>NC_140589.1:1863558974-1863942306 GCF_964204655.1 Triturus cristatus
GAAGCTCTCTAGGGGGTGTCACTCCATATGAGGTCCTCTTTGGGACACGAATGTGGGTACCTGATCTTGATAGTGAAGGCGCAGTGGCGGATGAAAAACCATTTGATATCCATGACCGTTTGGCTGTTTTACAGGATCTAAAAGAATCCAGGACAAAACAAAGCAATGTCCATCAAAAGCAGACCGCCACTGAAAAAGTCAAGGTAGTCACGGCAAGACCTGTCTGGATCCTAAAAGTCGGGGTTCTGGTCAGAGAGAAAATTGCAGACAAAAAGGAATTTGGACCTTCTGACAGAAAACCTGTACCAGTCATTGCAGTACACGGAACAAGAACTGTGCTGCTCCTGCCTCTTCCCGGAAAAAAAGGAGAAAAGATTTGTTTCAATTGACTTAATCAAACCACACTATGTGGCCAATACTAAACAGTAGGCCTAGTGGACTCCTATATAGCAGGCGTCCTCCTCCAGCTACAATCCAAGAAGTTCAAATAGAAAGACTCATCACATTTGAAGAGCCACCTGTAAGGAATGAGGGACAAGCAACAATGCTATGGAACTTGTTTCACTTGAACCAAACATTCAAATTCTAAATGAAAACCAGAATAAATCACAAGTTGTAATTAGACCTAACACAGATGTCTACATCAACATGCCTCGTCGAGAGGAAAAGGACATTTCATCTAATCCCAATGCAATTCCAACAATTGATCGAATTGCTTCTGGCTATTATATTAACTTTGATACGTTTTCTTTGGATCCAAGCGAATAGGAAACTACGCCAGCCAAACACCATTCAAACAAGAATTAAAGAACTTTCTACTCTTTCTACAAAAGACATACCTGGCATCACCTTGGATTGAACTCTGGGTAATCTCTGGGATAATGTTTTTTTCTTTTCTTGCTAGGTTTATTACTGACTTTTAGTATGCTGATTAATGGACATTATCTTCAACAAGTTTCCACAGCCTGAAAGGTCAACATCCTCCTGAAGCCACACATATCGTCACATCGTGAACAAAGAGACTTGTCATCAGTGAACATCACAGCTGTTCCTATACTGGATGGTATAGTATGGGACAAGGTTGATTTTAACATATTCGGACCGACTGAACTTTTAAAAATTATTCATGTATTTAAAATCTCATTAAGTGATTTCATTACCTCCAGTACATTTTCTGATGATTGGGACACTGAAACAGTTAATAACATGTTATCTGATTTGGAGAAAACTGCAGCATTTTCTAATAATGAGGTGTTAGAAAGTTCATCAGATTTTGACAAACTGTGCTGTTATCAACATTATGGTCATCATTTCCTGCCCAAATCCATTTCGCCTAGGAATGTATTTGAATACAATCAGTGGGAACATTGCCCAACACCACCAAAAAGTAGTTCACAAACGTTTGCACACAAATGTGCATACTTTTCAGGGGTTAACACCACAGATCCAGCCTCATTTTACTATAAGGTTGTACCAACATCAGCACTGAAAATCATGTTAACAAATACTAAACAGATTTACTCTGCTTCCTTTTTGGCCCATTTTTCTGAACAGAGTTTTGACCTATAGCAAGAAGATATTGACACAAAGTCGATTTGGGAGTCAAGGGCCTGGCAAGCCCAGGGTACAGAGGCACTATTGAGAGCATGCCTTATTCCACAGCAGATGATCTTTTTAAATGATACTGTGCAACCAACATCCTGTCTTAGGATAGCCAAGATGAAGGAGCTGAACACTCCTAAATTTCCAACACCAAACCATGGGTGGCAGAATTCTTCTACAAAGGAAGGGGCAACAATTGATGACATTCTAAAGTACAATATAACAGACCCCAATTGGAAGGAGTGGGCGGTTTGGCCCTTAGACTCAAACACATGTCATAAAAGGTTCCTACACATCACTGAGGGACTCAATATGCATCCAGGGGTAGTAACATTGTATAGTGTTGGGAAGTTGTACCTCCAATGGCTAGAAACCTCAACACTTGCAGAAGTGAAACAACACTTATCTTTACTCTCACAAGACATGGATCTTAGGGACTTTTTACTAGGACCTAGGAAACAACATCAAAAATGTTTCATACATGCAGGCATTTATGCTGCCTATAATGAAATCTGTAAGATTTCCCAACAAGATGCCGCAGAGAGAATACGGAAAATAGACCGTATTCATTTAGAAAAAGCTTTTGCTGTGGTGGATAATGGGTTAACAACTTTGACCTCCAGAGTATATTCATTGGGCAACATTGTATCTTCTGTTATTAATATACTGGAACAGGATTTAGCCATATTACAACACGGCCAATCACAGTTACGTTCTATGTTATTGAGCTGGACGCTACAATCTTTGTGTGTAGGCCTTGTGCCTTGGCATTTTATAAACGGTACGTCTCTGTTTTCAGAATATAATCTATTTGATACACAGATTGAAATGGCACAAAGGGGAGCTAAATATACAATGCTGCAAATTGAAAAGCTGGACAGACTGCCATTTAGGAAAAGAGAATTTAGAGAACTCAGAGGGCCCAGTAAAGTCGGTGATTTATCCCGCTACGGGTTTGGACACACGGTTAATCATGATTACAGATGGCCCATCAGGCGCTGCAGAAGCTACTGGAGCTGCAGGAGGGGTTGAAAACCAGATATCCAAAATGTTCCTGATTCTAAGAAAGGATATTCTGACTCAGTTTGAGATATAAGAAGGTAATCAGAGAGAAATCCAGGATAAATGCGAGACTTTAGAAGGGAAATTTGACGAAATAGTAAAAAGAACTGGGGATTTGGAACGGGAAGTGAAAGGCTTGTCGGAAGCTATGACCAAGAATACGAAGGAATTGGAGATGTTAAAAAAGCTGAATAGATCACTAGAAGAAGACATGGAACAGTTGGAGACACATACGAGACGTAATAATTTGAGAGTTCTTAAGGTACCAGAGGGTGCCGAGAAGGGAGACATTAAAGCTTGCATATGCAGCATATTGAGGAATGGTATTTTGAAAGACAGCCCGGATATTGAATTGGAAGAGGAAATTCAGAGGGTTCATAGGGATCCCTTTAAAGTAAATCCTGCCAGGAAAGCGCCGAGGAAAAGTTTAGTATGCTTTCAAACATATGCAGTCAAGGAATTGGTGTTAGGAAGAGCACTGAAGGAGGGGGTACTGAAGTTTGAAGACTTTAGTTATCAAATAAGGTCTGACCTGGGTAGAAGAATGACGCAAAGGCAGTGGGAGTTGGGCTCTCGAATAAGTGAGCTTAGGAGTAACGGAGCTCAGGTGCAGATGACATTTCCAGCAATGTTAAAGGTAATGTGGTGCAATAAGATGCACAATTTCCACAACCCAGAAGAAGTGGGCTCCTTTCTGGCTCAGATGGAGGGGTGAGCACTGAGCTTTGGTGTTTAGCTTTACTGGGTAGGCAATATAGTGCAGTATAGTGTAGTGAAAGGGTCTTAAGTATGTATATAAGAGTCGACTATCCATTTATTGTTTTTCTTTTTTTTTAGTCGTTTTTTTGTATTGGTATTCCTCCTTCCCGGGAAATAGGGGTCACGAAGGGCGGGTTATAGCACCCAGGGAGTAAAATGGGGGTTTCCTTTGGAGGGGTGGGGGCCACAGGGGGTGGGGAGCATAGAGGTAAAAAAGAAAAAAAAAACATTTTGTCCTCAGAACATTGCATTTGAAGGGGAAGGAGAACGATAAGGTAATTAAACATGATTTTCAAAGTAGATTTGAGAGGGGGAAGGTCATGAAGTTAGCAGAAATGAAAATGGAAAATGTTAAAAAAAACAAGCTTCACAACTTGGAATGTAAATCGGCTTCAGGGGGTAGAAAGATGCGTAGGGTGGTGGAATTGTTTTTAAAAAAGCGAAGCACAAATCCTCCTCCTACAAGAGACACATTTAGAGAGGCAGGAGGTGATGTGTTCAGATCAAAAGGGGAGCACAAGAGGAGTGGCCATTATTATTAGAAATATCTGAGGAATCAGGGTTGTAAAATATGAAACAGATGATACAGGGAGGTGGATAGTGGCCAATATTTTGGTACAGGATAAGCCCCTGATATGTGCAGCGTATTATGGACCCAGTGAGGATAACCAGGGGCCCTTAGCAAAGCTTGAAGCGTGTCTACTAGAAACAGAAGCTCCTATAATTCTAGGAGGAGAGGTTAACTTGGTCTTAAACAAAGATTTAGATAGAATGTCAAGGGTAAAATATGTTGTTCCCCCAAAAGCATTTGCCAAACTGAAAAAAATGATAAAATAATTTAATTTGGTAGATATTTGGCGCAGTAAGAATGGAGAGACAAGAGAATTCACGTAATACAGCAAAAAATATAGATATTACTCTCGCATTAATTACTTTCTCGTAGACCAAGCTTTCTACGCAGATATAGAAACAGTATTGCATTCCCCTGCAATTCTATCTGACCATTCGGCAGTGGTAATGTCTCTAAACATCCATCAAAGAGAGGAGCAAAGGAGATGGACGTTAGATAGGACGATTCTATTAGATGAAGACGCTATAAGAGATTCGAAGGAGAAAACGGAAGAATATTTTCGGGTGAATATTGGCTCCACAAATGAGCAAGTGGTCCTGGATGCGTTTAAAGCTTATCTAAGAGGAATTTTGAGCTCTATAATTGGGGAGAAAAGAAAGATTGCAAAACAGGATGAAGATAGTAGAACTAGGGAGATGAAGATGAAAGAGTAAGCTTTACAGAAAGCCTCCCTCGAAGGCACAAGTAATATCCCTACCCTAGTTAAGGATCTAGAAGATCTACAGGCCAAATTCTAGGCCCAGCTGGATAAAAAACTACTCGAGAAATGGAAGGTAAGCAAACTTCAACATTTTGCTTATGGTGAAAAATGTAGTTCTCTGTTGGCCTGGAAAAGTAAAGAAGACAGAGCAAGAAATATAATAAAGAGTTTAAAGAGGAGCTCTGTGCAAATGCGGACATACTGAGGGAAGCTAGAGGGCTGATGAGTGAACTGTATCAAGTAACTGTATTTCCAGACCCACAGGGTATCAATGAATGGTTAATGCAGGAAAACCTCCCACAGTTAGCTGAAGAACAGAAAATATCTCTGGGAAAGGAGATAACAGAATAGGAGGTGAAGAAACAGTGTACAAAAATGGCTAGGGGGAAAGCTGCAGGGCCAGATGGCATACCGATGGAGGTATACATATCCCTGCTAGATATAGTAGTACCCATATTTGCGTCATTATGTAATAGATTATATATCTTGGGAGAGAACATCCCTAGCACATGGTCAGAAGCCACGATCACCTTAATACTCAAACACAATAAAGATCCACAGAAAGTCGATTCCTATAGACCGATACCTCTTTTAAACGTTGGCTATAAGATCTATTCAGGTATCCTAGCAGCACGTATGGCCAAGGTGATAAAAGAGGTTGTGCATCTTGTTCAAAGGGGCTTTATTCCAGGAAGGCAATTAAACGAGCTTACGTTACAGATGATAGGAGCTATTGATATTGCCGAAGTAGGAAAAATACCCTTGACAGTAGTAGCAGTAGATGCTGCTAAAGCATTCGATCAAGTTAATTGGAGATATATGTGGGAAGTTCTCAATGGGTTTAATTTCCCAGAGAATTTGGTGAGGGCGATGAAAAACCTATATCAGAACCCCAGAGCCAAGGTATTGACTAATGGTGAATTGTCAAATTGGTTCAGCATAACAAGAGGCACAAGACAGGGATGCCCATTGTCTCCACTCTTGTTTAACTTATATATAGAACCCCTGGATATTTTCATTAGAGCAGATACAATGATTTGCCCAAAACTAACCCAAAAGAGGCAATACCTAATCAAATGAGAAAAGCTGAGGGTTTTGGCTTAATCTCAGGATATAAAGTCAATATAGATAAAACTGAGATTATGCAGAGGAATCAGGAAACAGACATTCAGGGAGCGAAAACAAGAATGGGACATTTGGGGGTAATTATTACACAGAAATTGGAAGATATTCCAAGATAAAATTGGAAGAAAGTAAGTCAGGAGATTTCATCTACACTGTTGAGGTGGGCGAACCTGCCGTTAAACATCTATGGTAGGGTAAACCTTATAAAAATGGTTATACTCCCAAAAATTACGTTTCTTTTTAATTCAATCCCTTTGTCTTTTAAAAAAGAAGATATAGCTAAATTACAGGGGAAAATTGGCAGTTTTGTTTGGGCATCTAAGGGTTCAAGGATAGGGTGGAAGAAATTGAGGAGGAAACTGGGGGCTGGGGGGTTGGCGTTACCAGATCTGCTTGTGTACTGTTACGCTTTCCATTTAAAAAACTTCCGTATGTTAGCAAACAAGCCAGATGGGCCATCTCTGGATGTATTGTTTACAGCAATGCTTGGAGAGGTGGGTCGAGGCCAACAAACTTTTTATTTAAATATGGTGACCCAAAATTTTTCAAAAAGGTTAGATTAAATATTCTGAGTACAGCATTAAGAACATGGCTGTATGTTCGGAAACAAATGAAAATTCCTTACTATTCTATGAGGGCACCAATTTGGGAATCAACTGGGACCCCTACATGTTTGAAAGATCAATTGAGTCAACCGCTAAAAGATGGGGGTATTCACTATTGGGCAGACCTTATGAAAGAGGGAGGTCTAGTGAGCTGGGAGACGCTTAGTAATCTGACTAAGGGAAAGCTTACAAGGTTTAAATATTACCAATTGGGCTCCTGGTGGGTTGCACAAGATTGGGCACAGGAGGAGGAAGATCCTAAGTTAAACCAGATAACAAGAACAGAGCACTGGGAGAAGGAAATCTTCTACTGGTATTGGGCCTTTTTAGATGCAGAAGATACGCTTGAGGCCGATGTAAGGAAATTATGGAGTGAGGAGCTTAATGAGGAGGAAATTGAAATCAGATGGGAAAAATCATTTGAAATGTTACGAGCAGTTGTGAAACCAGCCTCATTTAAGCGTAACCATTTATTTACTGCTCACAGAGTTTACTGGTCTCTGATGAAGTTAACAAAGGTTACAGGTAATAAATACTGCTGCCCAAGATGTAAGATAGAAGGAGCCGATGACAGGCATATGTTCCTGGAATGCCAAATTTCTGGTCGGAGGTCTGCTATTTTCTGGGAGAGTTCGGAGGTAAACAAATCAAGGTAAGCCCTTGTTTGGTGTTCTTTGGGCTCTCGCAAGAGGAAAAGGTGGGGAAAGATGTTGCTTCCAAACTTATCTTTTATGTGATTTTACTTGCAAGGCATGACATATGCAAGAAGTGGAAGTCTGAGGAGCCCCCCATTCTTTGCTGAACTTTTAAAAAGCATCATAGTAACAAGTGAATCAGATATGGCCTGTGACCCAGGGAGTAGAGATAAGGTCTGGACTTTATTCATGGAATGGAAAGAAAAAACAAGCGGGTCTAATGATTAAGCCAACGTGCCGGCGGCTCTGAAGTTCCCAGTGTTTATTCTCAAGGGTGGTACAGAGAAATGGGGACGGGTATCAGAAACGGCACTCTCCATAATGTAGTACTCATTCCTCTCTCTGATGGTCATCACAATCAGAATAGAGAGATAGGAAGAGTCTCAACATGAGAGCTGGCAATATGAGGACATAGAAAAAAAAAACAGACTACCATTTACAGTGGCTGAATTACCATCAACTGAGTGGCTAATCCACGGCCAAATCACTGTACGTTCACTACATTTCAGTTTCACTATTGCCTTGAGCAAAGTCAGGCAGGCACATATGAAAAATTGGGTAAAGAGTACATTAAGAAATCCTGGGATTTATCATATAGATTTCTATGCCGGAGTGGGGATCGAGAAGTGTTTCTTAGTGATACCAACTGCAAGAGCGCTTTGAGCGGTTCTCTCATATGCCAAGATTTCATTTTGCACGGAGCATGTAATGGTTCAGTTTCAAATCTGTCTTGCCACATGAAAGGAACACCAGCTGCCATGATAACGCCAGTGTTCGAGTTACTTTCGAATGGGAGTTACTTGATGCTGAACAATCAAGGTTGTTGTGGCATGCTTCCAGGCATTGCATAGCTGGTCACCATGAACACCTGTGTTACTTGCTGTATGCAAGTATTGTTTCCTTCGACAAATACAGTCAGGGAGGCGCTAGTATGGCCTTCACTGAATGTTTCATTGATACAGTTTGATGCTTTGAGCAGAATGAAAGCCATGCTTTTACAACAAACCGTGCCATTAACCTCCGCTCAAGAAACCTTTGAACTTCAAGTTGCAAGGACCTCGACAGAGATACAGGCACTAATCCGCACCAACTGCCCCCTACATTTCGTAGAAATGGTGGGACGTATCTTTAATATGTCTGATACGAGTGGCATTATACCCCTATTTAAGACCAGAGTTATTCCTAACTTCATACAATCCGTGTTTGGAAGCATTTTCGGGGGTCTACCTGATTATCGTCTACCTGCTGAGCATTGGACGGACCATCCGCCAGCCAGATTGCAAAAGCTCTCCTAGAAAGACATTACCGTGAGTGCATGATACAGCATCTCGGTGCACCTCGCCTATGAGAACTAAGTGCTTCTTGGTTCTTATCCTTCAGACCAGTCTTTGAGGACTGCATCGTACCTGTCTTCCGATGCCTGTTCTGGGGAAGCGAATACGAGTTGAACATCTGTCTGACGCCTCTGACGGAGACGCCAGCAGACTTAGACTACAGGCTGGAACCTTTGTGGTCCCATGCACAACTCTGTCCCCAGTGTATTCCCATCTTGACGCATGCCTTCCTTGAGGAACCGCAGGTGCCTTTCACGACTGAATTACATTTCAGCTCCAGCATTGATAATGAGGTTTCGAATCCGGTACCGGAAGCCTACACACCAGCTACTGGCAACGAGGAGTTACATCTATGCACACTTGACGTGCTATGCAAGGTATTGCAATGTTTGTCCCCTGCTGTAGTAGGCAGCGATAATGTTATGTCTCCCAGCCAGGACTTCTAATCTGAATCTGGCTCACCGTGTGCTGGGAACGAATATGGGACTTTTTCCTTCCCTATCTTTTTCAAAATAACTCTTTTCAAATTGACATTTTCTATCTCAAAGCATGGCCTTCTAAGTACGCTTACAGTAGTTCAACTTGTGTGATCGAACTCATTTAGAACTGTGATTTGGAGAACTTTACAACAATGTCAAACATTACCAAAGAACACATTTCCTCGTTTTTTAAACTGTTTTTAAATGATTTTTTAACGTGTTTATAAACATTTTAAATGACTACTTGATAATGTTATGCACTGACGCTTTTATAAATGTGTATTTCAAAAATGTGTATTATTATTGTTAAGTATAAGGTGGAGTGGGTGTTATATTTCTTATCGGTCCAGGGAACATCGTACACTTTCCCTACATCAGCTCCCATTATTTCATATGACGATCCTTATAAGGACATAACTCCAAATAAAGACAGAATGCTTTATAGGGACATCACGTCTTATAAGGACTGCTGCCTTTTATGGACTAAACCTTTCACTTAGTTTCATGCCGAGGGTGGGTTTTTCCCAAACGATATTGCTAAGACGTTATCCTTAGCACATATATATGATTGATGAGTACACTCTCCAGGAGAAATACTTCACCTCTCCCATCGACGCACAAGGTTTTATCCCCAACGTCATCCTCATACTGAACAATGGGTAACACACGTACATAGACTGTATAAATACAGCACCTCTTGCTATCAGAAAGCAGGAGGGAACCGAGACTTCAAGACCGACACACTGACCAGAGACGCTGCAGCTCCGGCATGCCATCGCTCCAGCTGACAGTGGTCTGACGATCCCTTGCGGGTTGTCCAGCTCAAGTCCAGGACGAAGTCCCACACTCTCACTATTCAGGTATGGGGTTCCAGCTAAAGCCTAGTGGGATTCTTGGCTCATAGGCTCTTAGGCTCATAGGCTCATAGGCTCTTAAGCTTAGGCTCTGTAGCACCTACTCAACATGCTAGGTACGCTTAGGTACATTTAGTCAGGCATCTTAGGAGTACGCACTTTATTTTATAAATGCATTTCATGTTCATGTATGTGTTCATGACTATTGAAAAATGGTAGAACAATACTATTCCTTTTTATTCACTGTACTGCTGGTTCTATATCTCTGCTACTGCGTTACAGTTTTGACAGCGCACATATTTTACACGAGAAGAACAACGGTACAATAAATCATTATTGTAAAAACGCTCAACTGTTTCTTCTATGTATCCCTCTGAGCAAAACAAGCATGCATGAGTGACTGGGTGAAAAGTAGTATATTATTTCCAAGAGTCTGAGGTTATTGTGTTCTAAGGTTGCCAAAAACGAATCTCTCTGATAACCGAAGATTCTAGTGGCACTGCGAGCTAGCTAATGCAAACCATAGGCTAACATATGAGGCAGTGGTGTACGGAGTCAGTCTGCCACCAGACTCACAGTATATGTTATCCGTAAACAGCATAGGTCCTGCTTGACAGGGTACTATTGGGACTACACTATAGTTGGCGGTCACCATCGGCAGTCACTGTCAGCACGAAGAGCAGGTTTCAGGAGAGCTTTGTGTTGGCAGTTGTCGCAGGCAGCAGAGTCTTGGCGCAAATTAGCCTGTTCACGGTCGTAAGGAGCCCAAACTTCAGGATTTTCACCTCATCTTTTCTTCAAGAGGAGTACAGTCTTATGCCAGTCAAGGGTCCAGGACCTGGGGGGCATCGCTTGGGGATCAGGTCTCACTCCTACAGAGGCCAACAGCAGGGCGCAGACAGGTCTAGTGGGAGTATGGCTGCTGGGTAGTTGTAGGGAGACCTCTGAAGCTTGTTGTGCCTCTGTAGCTCACACAGGAGGTCAGCCAAGTAACCTTTGAAGTCACTCAGGCTAGCCTGGCATGAAGACAAGCAGGTCTATCTTCCTTGTCAGACAGCAAGGCAGTCCTTTAAGCAGCATGGCAGTCCTTTAGAATCTTACAGGACTGTTCTGCTGAGTGGCTCTGGAGGTACAATAGTTATACCTGGTTCCAGCCTATGTGTGGCAGAACTCCCTGTCCTACCCTCAAGCTGGATCTGGAAAGTTCATCCCCTGGTCAACTGTCTGGAGGTGACAAAAGGCATGGCAGGCCCGGTGTCAGGTTCCTTTGTGTGTACTGTAGGTAATGCCCTTTAAAGTGTAAGTGAGGCTGGGCACAGCTCCTCCCCAGATATCCTGTCAGAATGGCCCATCCCATCTCTACCTCAACTCCCTTAGTGTTACTGTCTGGAAACAATACACAAACTCCCAGTGATGTGACCCAGGACACTGGCAGAAAGGCACAGTTAGTTGGGACAAGAAAATGCTAACCTTCTTAATGCAGCATTTTCAAAATTGTAACTCAAAATTCAACTTCACCATTAAAGAGGATTTTAAATTGCAATTTATTTGAGTGCAAACTGCATATCTCTATCTTCTCCCAATCAAAAGTCAGCACTTATTAAATGTGATAAATAACCCAGTGTTAGTCGATGGGAGAGACAGGCCTTACAACAGTGAACAAAAACCTGAGTACACCTGTTCTACTTTTTCGAATTAAATCGTTTTTTTATTGGCAAAACACATGACAAAAAAGTACAGTGCATTATTGCCTACAATCCTGTGGGCCGGTGATTTCACAAACAAAAAATAGAGAGCATGGTTAATGGTCCACAGAGCAACTAAACCGTAAAGTAACACAGCATGTCGCCTACAATCCATCATGAAGTGAGTGATAAATGTAACATCATGAGAAAAGAACCAATGCCGGGGCGAAGACACTGCACATGCCTATATGACAGTGCTACCAGGGCACACCGTAGCACATGGAGAGCAAGTAGGTCTGCATTTAAGTGATCAAAAAAGAAAAATGAGAACTAACCAAAATTCTAAACATATGAACCCGATACCCTCCCCTACCCCACCCCTCCTCCCTCTTGGTGAGCCACCCGTGTACTGGGACCTACACATGCATACCTACTATAACAATATCAGTCCCCTTGGAGTAAAGGCGATTATGTTAGGGGCGATTGCCCTGATCCACTACCGGGCTCTCAGGGATCAACTTCAGGAGCCGCAAGTAGGCAGGACAAGTTAGTTCCCGGAATTCTGAGAATAAGATTGTAATAAAGGGCACCCACACCATAGAGTATTCAGATTTGTCCCCAGGGTGGCCATGGACAACCGCTCCATACCTAGAAGGGACCACAACTGGAGCAGCCAGTGGGAGTGATCTGGGATCCTGTCAGTCTTCCAGCCCGCCAAGATAACCCGGTTAGCAGCGTTGAAGGCTAGGGTGATCTGTTTGCCTTTGAGTGAGCGCAAAGGGAAGGTCAATGAATTGGGGAGTCCAAGCATAGTATAGGCGGGAAATCTTGGAATAGCAGTATCAAAGGCCCTGTCAATCTCGTCAAGGAATGTGTCCCTGTTCTACTTTTTAAATGTAATGCACCCTGCCCCATGAGCCTAATTTAGGGGAGACTTATAAATATTAAGAAGGAAGGTTTAGGCCTGGCAAAAAGTTTACTTTGCCAGAATGAAATGGCAGTTTAACATGGCACTACATACTGGAGTGGCAGGCCTGAGACATGTTTTAAAAGGCTACTTTAGTGGGTGATACAATGAGATCTGCAGGCCCACTAGGAGCATTTAATGTACATGCCCTGGGTACATGTAGTACCATTACCTAGGAACTTACAGGAAAATTAAATGTACCAATAAGGTAGATGCCAATTGTGCTGTGTTTTAGGCAGACAGCACTAACACTTTACCACTGGTTAGCAGGGAAAAGGTGCACAAATTCCTAGTAGCCAACAAAAATGGGTTTAGTAGGAGAAGAAAGAGGAAAGCAAAACTTTTGGGGTACTCTGCAAAAGAGGGGAAGGACCAACATAAATATTTACCTACATTAGTAATAAGGTGCATTATTGTAATTAAATTCAATTTGTATGTACACCCTGTTTGGCGAGGGGCTCAGTACATATTTTTGAAAATTTGGTTAAAGGTACAAGTCCGTAATTGCAGCCTGTTGGACAAAGTAAGTAAAACATTTTACTTAGCTCAGTAGATGTGATTGTTAGGCACTCATAGGGGGCATCCTTATATTAATACTGCCGTTGCTGACAGGGTTTGCCACTGACTCTGGGCCTAATGAGGGACGAGAAACGTCTGGTTAGTATGAAGTTTTCACAGAGAAACTGGCTGTTTACCTCTTTTTTCAAGTTTTTAAGCACCCTTCTTCAAAGCTGCACTGGCCATCCTGGGCATCGGGCGTTTCCGTGGGAGGCCAGGAGGGTAGGGCTGCTTTTGTTATTGGGCGCTGCTTTTGGAGCACTGCAGCAGTTTTAAAAGCACTACAGAGTTCCTCGCATATCCAGTAGTTTTCAGGCAACAATAAAAGTGTCAAGATAACTCTGGTGATTAATATTCCTGCTGGATAGAGGACTAATATGCCTGCTGCAAAGAACATATACCATGCAGATCACGGAACAGTATAATATGCCCATAGCTCAGCGAGCTGCCTTTGTCACAGAGATACTTTTGTTACTCTGCAGTGCATAAGTTACAATCGTAATCTAGCACAGTGAGTTGTGAACTGCCATCAAAGAACTACATGGAAACTGCATTGTACAGGAGTCTTTTATTACCTTAACGTTGCTAATGTTGCAGAAGCAAATGATGAGCATGCTCCTATAATGAAGCCTGGTCGGAAAAGCCTTGCTAACTCTGCACCATGGTTTATTTCCTCTCTGGCAAAAGGAAAGCTTTCTTGCAAGCAGCTTGAAAGAAAGAGTGGAGGAATCATTATAAGTTGGAACACAAACTTAGATATTAACTTGATTGAGACAGTATCACAACCTGATAAAAGAGGCTAGAAAAGTTATTTTTCAGTTCTCAAATTGAGTTTGTTAATAATGACCCAAGAAGATTTTTCAGATCACCAAGTCATTTCTTGAACCCAAAGCCTTTAGGAGAAATATTACTCCTCCTCATACATTATTCAACAATCTCTCCAATTGTTTTGAGGAGAATATCATTACTATCCGAAGGGGCTTTAACAGTAATTCTGATAGGTTGGGTGGGGTGATTCTCACTGCCTCTTTCAGGATATTTCCCATCCTCAGCTGAAATGGCTGCTTTTCAACGTATTTCTCTTCAGCAATCGAAACAAGCTATATAACTTGTAAATCAGACTCCCATTTTGACCCATGTCCCCCAGCTGTCATTGGCAAAGCTATTGAGGCCATACATCCTATGACTAAAGCCATTCTTAATGCCTCTCTTTCCTCAGCGTTGGTTCCTGAGACATAGAAGCTGGCAACAGTCAAACCGTAATTGAAAAAGCCAACAGCGGACCCTAATGTTTTATCTAATTTTAGGCCTATCTCCATTCTCCCTGCCTGACTAAATTGTTAGAAAAATTTGTCAACAAATTACTTATGATCTTTCTTGAAAATTCCAGCATTCTTCATCCCTAAGAGTCAGGTCTCAGACCCAGGCAATCCACAGTATCTGCTCCTAGAGTTAGATTCCGCCCAGATAGGAGATAAACTTCCCCCAAAAATGTGAGAAGTGGAGAAAGGACCTATCGGAGGGGGAAGATGGCGGACTAGCGTCGCCCCGTCTCGCAGCTCCGCAAAGGTCCCGGCTGGCTATGCTGACACGGTGATGTAAGGGACAGGCTTACTCACACGAAATACCGGCAGGGTGAGCTTGGACTCAGCTGCAGTCTCTGGCGGCACTGGCGGAGGGTCTGCTGGCGAGTCTGCTGGTCGAATAGCTCCCGCTGCTCCTTTGAATCGGGAGTCTACCGGCCGCGTTTCCCTGAACGAGAAACAGCGTTAAGGTGGGATATGGCACCGCCAAAGAACGCTGTGAAAACGGCCCGTGCTACCGGGATAGCGGGATTACAAGTCCCCCTGCAGGGAGAGGACAACTTGAAGAGCAGAGCTAAAGTTGCTCTGACAAGAACCCGGCAGACCTGCATTACGGCTCCTAGAAGTAGGTAAGGTGGCTGAGCTGATATCAGAATGTGAGCTCCGCGTCCAAACAGCGGATGCTATTGTGTTTGCATCGCTACTTTGTAGCGCGACTGCTAGAGAAAGTGAGACTGATTCTGCTGAGAGCAAGCTATCGCCGAACTCTGTTGAAAGTATAGAAGAGGAGCCTGAAGTTGGGGGTGAGTTGCCTGTACGGTTGGATCAGGGGGCGAGCGCGGACCCGGGAAACTTGGGCCATTGAAGTGGATGATATTATAGAAATACCGGCTACGAGGAGCTGTGGCACTGAGGGGGACGGACCGCACATCAACAGGGAAATTAATGGATAAAGTCCCTGTAGCATCAGCCACAACTGTGAAGTGTTTAGCCCTGAGGCCGATGGGTCTAAAGATGATACTCAAATGAGACAAATGAGCCAAAGTGATGCTTTTGGTCAATCTTAAATACGCCTGGCGTGGCGGCGGAGGCTGCAACCTCAAGGAGTTATCAAGAGGATTCACATAAATCCCACAATACTTTAGTGGGGAATCAAAAGAAAAAGGATAATAGGGGAAGAACCCTTACAATACTAAACCCCGCAAGAAATCTATCGACCCACAAGGGGGTAGCTTATATAATAGCTTTGGAGCCCGCCGAGGGGGTGGTTTTGAGAACAGTCCACTCAGGAAATGGGTACAGGCAAAGGGAGAGGTCATGGCACTGATCTCTCGCCTGTCTGGCTCTGGCTTAGCAAGGGGTCAAGGAACCGGGAGTACAACCAGCAATGAAAATAACGAGGAAGGTGCAGAGCAAGAGATATCCCCGACCTATCCCCTAACTAATTCGGCAGGATACTCTATTCAGAGCAGTCTAGACAGTCTGGCCGGACCCAGCGAGGAATTGGCTAACAAAATACAGACAGCCTCATTGGGGACTGAGTGCGAGACGGAAGGAAAACAGCTTATGGCAAAGGAGTCTTGACTGGCAGCAATATTTCAGGCCTTGCAAGAACAACGGCGTGAAGCTCAGGACCACCATGCGCAGGTTAGGGCAGACTATCTCAACATTAAGTTGTCACTGGATGAAGGAACGGGTACAGTGGCTAGCATCACAAAGGATGTGACAGAGCTACAAAGCAGGGTAGCAGAGACAGAGGAGTCAGTCACTTCTATTGCGCAGAACATCCAGTCACATGATCAACAGCTCCAGGCTTGCCAAGCTACAATTGAGGAACTGGAAAACAGGCAAAGGCGGAATAACCTAAGATTATTTGGGGTGCCGGAGGGTAAGGAGGATGCTGATCCCCGGGCCTTTGTGGTCTGACTTCTTCAAAAAGCATTTCCGGATCTATCGGACTGGGACTGGGATTGTCAAGTTCAAAAAGCACACAGGCTCCCCTTCACTACACAGAGGCCTAATGCCCGGTATCCTCGCCCCATTTCGATTTTTTGGGGGAATTTTTTGCTGAGACAAGCATTGTCCTTTAAGGCTCGCCCAAATTCACTAGTAGCAGTGGATTCTCTATCAATATTCTTTAGATCTGAATTAAGCTGTGCTACTATGGAAAAAAGATGGAAAATTAGACAACTTATTGACCCACTTAAAGCGACAGGGGCTCAAGTGTTTCTGCAGGAACCTGCAAGATTGAAAGTTATTAAAGATGGAGAGCCACTATTCTTTGGCTCAGATTTGGAGGCTAAGTTAGCACTAACAAAATGGCAGACGGCTTGAAGATCTGGCATGAACACTTGGCGGACTGCTTGGGTTATGCTGAATCTTACAATCTTTGCATCTTGTTTTTGGAGGTTTTTTTTACATTCTGTTTTTGTGTCTCGGCTAAAAGGGTTTGGGGAAGAGCTGATTAGAATTATATGGAGACTGGGCCTGGATGGCTACGGGGGTAGTAAGGGGGTAAGCCAGCTCATATCTCTTTTTCCTTTTGTTATGTTCATGAGGGGCCAGCTGGGGATGGGCTTTGTGGGGGCTGAGACGTAAGCTGCCATATTCAGCGGCAGCTGTTGGAGAGGGTGATTCCTTCTTTATGAAACGGGGAGGGGAGGGGATGGGTAGGTTGGCTTCAAGGAGTGGGGAAAAGGGTATCCTAGGGAGAGAGCGGGGTATAAATAGGGAAAAAGTCAAAAAGAAGGTTTGCAGTTTTATCATAGGTGGTGGGATCTCAGCGGCTACTATTACTTTTGCTTTGAGGTTTTGTAATTTAACTAAACGGGTATGGCATTGATCAGGTGTTTATCTTGGAATGTGTCTAGACTGAATAGGGGGCCTAAAAGCCAACTAGTGCGAGAAGAGCTTAGGGCATATAAACCTCATTTAGTACTTTTAACAGAAACACACTTAGCATATCAAGACCAGGGTTTTCTTGAACAGCTGGGATTTCAGAAAATAGTATGTACCTCTCAAAATGTGTCAATCAGGGGGACTGCTATCTTAGTGTCTAAAACATTAGACTGTCTAGTTCACAAAGTTCTAGCAAATCAAAGAGGGAGATGGGCTATTGCTCAAATTGAAATTAATACTGTGAGATATGTTTTTTGTGTTTTATATGGTCCCAATGTCGATGATCCGACTATATTTGGTTAAATCTGTTTAGAATTAGTGGGATGGCAGGGGGTGGTGGTTTTGATCGGAGATTTTAATTGTGTTATTTATTATGGTATGGACTCTACTAGCCGGCCACTTGCCCTAAGAATGATGAAGGTGAGAGCTTCTATTTTAGAACTTGGGCGCCTATATTCACTGCAGGATGCATGGCGTTTTTTGTACCCAAATAAGCCGGGATATACGTATTACTCTGCGCCACATCTGCAGTACTCGAGGATCGACATTGGCTGGGTTTCAGGTGCTATTTTGACAGGGGCAGACATGGAGATATGTCCTAGGATTACATCTGACCACAACCCCATAATTTTTTCTTTTCGGGCTAACTCCACTCCTAAAGCTGCTCGCTTATTTCGCTTATTTACCTTTCCACGGTATTTGGTTACAAATTCTGAGTTTTTGGTTTTTATTTATAACATTGTTTTGGAATACCTTACAGGTAATATAGGGTCTGCCTCGCTTTGGGTTGTACGGGTTGCTAAGAAAGCATTTATCATGGGAGTCACTCAGCAGTTCGTGCGCCAACAGAATAGTGAACGGGAGAGACAAACCAAAGATGCTTATCAAACGCTTATAAGCTGTGAACTTCAGCATGCCGAGGCCGTCCGTCTACAAAAGCCAGACCAATATCTTCTGTATGTTTCTCTTCTGGAGCAGAAGGCAGTGATAAATAGGGTTTTAAAAGAGATAATAGCTGCTTGCTTTACCAAACATAAGACACTACAATATGAATATGGGGATAGGATAGGGAAAGTTTTAGCTCATCAATTTATGGATAACTGCCTTAGAACTAAGATTAAGGCTATAAAAGGCGAGGGTGGCATTCTCTATAGATGCCCCCAGGAGATAGCTAATCAGTTTTCTATTTTCTATCAGCAATTATATTCCCCAGATCCAGTACAAGACTTAACTGATATGCAGAGCTACTTACAAGGGAGTAATCTGCCGACTCTGACAGAAGAAGATTTTCTGTTATTAGGGCATGAGATTACAGTGGAGGAGGTTTTGGAGGCGATAGGGGGGCTATCATCAGGGAAGGCGACTGGGGATGATACACTCCCGGCAGAGCTCTATAAGTGTTGCAAAAGCCTTCTGGGCCCGGTGCTGCATGATGTAATCTCTCAAGTAGGGATCACGGGACGAGTTCCATATTCATGGAATATGGCCAACATAATCTTTTTTTAAGATCAAGCTACAGAGGAACGGGCTTCGTACCGCCCAATCTCTTTAATTAATGCAGATGCAAAGGTGTTTGCTAAGAAATTGGCCACCCGGTTAGCTCCAATGATGGCCAGCCTGGTTTTTCCCCAGCAGCATGGGTTTATTCATGGGAGAGATACCACTGCCCATGTTAACACGGCAATAGCAGCTTTTGACGTGGCGGGGAAGCTAAAAACTGAACTGGGCATGGTCTTATTGGATGCAGAAAAGGCATTCGACCGGGTGGCCTGGGAGTATCTCCGGGCAACACTCACTGTATTTGGGGTTAAGGCAAATTTTCGGAAAACTGGTTGAGGATTTGGATCACAACCCGATGGCTATGCGACAGTGTTCAAATGTTCAAACTATCCCCTTTTCTATCCGGTGCGGCACGAGGCAGGGTTGCTCCCTCTCTCCGCTCTTATTTGCTCTTTATATAGAGCCATTTATTCGAGCACTGCTGGCTAACAATCTGATTTGCCCATTGAATATTGAACAGCGTCCTCTCAAACTTACGGCATATGCCGATGATATAGCCATTTTTACGGAGAAGCCAAAGGAGGCTATAGAAAATATTAACAGAGAGGCTAAGCAGTTTGGATGCTTCTCCGGCTATAAGCTGAATAGCAAATAAACTCAAGTCATGCTTAACTTTCAACCGGAAGTTCCGATTGAAGGGGCCTGTCCGAGGGTTACATATCTCAGGGTAAAAATTTCGTTCAAAATTGAGCTTATACATTCACTAAACTATGTCTCTTCACTAACCACAGTTACTAAACAACTGAAGGTGTGGCACAAGCTTCCACTTAGCATCTTAGGTAGATGCAATGTTATAAAAATGATGATACTTCCCAAGTTCCTTTATCTTTTTAGGTCCATCCCACTACGAATTCCTAATGGGATTTTTAAGAAACTAGATGGAGTTTTGAGCAGCTACATATGGGGCTATAAGAAGTCAAGCCATGCTATTTGATTGTTGAAGCTCCCTTATAATCAAGGTGGCTTAGATCTCCCTTATTTTAAACTTTATTTTTCGGCTGCTTTTGTTGGTCGCTTGCGCAGTCTCTTGAACCCTGAGCAATTGGACTTCTGGCATTGGTTGGTTCTTGGGGGTGGGAGCCAGATGTTCTTGTATCGAATTCATGACCCCAACTATTTTAAACGCGTGTGGTTTAAGACTATTAGAGATTCTGTATATATATGGCAGGGCATTAAAATGAGATTTTCTCTATCCCCCGTATATAGCAAACTCCCTCTTTGCAGCAATTTTAGACACTTTGCTTACTTTACTATACACCTGAAAGGATTGCCAGATGGTCTCAAGGTGGGGCTGTATGGGGGGGATTCATCGAGGGACACATCAGAACTACCCTAAATGTGGGTTATATGCGGCTGGCATTGTTCATATGTTTGTTATGTGTCCTTCCTTAAAGCTGTTCTGGGATAAGATATTAGTGACAATTAAATATAGACTTGGCTGAGACCTCATGCTTTCAACAACCGAAAAGATGTTAGGGTACAAGGAAGACTGTGGTCGGATTAGGCCTACACTGAAAATTATGCTGGTTGCTGCCCGGTTGGCGATAGCTAGAGCCTGGATCTCTCCTAAACCCCCTACGGAGATAGAATGGTGGCTAATCCTTAAGAAAACTGGGAAAAGGGAAAAAGCGCTGGCTAAAGCAAGGGGTACTCAAGCCCTACCAAAATACAGGTCCATGTGGGGCTGTTTAGAAGAGCTTTAAAACTTTTGGTTAAAGCTTGCTGATTGTCATATGGATATACAGATATGAAATAGCTTAGGAGAGCTCCCATCGTTTTGTGTTTTTCTTTTTTATTATGTTTTGTTCTTTTTTTTCTGACTGTAGAACTGTACTTCTTTTTGACAGAATTTGTTTTTTAAAAAAGAGAGAGAGAAGTGGAGAAAGGATACTTGAAACCAAAAATTTAATTGATTTGAGTCCAAACCTTACCCCAAAAATTATTGACAAGCGGACACATAAAAAGTAAGTGGTATAGATCCGTGTGAGGGCGAATACATGTCCAGCAGGTATCTGAGAGTTCATCGTGTGTTGCATTCAGTACTCGGAGATAATAAAAGTCTGTTGTAAACAAAGAAAGGTGTCTGTTTGGTGTTAACTGCTCTTCTGGGTTTTCAAATTTTAGTCCATATCTTATTCCATAGTATCGTGGGCCAGCAAACCTCTAAATCATGTTCCCATGATATTTCCACCTTAGTTTTATCTCGTGGTGTAACTGGAATATGTAAGTAATTATAAATAACAGAAGCTTTGGGATTAAGACGTAGGAGAGTATGTAGATTATTATTATTTGAGGAGGGTATATGAGCATTGAGAGAGTCTGGTAATATATACTTGACATGAGCGTCCAAAATGGCCTGTTTCAAAAGGAGATATTTAGGGAGGTAAGATGTAGGTAGATCAAAAAGTCTGCAAGTTTGCGAAAAGGACTAAATCTCATTTTGTAGGTATTATTTATCCATTTCCTCCAGGATTTCCAATATAAAGGTTTATCACGAATCAAGATCATGTTATTGTGCCATATTGTGGAGTTAGAAAAGGAAGTCCAATCCATAGGTCCCAAAGGAAATTTGGAATTTAAAATTTTTGATGTATGTTTAAGTATGGGAGTGGATGCAGATTGTGGGGTGCGGGAAAAAGATAAATATTCTTGAAATGAAAAAGGGGATATAAAAGATCGTTCAATTTCAGCCAATAGGGGAGATTGTACGGTGGAATCCGCTAGCCACCTAGATGCCTGACAGTGTAAAAAATACTTGTGGTATGTAGGAAAATCAGGGAAATTGACACCACCCTCCAACTTTGGACGAATTAATTTTGATAGAGACATACGTGACTTTTTGTTGCGCTATAAAAAAGAAGATAATATAGAGTTAATTTTTGTAAAACTTATTAGGGAAATGGATACTGGAATGTAGGAAATTGTGAAAAGGACTATAGGGGACATCATCATTGTTATAGTATCCAGACAGTCCCACCAAGACAAATACAAAGGGTGCCATCTGGTGGATAAGGAAGATAATTTCTGTAAGCAGTTTTCCATACAGCGGGAGACTGTGCCTGAAATAGAGGGAGTAAATTGTAAACCTAGGTATTTAATCTGCTGGGAGCTCCATGTAAAACCAGAGATAAGAAAGTCTTCTTTGAAAGTATATTTTGTTAAAGGTAAGCTTTCACATTTATCTCCATTTAACTTATATCCAGACACAGCTGCAAAGGAATCAACCTCATGTTAGAATGCGGGGAGCGAGGTTTGAGGTTGTGAAATAAATAGTAAAACATCATCAGCATAAGCTGTCAATTTAATTTTAGTGTCTTTGAATTCAAATCCATGTATATCATTATTTTGACGAATTTTTGATAGAAAAGGCTCTAGGGGTAAATTGAAAAGGAAAGGAGATAACGGACAACCCTGTCTGACACCCCTACCTAAGTTGAAATAAGAAGATGTTCAACCATTTGCACATACGGCTGTGCGTGGGCTAGAGTATAGAATTGATATTAAAGATATGATTTTGGCGCCGAAACCAAACCATTCAAGTGTGAAAAAAAGGTAAGGCCAGTCCATTCTATCAAATGCTTTTTCAGCATCAAGGGCTATTGCTGCTAAGGAATATGGGGGGATTTGGACAAAACATGGAAAAATAAACGGGTATTATCTGTAAGAAGACGACCTTTAACAAAGCCCGATTGTTCCCTTCCTAACATATCCGGCAGATAAGATTCTAGGCGTAAAGCCAAAGCATTTGAAAACATTTTATAGTCAATATTAACTAGAGAAATAGGTCGATCATTTTTACAATATTGTGGGTCTTTACCTTCTTAGGAATAAGGCAAATTAGGGCATCTGCAAAAGAGCCAAGGGATTTATCTGAGTGTAAAAAGGATTTTAAAAGATTATTCAATTTGGGGATTAGCAAGTGAGATAAATGCAAAAAAAACCTCAACAGTGAAACCATCCGGTCCTGGCGCCTTGTCTCTCTTACGTGTCTGTAATGCAATTGATGGAGCAGGTAGAGCAACCTTTTGTATACCTCCTCTATTTTGCATGAAAGTATTAATTGAATAACCTACTTATTATAATTTACTAATTGGGTGCTGTGATATATTTAAAAACAAACCATTTGCATACACAAATTACACGCGGGAACTTGCAATTTGCATGGCAAAATAACTCTAATAACTAAAATATGTACACATATTAATATTAGTATATGTGGTAATTAGATATTGCATAATTTATGTTGCCTCCGTGATGTTTGCATCTTCGTGGAGGACTGTAAAGGTGAATATAATGCTTTAAATGTCGCTATATGCTAGGTAAATACTAATACATAAAGGGATTAGTAAGGGTATAACATTAGAAGCATCATTTCTTTGTATTAATTACTCTTTTGTGTTTGTTTCGCTTAAGTTGATATCTGGGCCTAACGCAATATGGCGGCAGAAACCAAGTTCAGAAGTGGCCACCGTCTCGTGAAGCGCGAAGTCTACTGCGCAGACTCGGTTGGCTCCGTGAACTTCCTAACAACCTCTATACACCCTGTCCCTGTCAAGGATAGGATATTGGTGGACTGCCAAGACCCAGGACATTAGGAACTGGTATAAATGAACAAAAGAACCATACAAGTAAAAATCGAAACTTTGCAACATCAGGATTAAATCATCACCGGAGACGTAACAGCAAAATCCATGTGAACCCGGACTGACTAAAAATCGGATGTTTGCCACTAGCTAATCACGAACACTTTCCGCCCAAAAATGGTTCATGCATTCGGCGGTTACTATGACTGCACACCCTCTTTGACCCCACAGGCGATGAAGGATGCTAGCACGACTTCTGGTCCTTTGGCAATCTTTGGGACTGTAACATGCTGAGCAGAGGACTTTCGGACTTTGAGCCTTGGCCTGCTTTATTCGGACAATTGACGACAAAATCCGGTTATGCAGAGCCAATGAAATAGAGAAACCCCAGATAGCCAGAATAGGTAAATATGATGTTCTGCGATTTAAATAAATTGATCCAGAAATTCTAAACTTTGATGAGACAAATGCAAATATAAGTTACAATGAAATTCGAGATAAACAAATATTGATTAACAGAAATTACGAGTTTGTGGTTTTTCGCTGTGGAGTTTCTCAAGGGAATATTTTCTGGGGCAAAGGTCAAATTTTGCTCCGACTCCCCCGTTCAGGAATTTCTCTTGTTCTTGTTTCTTCAGCATCCGATTCAGAACTAGTTTCTGAATCCTCAAAATATTCTCCTTCCTTGTTATCCACTGGATTTGGAATTCTCAATGTGTGACTAGCATGAAACCAGTTCTTTATCCCAGCACAGTGCTCGTGGCTGTGTGCTCCGTTCACTCTCCCAACCTACTGTATGTTTCTGGATCGTGCTCGTGGCTGTGTGCTCCACCCACTCTCCCAACCTACTGCATGTTTCTTGATCGTGCTCGTGCCTGTGTGCTCCGCCCACTCTCCCAACCTACTGTATGTTTCTGGATCGTGCTCGTGCCTGTGTGCTCCACCCACTCTCCCAACCTACTGTATGTTTCTGGATCGTGCTTGTGTGCTCCGCCCACTCTCCCAACCTACGGTCTGTTTCTGGATCGTGCTTGTGTGCTCCGCCCACTCTCCCAACCTACTGTATGTTTCTGGATCGTGCTCCAGGGTGTGCTCCGCCCACTCTTCCACTCTCCCAAACTACTGTATGTTTCTGGATCGTGCTCATGCCTGTGTGCTCTGCCCACTCTCCCAACCTACTGTATATTTCTGGATCGTGCTTGTGCCTGTGTGCTCCGTCCCCTCTCCCAACCTACTGTATGTTTCTGGAACGTGATCGTGCCTGTGTGCTCCATCCCCTCTCCCAACCTACTGTATATTTCTGGCTCATGCTCGTGCCTGTGTGCTCCGCCCCCTCTCCCAACCTACAGTATATTTCTGGATCGTGCTTGTGGCTGTATGCTCAGTCCACTCTCTCAACCTACTGTATATTTCTGGATCGTGCTTGTGCCTGTGTGCTCCGCCCACTCTCCCAACCTACTGTATATTTCTGGATTGTGCTTGTGTGCTCCGCCCACTCTCCCAACCTACTGTATATTTCAGGATCGTGTTTGTGCCTGTGTGCTCCGCCCACTCTCCCAGCCCACTATATATATTTCTGGATTGTGCTCGTGCCTGTGTGCTCCGCCCACTCTCTATGCTTGCCACTGATGTTTTGCCGAACGCGCCGCACGCACTGTATAGTGAACGCACCAGCTGAATTTATGACAGGTGCCAGATCAACAGTTGAAGGGCGTCACTGTTGCTGAAAGTGGCAAGGCTACAGGGATTTTACCAGCTCTCGAACGGCTTTCTACCAGATTGTCGTTCTGCACATGTTACAAGTTGAATGGGTTTTTCATTCTCTCAGGCATCCCAATGTCCCCACGCAGCGACCTTGGCCTCAGTCCCCTTTAGAGGGGTAAAGAGGACACCTGGGGTCTCAGAACTGCGGTTTCCATTTGCCATACTCTGAAGCAGCTTTGAGGTGCATGTGCAGGTAGAGTGCGGAGTGAGAGGTGAGTGCTGGGTGCTGTGAGGGGGAAGCTTCAATTTGTGTTGCCTTAGAAAGCAGCTTCTTCTGTAACAATGCGGAAAACAGTATATAAGTAGTTTTAAGAGTATTTATAATCGGTGAGGTGGGTTGGACATTTTAGCACATCTATGGTGGTAAATAAAAACAGGATACATTGTTGAGAAGAGCAAGACGTGCCTCCTGTGTGAGATGAGCCAGTGTCAGCATCTGGCAGAGGGTGTCCTGTGATCTTTTATTAGAGCTGTGATACAAAAGTGTTATAAGAACAATTTAGTGAATTCTATTGAGAAGCCAGGAGCAACGAAGAGAAACAACAAATTATGAAGCCTTTAGGGACAGTTGTTGTGATCTTGCTTTCATTCCATCAAGATGACATGTCTGTGGAATGTGGAATGTACTCTGTGAGCCTGTAGCTCAGAGGTTCCAGAGGTGACTGTTGCTCTGGTCTGCAGCAGCTGTGGCTAAAAACACTCTTCATGAAGTATCTCTGCTTGATGTCCTACATTCATTAATACTTCATTACAATTTGGCGACAATCTAGCCACAGCAAGGATCCACGCAAGGAAGAAAAACAAAAGAAAAGAAAGAAGTAGAAAAGAGGAGATCCAAAAGATGAAGACTTCGCAGACAAAGAAGTACAGGCTTGTATATCTTAGATACATTTATCAAAAGTGAGCCAAGAAATTTTCACGCAAGAGAGTGAACAGACTCATTTAAATATAGGACTAAGACTGCTTAGCGCGTTTATCAAAAGGAAAAAACAGCACTCTTTCAAACATAGGGCAAGGCAAATTGAAAAAAAACTGTCTCTAAAGATTTAAAAAGAGAAAAAACGAGTGGAGGGCTAACTCTGGTTACAGCTACTTTGTATAGACAAGACTGACATATGATGTGTAATGGGTAATTCATTTTATCATTAGTCTAACAAGTTCCACCTAACGAGTATCTGTTGAGGTGCCTCGACAGTGATCGATGTGTTGGGAGAAGATTTAGACACGGTGTTAAGTAAATTAGCATTGCAGCAATGATCGTTCACTTGGAAGTTGGCCTAATCTCCAGAGCAAGTGAAAACATTTAATAATTAAAGACATCGGTACTTCTGAAGTGAAGCGCGAGACAGCTTGTCATTATTCAAAAGCTGGCAGGGCGCGCGTGTGTGTAAAGTCAAGCAGGAAGATTCCTTCGGCATAAATAAAACAATCTGTCGTTTTGTGCCATTTCAAGCGTGAAGGGATATCCCTGTGTGAGTGAAAACACTTAACAAATAAAGTCATCGGTGCTTGTGAAGTGAAGCGCGAGACAGCTTGTCATCATTCAAAAGCTGGAAGGGCGCGAGTGCGCGTAAAGGCAAGCAGGAACATTTCTTTGGGGAAAAAAAATAAATCAATCTGTCGTTTTGTGCTTTTTCAAGCGTGAAGGGAATTTCTTGTGTAAACAGAGTCACCTAATGCGCGTTAAGTGAAGCTTGAAGATAATTGCCTGCAAACGCTTAACGCTGTGCTGAAAGCTTTTAAATTACCTTGCCGTGTGAAGTGTAATGTGATACTATTTGGGGATTCGAGTGTTTTAGCATTGTGGCCACGAACACAACGCCAGTTGGATTTATTTTAATGGAAAGGAGGAAATAGAACCTTTTACTTACTGGAGTTAACAGCCATCTGCCTAGGAGGAAATATGGTCACTCCCATGTTGTTTTCTTCACAGTAACTTCCCAAAGCAAAGTATTGAAAATCAAGGAAGGACTAGTTTTGCCTCCAACCACTAGAATGTTAACTGATTAACAGAATGTCCATATACATATACAGTTTTTAAAAAAAAAAGAGAAGAAAGAAGAGAGACAAATTAACCTCAATAGTATTGTTAGTTTGAAAATCTCATCACCAGTTACCTGTAAAAAAAAAAAGGGAAATTTATAGGAGTACAAAGTTAAAAGTGTTAATTAATTTATAGATTTAAAAAAAAAAGGGGAATATTTGCATGTCCGTGATTTCTACAAGTTATTAGTAGTATTGTTTAATATTCAACGTTTTCTTTTATAAAGTTTAGTGTTTTTATTTTGCAACTAGTAATTTGTGATGGTAAGCACATTTTGGAGTATAAACACAATATAGCATTAGTACTTTTGATGTTAAATTTAAGTGTCATGGCAAATAAGCAAAATGTTGGAGCTCCTCCGCCATTTCTACAAACAACGGGTGATCCCCCTGTGCCCTGGAGAAATTGGTATAGAGCCTTTACGAAATACTTAGGGGCAATTGGTGGAAATAGATATCGACCAGAGCGGAAAAGATTTTTGCTAGAACATAATCTAGGCTTTGAAGAACAATCTATATATGAACACCTTCCACCATATGTCGTTCCTCATGATCAAGAGGACTTAGATGAATTTCAATTAGCGGTAAAAAAATTAGAAAAGCAGTTTGATGTGCAACCGAGTTTAATTGTAAATAGACATACGTTTTTCACAAGGGAGCAATTGCAGGATGAATCGATAGTCACTTATGTTGCGGTTTTACGCATGTTGGCTGCAGAATGTGAGTGTGAAAATTTCACAGACCAGCTTATACGCGATCAAATAGTGGTACGTTGTTGGGACAAAAAGTACAAGAAAAATTGCTCACTATGCGCAATCCAAATTTCATTGAGACAATAGATATAGTAAAAGGGATTGAGGTCTCAAGAAAAGCTCAGAGAGAACTTACACGTAAGGAAGCTAGTGGTGTGTCTGTGGTGAATGAAAGTTCTATTCATAAGGCACGTGTGAATGAAAGCACAGTATCAAAACAAAATTTTAGTGGAAAAAATGTAACAAAAAAAAGAGAGTATAAAAATAATTTTTTCTCGCAAAAGAATATTTGTTTTAGATGTGGAAATTCAAGGCATGGAATTAATGGAAAACCGTGCCCAGCAAAAAATGTAAAGTGCAAAATATGTAATAAAATTGGGCACTTCGGGAAAGTATGTCAGACACCCAAGGAAAGAATCAATTATGTACAAGATGGAGAGGCTTATGACAGTTCAGAGGAAGAACAACATTGTTCTAGAGGTGTCAGGGACATGATTGTGGTTGTGCAGGACGAAGAGTCCGATTGTGTTGATCCCTATGAAAACATTGTGGTAGATGGCAAAAACATCCGACTTCTCATTGATTCGGGTGCCAGAATGACAATGGTAACTGATGAGTTGTATGATGAAATATGGGGTAAACGCAAGTTGTTTCCTCCAGATAGAAATCCAGTTACATACGATGGAAGAAAGATTGAATTGTCAGGATACTTTGAGTGTGAACTTAAATTCAAAGATCGTAGCATAGTGGGGAAAGTATATGTGGCAAAGAAAGGATTAAATATTCTTGGTTGGTATCACCAAGGTCTTTTCGGTATGACGCTTAGACCTGGGAGAGATGTTCAAGTTTCTTTAGTAACTGATGAAGATGAGGAAAAATTTGAAAATAGTAACAATTGGACTGGAAAATATCCCACAGTTTTTGGGGACGGGTTAGGTAGAATTAATGGATTCAAACATAGGATTAAGGTCAAGGAGGATGCTACACCCGTGAAACATAAATTAAGAAATGTACCGTTCATTTTCCGCGAGGATTTAGGGAAAATTCTAAAAAAAATGTGTGATGATGGGGTGATAGAGCCTATAGAATCATCGTTATGGTTAAGTCCATTGGTTATCGCGCGATGGTCAATTGAGAGTGTGTGTCGACTTAAGAAGCCTAAACAAGGTTATTTGGGTTGATTCTCACCCTTTGCCTAGGATTATAAGTACATTCTCAGGTGCTAGGTTTTTTTTGAAAATTGATCTAGCATCTGCGTATCATCAAATTGTGCTAGATGAATCTTCAAGACATTTGACAGCTTTTGTTTCTCCTATGGGTTCATACCAATTCAAAAGAATGCCTTTTGGTCTTGCATCGGCTGCTGACGTTTTTCAACGTGTGTTGGAGAATGTGCAGAAGGGTATCGAGGGGGTGGTCACTTTTCAAGATGACATCCTTATAGCTGGTGAAAGTCAGAGTGTTCATGACAAATGGATGGGTGCTGTGTTGGAAAGGTTAAAAATTTGGTGTGGTGGCCAATCGAGGGAAATGTGAATTCAGTAAGAAAACTATTGAGTATTTGGGACATTTAATTTCAGAAAAAGGAGTAGAACCCAGACCCGGTCTGGTTGATGCCATCACCAAAGCACCTACCTCCAAGTCTAAAGAGAATGTGGCTTCATTTTTAGGGCTTTGTGAGTTCTACTCAAAATTTATAAGGAAAACTGTCAGGCTAAGGTAATTATTGAAAAAGGACAAAATATTCTCATGGGAAGGAGGTTGTCAAATTGAATTCGATGGGTTGAAAGAAGAAATTGTGTCAGCTGGTCTTCTTGCACCTTTTGACCCGTCACTTGAGTGTATCATTACTGTTGACGCAAGCAATGATGGTCTGGGTGCTACCATCTCTCAGATGAAAGGGAGAAATGAGGCAACAGTTGGGTTTGCTTCAAGATCTTTAAGGTCTAATGAGAAAATGTTCTCGGTGATTGAAAAAGAGCTGTTGAGTTGCTGCTGGGCTGTTGAAAGGTTTAAGTGTTTTATCTGGGGAAGAAAATTTGTACTTAAGACTGATCACAAGCCTTTAGTTAGCATTCTAAGTGGAACCAATATAAAAGATCACACCCCCAGAATAGCAAGATTAAGCTCGAAACTTTTGCAATATAATTTCAGCATTGAATACATCCCAGGTGGTAAGAACATAAGAGCAGATTATCTCTCTCGTTCACCGTTAAGTTTCACAGATTACAATGAAAACTATGAGGAGAATGACGAAGAATGTTTAATTGCTAGTGTAGATATTTGTCATGACACCACATTTAATGAAAAAGAATGGTTGAATGAATCTTCAAAGGATCTGGAATTGGATAGTGTCAGAGAGTATGTCATGAGAGGATGGCCTAGAGAAAAAAATCTGCCACAAAACTTGCAACCATACTTTAAAATTGCAGATGAGTTGTCGATTGAAGAAAAGGGTATGCTTGTACGGGGAGATAAATTTGTTCCGCCCGTTTCCTTGAGGGAAAGGATTATCCTTTATGGTCATGAGGGACATCTGGGACAAACGATAACAAAAAGGAAAATCAGGGATAGTTACTGGTGGCCCGGCATGGATTCTGCCATTGTAGCCATTGTGCGGGGATGTGTTGTATGTGCCTCTAGTGACAAAAGTCTGAAAATGGAGGCGGTCCCTTTACAGCCTGTAGAATTACCAAATACAGTTTGGTCCAAGCTTGCTATAGATTTTATTGGTCCATTTAGCATTCTTCCACGGAAATTAAGGTTTACTATTGTGGTTGTAGATTACTACAGGAAGTGGTGGGAGGTGGGGTTTGTAGAAGAACCAAATACTGTCAGTGTAATCAGGTTTTTGAAGAATCTGTTTTTGAGAGAAGGGTTTCCCAAAGAAATTGTATCGGACAATGGCGTCCAATTTGTGTCAAAAGAAATGGAATGTTTTCTTGCTTGCACTGCCATCAAACACAGGTGTGTTGCGCTATACCACCCACAGGCAAATGGTCTTGTGGAAAAAATGAATCGCACATTAGTTGAGTGTATTCAATGGGCCATACAGAATAAGTTTGATATTTGTAAATCTGTGGAAGAAATGCTGTGGTCACATAGATGTTGTCCAAATGCTGTTTCAGGCTTTACACCATTTTAAATGTTAAGAGGACGACCACCTGCTTCTAGACTATGTCCTGCATGGTTGAGAGAGTGTCAACATAAGAATGATCATATGTTAAAAATGGACCAGGTGGTGAGGCCAAAGGTTGAAAATTCTCAGAGTAAAATGAAAGGTCATTATGACCTTACACACAGAGTTAAATCTGTAGAAGACAAATTGCAGGTTGGAGACTGGATTCGTATCAAGGATCCCAGTCACGTTCCCAAGGGAATGTCAAAATTCAGGCCTCCTGTCAGGATTGAGGTTGTGTCTAGGAATGCAGTGAGGACCAGCAAGAATGAATGGTGGAATAAGGGAAGAGTGGTGAAGGTGCACAATCATGTTGTTGTTCTGTTCCTAATGATTCTCCCCTTCCATCCAAACCGGTCTTGCACTCCTGTGTTTCTCCTCCATCTTCTCATTCTGATATTGATGTGTTAGAATCAAGGGGTTCTTTTCATCCTGAACCTGTACGTAGGAGTGAGAGACGAAATATTGTCAAACCTTTAAGATATCGCAATTGATGTGTTTCATCATTAGGTCATTTATTGTAAGTTCATGATTTGATGCTTTAATGTCATGTTCTTTCATTTGCATTTTGTAGTAACGTGTCTACTGTAAGTTTATGGTTTATGATTTGTTGCATTGAAGCTGTGTCATTTTATTGTTGTTTATTTTATTCATTCATTGTAAACAAGAGAGATAGTGTTGTGATCTTGCTTTCGTTCCATCAAGATGACATGTCTGTGGAATGTGGCATGTACTCTGTGAGCCTGTAGCTCAGAGGTTCCAGAGGTGACTGTTGCTCTGGTCTGCAGCAGCTGTGGCTAATAAACACTCTTCATGAAGTATCTCTGCTTTATGTCCTACATTCATTAATACTTCATTACAAAAGTGTATGGGCAAGATGCATCACAAAGGGAAATGTAAACCCTTTGAAAAAAGATCTGAGCTACAACTGCAGGAGAAAGATGAGAACGTCCCAAATAAACTCAAAGGCTCCTCTACGAGCAAGGCTGAATCACCATCCATCATCTCACTAGCCTCCTCAATAAAGCATTTCATGGAAAAGCACTTTAAGAACAAGAAAGGTGGGGAGGATGAAGGAACAGTAAGCCGCCTCAGCCAGGAAACATATGATGTCCAGAGTGTGCAAATAAGGAGAGATGCTTGCAACAAACTATTCCAGAATTTGGAGTCAGGTCTTGATGGCAACTACTGCCGCATTAGCTTATTGATGGAATTTCAAGATTCGCAACACCCGGAGTTTGAGATGCATCTTATTGGTCAATGGCTTTCATCTTCACCTCCTGTGCCAATAGCGATGTCATACCCCAGTGTGGGACAAGACCACACCATTTCCGAAATAGACATGCTAAACAAAGTTAATAGAGCTGATCCTGAGGAACAGATAAAGAGAAAGGAAGACACAGGATCAATTCTACTCCTTAACCCCACGGCCACTACAACTTCTTCAAAGCTTGAAATGCTACACCTAATACAAAAAACCCTACATGGAATGTTTGAAACTATAGTTTTAAATATTGAAGGGATTAAATCACAAATTAAATTGTTAAATAGTATTGCATGTGAGTTAAGGGAAATAAATAAAAGCATGCTGTCCTGTGTTAAGCCAATTGAACTAACTTCCAGTGAAGAGACACATATAACAGGGGATGATGCAGGATTAAAAGAGCCCAAAGTAGGAAATGAGGGTGAGGTATAAATTCCCTACAAACCCATGCTAGTTAGAAGGTGTGTGGAGTGTCTACATAGTAGTAAAAGGTACATAAAAGATATAGAAGATACAGAAAAATAGCACAAGTAGGAAAGAAGATCTCCACTAAGAATGCAGTACAGTATAAGGGGAAAAAAGAGTAAATATGTAAGAAGATGACTTGGAAGGGGAATGAGAAATAGTAGGAAGCTGGCTTTTATGTGGTAATGCCAATGTAGCAGCACACCATATTCAAAAAGTACAGACAAGCCTTATTGGTTTACAGGGCTTAAATTAATAATCCCAAATGCTCTATTTGTGGTAGTGTGGTCGAGCAGCTTAGGCTTATCAGAGGGTAGTGTTAAGCATTTGTTGTACACATAGTCAATAAATGAGACACACACTCAAGAAGGAACTCCAAGACCAATTTAGAAAAATAACGCAGATTTTTAGATAATTTCAGACACCAAGATAATCGGAGTCATGTAAGCACTTTCGGAGTTATAGATTTTTGTAGAAATTGAAAAACACAGTTGAATAACGTTTTGAGCTATAAGCCTTGGTAACAGAAACATACACTGCACAGATATACATAGAAATGTTTTTTGGAGGTTACCTTCTAGGACTTAAGGTGCCTAGGGGCCAAGGTCCAAGAAACCCCAACAGTTCGGTTTGACGTGCCCTGGTATGTCCAGGTGCCAGGGTGCTGGTTGCGTTGGAAGCCACAAGAGCTGTGTGTTAAAGTCTATGGAAGAAGTACCTGCAAAAAGAAAGGCTGCAAGTGGGGACAAGTCTGGCAGAACTTAATGGGGGGCCCAGCTCTTGAGGGTCTCCGGGGGCAGAGGGACACAGTCTGTTTACGTGAACCCGTGCTGGGGGGCTAGGTGCAGAAATGTTTTATTCGGTGGGTCTTTTCTGCTGTTTGAGTCTCTCACTTGGCGTTGGTGACCTGGAGAGACAGGGCAGCATGGTCACTGTCGATCAAGGCCTTGGGGATCCTAAAATCCCTTAACGGCAGGTCGGTGTTGGCGTCATTAGTGTCTGGACTGGACACGTAACAAGCCTTAGTAGTTGCAAGAGCCCCTGTACACAGGAAATCGGTGCTGAGAGGCTCCTGGAGTGATTAGCGTCTCAACACTTAGTAAAAGCAATGGGGCTATCCTCCTGAATCCATGGAAACTTCTGCTTGGCGAGTTGCTCCCTCGGTGGGCTCGATGGCCAGTAAGATAAAGTACCGGGTCGGTACCTACAGATGTGGGGGGATGGCTCCGCTTCCCCAAGGGAGATGCTGCTTGGTTGTTGAAGGGTGAAACAGTCGTCCAAGGGTTTGGGGAGGCTGTTCAGCTTTTGGATGAGTCGGTCTTTGTGATTGTCACGGTGCAAGCAGCCAGGCAGGATTTGGGACCAATTTCGGTGCAGTACCTCTGTTCTCATGACCTCAGCTCTACTTTGTTCTTCCTTCAGTTCCCAGTAGACAAATCTGTTTTCCTGGTGTTAGGGGGAGCCCTAAATACTTAATTTAAGGGTGTTTAAGGGAGTGTATGTTAGTGTCCAAAGGGCTCATTAATCCTGGAATGACTGCACCCCGATATGATCACTTCCTGTGGAGAGTGAGCAAAATCCTGAACCAGAGTTCCTAGTTTCACCAAATCCAAAATGATGAAACCCTTTCTCAACTGTCCACTTCAGATGACCCACCTTAAGGGTGTGCCTAGCCTGAAGGTGTCACACACCTTCTGATTATCTAATTTTCGGTTCTGCTCTGGTGCCAACTGGGCTTCAGGGTAGGAGGTAGAGTTCCCAAGGTCTGGGGGAAGCAAGGGTCATATATCATATCCATCCTGCTGGAGGAGGTGTTAACACCTTCCTCTGGAGCAGGCATTGTTTCTGGCCTCTGAGAGGGTGGAGACTCTCTCCTACAGGGGGTCAGAAACTCATGTGTGGTAGCAGGCTGGATGATACCAGTCGGCCTGCACACTAGAGGACTAGCAGGTTTTCATGGGACACATTTAAGGTGCCCTCTGGGTGCATATCACAATAAATTCGATACTGGCATCAGTATAGATTTACCGAGATGAGGTGTTTGATACCAAACACCATTGGTTTCATTGCAGCCATCATGTAGCTGGGTAAATCATGAAGGCCAGTGCCTAGTACATGTCCTTAAGATGGCTGCCTGATCACTTGGAATATCTAGTAATGAAACTAGATATCACGGGGACCTATCTGCTCATGCAGCTGGGCCCTCACATATAATATAATGCACCCTGCCTTAGGGCTCAAAGGCCTGCTGGGTGACTTAAATATAGTATATGCAGTGTACCTTGGCATCGCACACAATGAGTATGCCATGTCATGTTTTTGGAATGGTTTGCACCATTTCACGCAGCCTGCAATGGAAGTCTTCATGCTGTTTGGGTGTGGGTCCCTAAGGGTCACATAATACATGCTAATGCCCTTGGAGACTTTATTTAGTACCCATGCCCTATGAATCAGGGGTACCATTTATTAATGGACATACAGGGGTGCTAAAGGCCTTGCAAATTTGGTTACACTCAGACATTTTAACTTGTTTTAAGGGAAAAGAGCACTAGCACTGGGGGCCTGGTTAGCAGGGACCCAGTGCACATTCAGTAAAACAGAATCAATACTAGGGCAAAAAGTAGGGGTGTCAAAAAGGGGCACGTTCCTACACTACCCCCCCAAACAAAAGGGAATTATACTAACCTTTTCCATGACAGTCTTCATTGTCTAAGTGGAAGAACCAGGAAAGGCCATCTGCATTGGCATGATCAGTCCCAGTTCTGTGTTCCACTGTAAAGTCCATCCCCTGTAGGGAGATGGACCACCTCAATAATTTAGGATTTTCCCCGTTCATTTGCATCAGCCATCTGAGAGGCCTGTGGCCAGTTTGCAAAAGGAAGTGAGTACCAAACAGGTATGGTCTTAGCTTCTCAAGGACCAAACCACAGTAAAGGCTTCCCTCTTAATGGCCCTCCAATGCTGTTCTCTGGGGAGTAACCTCCTGCTAATAAAAGTAAAAGGCCGGTCCTGACCATCATCGTTGTTCTGTGACAGGACTGCTCAGAGGCGTGTGTTTGCACAATGAACTGCTTTGCATAATCTGGAGCTTTTAGAATGGGTTCTGAGCACATTGCTCCTTCAGAGTGTCAAAAGCCTTTTAACAGCTAACTGTCCAGTTATCTTTCTTGGGTTGTTTCTCTGTTCTGTGAGTAGGATATCCCTTCCCAAACCTCCTGTAGTACACAGTCAAGCCAAGGAATGCCCTGACTTGAGTCTGGGTGGCTGGAGCCTCCCAGTCCAGAACAGTCTGGATCTTGGACAGTAAGGGTTGAACCTGGCCTCTACCTAAATGGTGGCCAAGTATACAACTGAGCCCTGCCCTATCAGGCACTTGCCTTGATAGTGAGTCCTGCGTTCTGCAGAACCTCCAGGACCTTTCCCAGGTGGATTAGGTGATCCTGCCAAGTGGATCTATAGACAGCAATATCATCAAGATATACTGCACTAAAACAATCCAGCCCAGCCAGGACTTTGTTCACCACCTTTTGAAAGGTTGCAGGGGCATTCTTTAAACCATACAGCATCACAGTAAACTGGTAATATCCATGTGGGGTCGATATTACAGATTTTTCTTTACTCCTGGGGTGAGACCAATTTGCCAGTTCACAATGTCAAATCAAAAGTACTGATAAACTTCGCTTCACTCAATCCGTCAATCGGCCCCTTCGAATAGGGTGTGCATCTGTCTTAGTAACAGCATTGAGACCCATATGTATTTCACAAAAAACCTCAGCTCTGGTTTACCTTCCTTGGAATGTGGTTTGGCTGGCCCAGTGACTATCAGAGGGTTCAATCATCCCTTACACCAGGATCTTGCTGACTTCAGCTGTGATGCTTTTCTTGACGTGCTCAGACTGCCTATGCATTTTGTTTTTGACAGGTAGGCTGTCTCTAGTGTCCACATCAAGGGTACACCAGGTTGTCTGACTAGGGTTCAAAGGAAAGAGCTCAGCATACTGCCCCAGGACTTGCCAGAAGCTAGTCTGTGGTTGGGCAGTGACGGTGTATGAAAAGACAACTCCCTCCGCAGACCCATCTTTAGAATTGTTGGAGAGGAGGTCAAGTAGAGGTTCACTCTCTTCATCCTGATCTCAGCAGTGACCATCAGCAGGGTCACATCAGTCCAGTCATGAAAAGGTTCTAGGCAATTTACTTTGATGACCTTGAGTGGGCTTCTACAAGTGCCTAGGTCTACAAGGTAGGTGTTATACCTGGTACCATTGGCGTGAGTCTCCCTTCCATTTTTTCTGATTGCCTCCTCTGTTTTTGATATGTTTTGCTGGTCTAGATGCTTTGGGCACTGTGCCACTGTCATTAAGTGCCACAGTGCAAGTGCTTCCTGTGTTAAATTGATGTTTTGATTAGTGACTCCATGATTGACTTATTGGGTTTACTGTCAGACCCTCGTATCGTGCACCGCGTGTGCCCAGGGCTTGTAACTCAAATGCTGCGGGTGAGCGTGCAGCACCGATTGTGCTACCCCCGAAGCAGCCCGTAAAGTGTAACTCGGGCCTGCCACTGCCGAGCACCGTACGCAGTCTGGGACTGCTGTGTCGACTCGACGAGTGCACACACTTGCCAGTCCTTAAACCTTCACTTTTCTGCATATCAGTCACCCCTACGGTAGGCCTACGGGCAGGGTGCGTTGTATGTAAAAGGTAGGAGATGCCCTGATGTGTGTGGCATGACCTGATAGTGAATTACAAACTATTTCGTTTTTCACTATTGCAAGGCTACCTGTTCCCATAGGCCAGAATGGGCAGTTTGAATATAACATCTTATAATCCTAACTGACTCAGGGAACTAGGTAGAGATTCGAGTTTAGTATGGTTGAACTCAGAATGATAAAATACATCTTTTAGTGAAGTTGGTTTAAACATTCTGTGTTTGAAAATACCACTTTTGGAAAGTAGGTATTTTCCTACCTAACCATCAAGACTGCCTCTGCTAACTTTTGTATTGTATGTCTGGTTTTGTGAGTGACCAGGTCTGGGGGGCTCCAGAAGACAGGGTGAGTCAACACTAGGCTGAATAGGCTGATCTACCTGAGGAGTGGTGGGAGGAGTAGCACCAGGGCCTGAATAGAGCTGTGCCTGCCTTCCACAATGCTGGCTTCACCTCCTGTGGTGCATCTGATTACCTTGGCCCACTCTGACAAAGAGAGAAGTTGAGCACTGGCCGAATGCACCCCGAACTGGTTTGGACTGGGTACAGGACTCCCTGCGTTCAGAGGACAAAGGATTTACTGGTATAAATATTGGGGCTCAGACCCCAGGATTTTAGATCACTTCTGGGAACACAAGACAAACCTTTGCCGAGGAGAAGAACCGAAGGAAGCTGCGGGAGTTGAACTGCCCCTCGGCCAGTGTGCTGTTGTGGGTTGGCCTGCAGTGGTGTCTTCATTGCCAAGGAAAGGAGAAGGAACTTTTACGGAACTTTATCATCTTGCAGAATATTACTCCAAGAGCTTGAGTTTAGCTTGCCTCCTGACCGAAGTCTCAGGGATACCAGACTTCACCCCTGCTGCTTGCTTGCTTCTGGAACTTGTTGTTTCAGTCGCTACAGAAAGAATCTACAACACGAGAGCCAGCGAATATCGCCGCCATCTGCACCAAAGCAGTGAGCGCTGTTTCCAACTTGTACCTGTAGACCGACGCCTGCTGCTGTGCCTTATCGACTCCGCAACCGACATCAGCAGGGAGCTGATCCTCGACTAAGGTGTCCAAGAACTCATCGACACCGTGACATCGTAAGGAACCGTGGTGCCAGCACCATCATAAAGTCACCTCCTCTCCGGTCAGGAACCAAAACCTTCCCCTGCTTGCACAAGCATCCGGGACACCGACGCATCATCTCCCCCGAAGCAAGGAACCGATGCTGCAACGCGCCAACGACATCGCACCTCCCCGACGCCGTGAGCTGTCTTTGTTGTCACTTCTCAAGGTACTGTTCTGTGGGGGTCTGTTTTGACTCGGGGCCCGACTCTGCGCACCTTGCGGTCGGCGCCGTACTTTGAGAACTCTTGAACCTCGACGTCGTGATAACTCCAATTGGGGTTATATGTTGCTAGAGACTTTAAGTGAATTACCTATTTTTGAATTAGTTCTACCATCGTGAAGTATCACTTGTGATCACAGAATTGTGGATTTTTGTTGCTTGTGGTCTTGTGATAAGTCTATATAAAGAATACTTATTTTTATACATCCCGGTGTGGTGTGCGTTTGTAGTGTTTTCACTGTATTACTGTATGTGTTCACAAATGCTTAACACACTGCCTCTGAGATAAGCCTGACTGTGCGTGCCAAGCTACCAAGGGGTTGAGCAGGGGTTATCCAGTAGTGTAATCCCCTTTCCCTGACTTAGACGCAAGGGTCCCTATTTGGACAAAGGTGTATACCATTGCAAACTAGAGACCGCAAGTTCTAACATTGGTGGTTAGCGGTGAGGATTCAGACTTGCATTTATGACTCATTTACAGTGATTGGTGTACACTACTAGTGAGTGCAGACCAAAACGCGACCACGTACTTTTGAGCAGAATATTTTTTTCCTTTTACTTTGAGAAAGAGAGGTTGGAAACCTACAACCTGAAACAGCTGAAGTACCGCTGCAGAAAATTGAAAGTTGCTACCCAAGGTATTTCAAAGAAGGATGAATACCAAAAGGCGCTGAGGGCCTGGGTGGAAGCGAGAAAAACCCCAGACTTGGTGGTGGAGCGAGTCAGGGATGCAGAGGGGCAGCTGGATAGCCCGTTGATGCCCGCCAGTGAAGGGGTACCGTCCCCGCTTGGCAGTAGCCTCTCTTCCAAGGGCCCATCCCCAGGATAGCTGGAGGACCGGGAGAGAGACCGGATGCACAAGCTGGAGATGGCCTGGCTCAAGTTAGAGGGTCAGAGGGACTTAGAGAATAGTAGGTTGTCCTTGGAGAGAGAGAGAATGAGATTAGAACATGAGAGAATGTTTAGGGAGTTGGAGATCAAAGCAAAAGGCCTAGAACTCAATCCCTCTGGTGGCAGGGCACCATCTGTGCCTGTTGAAAGCAGAGTCCACATCTCGAAAGATGTCATCAAGGAGTTTCATAGACAGGAAGATATTGGCCAGTGGTTTGCAGCCTATACGATTGCAATGTTGGCCCACCGGGTCCCTGAGAAGGATTGGGGAGCGGGGTTGTGGGGCCGCTTTTTGAGTGACGGGAGGGATACATTGTTGAATCTACCCAGTGAGAATAGGATATCTTATGCCCACATGAAGGAAGCCCTGATGACAAGGTATGGCTTGACCCCAGAACTCTATAGACAGAGGTTCTGGAATTGTAAGAAGCTGGAGGCAACTACCTGGGTGGAGTATCAGTCTTTCTTTTGCAGAGAGATGGATGGTTGGGTAAAGGGTGGCAAAGTGGATACTTTTGAAGCGCTCGATGATTTGTTTGCATGGGAGCACAAGTCTGCTAATTGTTTTCCAGAGCTATGCCAGCACCTTATCGATAGCAAGTTGACTAACCCTAGGAAGCTTACTGAGGAGGCTGACCGCTGGGTCAGCACCAGGGTCCACAAGGGTCACGTGGGAGACTTTGCCAAAGGCGGGCAGGGTCCCCAGCAGAAGAGTGGAGGGGACAAGGGTAAACAGAGGGAGTTCCAGAAAGGGCCCCAAAGTAATCCCCAAGGGAACCAAGGGAAGGGTTCCCAGCCTCCCCCTGAGAAGAAGCAAGAAGCCCCGACAGGTAAACCTATTCAGAGGGGCCCCTTTAGGTGCTTTACGTGTGGTCAAGTGGGCCTCCATTGGTATGATGCACAGTGTCCCATGAAGGACCCCAAAGCACCACCCCGTGCACCACCCCGTCAGATGGCGAATGTAGCCCTGGGAGGGGAAGAGATGGGTGCCCAAGGTGGGTGGAGTCCCGCAGAAATGTCCCTTGTCTCGCTAGGAGACTTTGAGATAGTCCCAAGGACCCAGCTGCCTGATAACACTAAGAAGTACAGGCAGTGGGTGACCATCAAGGGCCATAGGGTGGAGGCGCTACGAGATACCGGGGCAAGTGTGACCGAGGTTAGTTGCCGACTGGTGTCCAAAGAGCAGGTTATCCCCCATGCATTCTTCCCGGTAGTTGCCGCGGACAACTCGCAGAGCCAGTGTGAGGTGGCTCAAGTTCCCTTGAAGTGAGGAGGGTCTCAGGTACTCTTCAAGTTGCTGTGAGGCCAGCCATGCCTGTTGATTGTCTGTTGGGCAACGATTTAGAGAACTCCCCTTGGGCTAAGGTGGAGAGAAGGTCTCATTTAGAGATGTTGGGTCTGCCAGAGTGGGCGTGTGTGACCACTCGGTCGATGGCAGCCAGTAAGGGTCTTCAAGAGATTCTGGAGCCTGAAAATATGGCCCAGATCCCTACCTTAAAAAGAAGAGGTAGGGGGCACGGGAAACCAGCCTCCGTAGTGCCCACGGTCTAGGAGGAAGCAGACCTTGAGGGGGATATCCCGGAACCTACAGGGGAACAAGTGGCCGAACTGGGGACCTGCCTGAGCTGACCCATTGGCAGCAGGAAGGAGGCCCCTCCAGGGAGGAATTTTGTGAAGTGCAGAGGAAGTTCCCTTCTCTTGTGGATTTGCGGCAACAGGCCACAAACCAGGCAGCAGGTGATCAGTCTGGATCACATTGGATCTACTGGGAGAACAACCGCCTGTATAGCGAGTCCTAAGGTTGCTGAGCCTGGGTCAGCCTGTGTGCTGGTGGTACCCTGGTGCTTCAGAGCCTTCCTACTGGGTTTGGGTCATGACATGCCGTTATCTGGACATCTGGGGCAGGAAAAGACCTTTGAACGGCTTGTCACACATTTTTATTGGCCCCAGATGCGGAAGAGTGCAGACACTCATTGTAGGACTTGTCAAACTTGCCAGGCAAGTGGGAAGAGTGGGGGGAAGCGCAAGGCTCCTCTCCAACCCTTCCCTGTAGTCAGTACCTCCTTTGAACGGGTGGGCATTGACATTGTGAGGCCACTGGACCCCAAGACAGCCATGGGCAATGGGTTTATCCTGGTCTTAGTGGACCATGCTACCCGTTACCCAGAAGCCATCCCTCTCTGGACAGTGACGGCCCCCGTGGTGGGACGCGCACTGATGGGGATTTTTTCCCGAGTGGGGTTTCCCCGAGAGGTGGTGTCCGACCGAGATATCAACTTCATATCCAATTATATGAAGTCCCTGTGGCAGGAGTGCGTTGTGACGTACACGTTCTCCATTCCTTACCACCCCCAAGGTAACGGGGTGGTTGAGAGATTCAACCGGACCCTTAAGGGCATGATTATGGGTCTCGAAGAACCCCTGAGGCATAAATGGGACGTCCTCTTGCCATGCCTTTTGTTTGGGTACCATGAGGTGCCACAGAAGTCCTTGGGGTTCAGCCCCATTGAGCTTCTGTGCGGTCACCCGGTACGAGGACCTTTGAGTCTGGTCAAGGAAGGATGGGAGCAATCTCCCCAGAAACCTCCCCAGGATGTATACAGTTACATGCTGGCCTTCAGGGACCAGACTCAGCATTTCAGACAGCTCGCTCAGGGGTATCTGGAAGCCAGCCAGGAGGAGATGAAGCAGTGGTAAGATCAGAATGCCACTCTGATCGAGCTTCAGCATGGACAGAAACTTTGGGTCATGGCCCCTGTAGAGCCCTGTGCGCTCCAGGACAGGTGGACCGGACCATTTGAGGTGGTGGAGCGCATGAGTGTTATCACCTTCTTGGTGAACTTGCGGTCTCCAAGGAACCCTTTGCGGGTCCTGCACGTTAACCTCCTGAAGCCCCACTTAGAAAGGTCTGAAGTGGGCATGCTCCTAGCGACAGATGATGGAATGGAGGAGGAGACTGAGCCTCAACCGGACCTCCTGTCTGCGACCGAGCAAGATGGGTCAGTAGATGGCATCAATCTCTCTGCCACACTGACTCCTGAACAGCAGCAAGATTGTCGCCAACTGTTAGGGCAATTCTCTGATTTGTTCTCCCTGGTTCCCGGTATCACTGAGCGGTGCATCCATGACCTAGACACTGGGGACAGTCCTTCTCTGAAGCACAAGGCTTACAGAGTGACTGACAGGGACAGAGCTCACATCAAGGAGGAGGTCTCCAATATGTTTGCCTTAGGGGTGATTGAGTCCTCTCACAGTCCGTGGACCAGCCCTGTGGTCTTGGTCCCGAAAGCTGCTGCGCCTGGTGCCACACCTGAACTCTGGTTCTGTGTTGACTACCGAGGACTCAATTCAGTCACCAGGACTGACGCGCACCCCATCTCCAGAGCTGATAAGCTCATTGATCAGCTAGGGGCTGCACAGAACCTCAGTACGTTTGATTTGACGTCAGGGTACTGGCAGATCGCCTTGACCGATGGGGCAAAGGAGAGGTCAGCATTCTCCACACCAGATGGGCACTACCAATTCTGGGTTATGCCCTTTGGGATGAAGAATGCCCCTGTCACCATTCAGAGGTTGGTCTACCAGGTGTTGGCTGGGCTGGAAGATTTCAGTGCTGTCTACCTGGATGACATCGCAGTGTTCAGAGACAGTTGGGAAGAACATCTGCAGCACCTCTGGGAAGTGTTGATGGCACTGCGGAAGGCAGATCTCACGATCAAGGCGAGTAAGTGCCAGATCAGGCAGGGTTCCGTGGTGTACTTGGGACACCAGGTGGGGAGCAGACAGGTGGCGCCCCTACAACCCAAGATTGATACCATTCTGGCATGGGAACCCCCGAAGACTCAGACGCAGGTGAGAGCCTTTTTAGGACTCACGGGGTACTACAGGAGGTTTGTCAAGGGGTATGGCAACATCGTTGCACCCTTGACGGAGCTGACTTCCAGGAAGCAGCCCAAGAAGGTAAACTGGACTGACACCTGTCAGAAGGCTTTTGACACCCTGAAGACTGCCATGTGTACGGCACCCGTACGTCAGGCGCCCAACTTCTCAAAGGAATTTGTTGTCCAAACTGACGCTTCAGAGCCTCGTGTGGGGGCTGTTCTATCAAAGATTAATGAAGAGGGCCTAGACCAACCTGTAGCCTTCATCAGTAGGAGGTTACTTTCACGGCAACAGAGGTGGAGTGCAATTGAACGTGAGGCATTTGCTGTGGTCTGGGCGCTGAAGAAGTTGAGACTAGGCCTGGGCGGTAAATTCCGTTCCGCTCGCGGAATTTGTGTAATTTGCGTAATTTCGCGTTCCAAGGAGAACGCGAAATTGCTCAAAAGTCTGCTTTACGCGATTTCGCGAAATTTTTTGCTTGTTCGCGTTCTCAAAATGCGTGTTCGCGAGATATTTCTCCCCGAGCACGCAAACAGCGATTGTGAACAGGAAAAAAGCATCGCGAACAAGCAATTCCGCGTGTTCGCAGAATTTCTGCGTGTTCGCAGAGATTTTTTACCGTTTCGCGGAGATTTGCGGAACGCAATTACGCAAATTCCAACCACCCCTAGTTGAGACCTTACCTGTTTGGGACTCACTTTCGGGTCCAGACAGACCACAGGCCCCTCAGATGGTTGATGCAGATGAGGGGTGAGAATCCGAAGCTGTTGAGGCGGTCCATTTCCCTACAGGGGATGGACTTTACGGTGGAATACCGCCCTGCTGATGGTCTGTCCAGGTTTTTCCGCCTTAGTGAAGATAACTCCCCACATTTCAGCTGGAGGGGACACGTGTTAGACCTGGTACCATTGGCTTGAGTCTAGCTTCCATTTTTTCTGATTGCCTCCTCTGTTTTTGATATGTTTTGCTGGTCTCAATGCTTTGGGCACTGTGCCACTGTCATTCAGCGCCACAGTGCAAGTGCTCCCTGTGTTAAATTGATGTTTTGATTGGTGACTCCATGATTGACTTATTTGGTTTACTGTCAGACCCTCGTATCGTGCACCGTGTGTGTACGGGGCTTGTAACTCAAATGCTGCTGGTGGGCTTGCAGCACCGATTGTGCCACCCACCGAAGCAGCCCGTAAAGTGTAACTCGGGCCTGCCACTGTAGAGCACTGTACGCAGTCTGGGAATGCTGTGTCGACTCGCCGAGTGCACACACTCGCCAATGCTTAAACCTTCCCTTTTCTGCATATCAGTCACCCCTACGGTAGGCCTACGGACAGGGTGCATTGTATGTAAAAGGTAGGACATGCCCTGATGTGTCTGGCATGACCTGATAGTGAATTACAAACTATATTCGTTTTTCACTATTGCAAGGCTACCTGTTCCCATAGGTCACAATGGGTAGTTTAATTATAAAATCTTATAATCCTAACTGACTTGGGGAACTAGGTAGAGATTCGAGTTTAGTATGCCTGAACTCAGAATGATAAAATACATCTTTTAGTGAAGTTGGTTCTAACATTCTGTATTTGAAAATACCACTTTTAGAAAGTAGGTATTTTCTTAACTAACCATCCAGCCTGCCTCTGCTGGCTTGTGCATTGTACGTCTGGTTTTGTGAGTGACCGGGTCTGGGGGGCTCCAGGAGACAGGGTGAGTCAGCACTAGGCTGAATAGGCCGAGCTACCTGAGGAGTGGTGGGGGGAGTAGCACCTGGGCCTGAATAGAGCTGTGCCTGCCTTCCACAATGCTGGCTCCACCTCCCGTTGTGCGGTTGATGACCTTGGCACACTCTGACAAAGAGAGAAGTTGAGCACTGGCCGAATGCACCCAAACTGGTTTGGACATGGTACAGGACCCTCTGCCTTCAGAGGACAAAGGATTTACTGGTATAAATGTTGGGGCCCAGACCCCAGGTTTTTAGATCACTTCTGGGAACACAAGACAAACCTTTGCCGAGGAGAAGAACCGAAGGAAGCTGCAGGAGTTGTACTGCCCCTCTGCCAGTGTGCTGTTGTGGGTTGGCCCGCAGTGGTGTCTTCCTTGCCAAGGAAAGGAGAAGGAACTTTTATGGAACTTCATATTCTTGCAGAATATTACTCCAAGGGCTTGAGTTGAGCTTGCCTCCTGACCAAAGTCTCAGGGATACCAGACTACACCCCTTCTGTTTGCTTGCTTCTGGAACTTGCTGTTTCAGTCGCTACGGAAGGAATCTTCAATGCGAGAACCAGCGAACGTCGCCGCTATTTCCACCGAAGCTGTGAGCGCTGCTCCGACTTGTACCTGTAGACCCACGCCTGCTGCTGTGCCGTATCGACTCCGCAACTGACATCATCGCGGAGCCGATCCTCGATGAATGTGGCCAAGAACTCATCGACACTATGACATCGTAAGGAATCGTGGTGCCGGTGCCATCGTCACGTCACATCCTCTCCAGTCAGGAACTGACACCTCCTCTGCTTGCACAAGCATCCAAGACACCGACACATCATCTCCCCCAAAGCAAGGAACCGATGCTGCAACGCGCCAACGACATCGCACCTCCCCGACGCCGTGAGCTGTCTTTGTTGTCACTTCTCAAGGTACTGTTCTGTGGGGGTATGTTTTGACTCCAGGCCCGATGCTGCGCTCCTAGCGGTCGGCGCCGTACTTTGGGAACTCTTGGGCCTCGACGTCGTGATAACTCCAGTTGGGGTTATCTGTTGCTAGAGACTTTAAGTCAATGAGCTATTTTTGAAATACTTCTACCATCGTGAAGTATTACTTGTGATTACAGTATTGTGGATTTATGTCGTTTGTGGTCTTGTGATAAGTCTATATAAAGAATACTTATTTTTATACATCCCGTGGTGGTGTCCGTTTGTAGTGTTTTCACTGTATTACTGTATGTGTTCATAAATGCTTAACACACTGCCTTTGAGATAAGCCTGCTCGTGCCAAGCTACCAAGGGGGTGAGCAGGGGTTATCCAGTAGTGTAATCCCCTTTCCCCGACTTAGACGCAAGGGTCCCTATTTGGACAAAGGTGTATACCATTGCCAACTAGAGACCCTGAGTTCTAACAGTAGGTGATCTCTCCTTTTCTTTCTAGTATAGGGTAGAGACCACTCCCGTTATCCTGTAGGGCCCTAACTGCCACAGTCTTCAAAACCCATACTTTCTGCCCTAGCTGAAACTCAACCAGTGCAGTCTTTTGATCAAACCACTGCTTCTGGAGCTCCTGGCTGGCCTCAAGGTTATTATTTGCTTTTTCCATGTACTCAGTCATCCTGAAGCGAAGGTCAAGCACATAATCCACAATGTCAAGTTTGGGCTCATTGAGAGGCTTCTCCCAGCCTTGCCTCACTAGACTCAGTGGTCACCTAACAGGTTGCCAAAACAGAAGCTCAAAAGGACTGAAGCCCACTACTTTCTGTGGCACCTCTCTGTAGTCAAAAATCAGGCATGGCAAAAGGACATTCCATCTAGTGAATTTTTTAGGAGTCCCATTGTTGCATGAATGTGAATTTACCTTAAAAATTAAAAGACAGGAGGCGTTTGTCAAAACAGGAACAGTTGGTTTCATTAAATGCAGCGGCTAGGGGAAGAGGCGACAAAGATGTGAAGACTATCTCAAAGCACATTGTTTTCGAAGTCATTTTATACATTATATGAGGCATCATAAAGTAATTTGTAGATTCTTTTGGAAACAGAAATCTGGGCCTACTCATGGGGCTATAAATCTGGTCACTTGAAAAGAAGCGCAAATGGGTCTCAACCTTGTGTGGACAGAATGCTGGGCCAATGGGTATGTGTGCAGATGTCCGGAATGGGGAGGACGGGATCACTGCTTGTAGTTGCATGCTGTGTTGTGATTGGCTGAGTATTCCTAATTTAGGTGGCCTCTGACTTTATGGTGTTTTGGGAACGCAAGCTCCTCAATCTAAGCATGTTTTATTGGGGCCAATCTCCTTAGACTATTGTGGTGTCACTGTCTATCTGTGGAATCGATCTGTTTTTTTCCTGTTCACACGTTTGGCTAAAGGTTACATATCATCCCACGTGTGATCTGTCTATCAGTTGGTTCAGGCCTAGGTCACAGGGCCTGCCTTACCACGTACTTCTGACTCAGGGTTGAGGAGGAGGTCATATCGCGGGAATTTAACAGCGATGATGCAAGTACTTTATTATAAGTATATATATATATATATATATATATATATATATATATATATATATATATATATATATCACTGAAAAAAACATAGGTTTCACACATGTTATAGTTAGCAGGACATTTCACTCGTGAAAAACCAATGAAATTCCCCCGTTATAGTTAGTGCAGGCAACTATAACTCACGCGACTGCAATCCTCTGCTGATGACGTCAGATATTACATCACTGTATTTAGACACCTATTTACCCATGTCTTCTTCCATTAATCTTTAGCTATACATATATTACAAATATTTTTTTTTCAGAAAGACACATATGTCATCAGTGATGTAATATTTGACATCATCAGCAGAGGATTGCGGTCGCGTGAGTTATAGTTGCCTGCACTAACTATAACGGGGGAATTTCATTGGTTTTTCACGAGTGAAATGTCCTGCTAACTATAACATGTGTGAAACCTATGTTTTTTTTCAGTGAATTTGCAAGGTTTTTTAAATGCTAATTCCTAACTATAACGTGTGTGAAACCTATGTTTTTTTCAGTGAATTTGTACGGTTTTTTAAATGCAAATTTTTTTGGGAGATTTTGGGTAAAAAATAATATCCAACCTATGTATAAAATAATATATGTACTATATCCTGCATTATGGAATGGTTAATTTTTTAAAAATTAATGTTTACATACAGTTGTACATCACAGTTATTATCTTCTACAACTCTTGAAACTTGTATTTTTTTTTTTATGCATTATTTGCCGTGCACGTACGGTAAGCTGACTCTACGCGCTCCGTACGTCATAAGTACGGTGCGCTTACGTGATACGATGCGCGTACGGTAAGCTGACGCTACGCGCTCCGTACGTCATAAGTACAGTGCGCTTACGTGATACGTACGTGACGTACGCGTACACGCATGCGCGTTGCGCGGAAGCAACGTCGCGGTTACGCAGGGGCGTGTAATGCACATGCGCGAGTGCGTCTTACGTACGCGCTCCGTAAGCGCTCCGTAAGCGTCACGTTTGCGCATGCGTACTTGTTTACGAGCGCGTACCGTAAGCTTACGGAGCGCGCACGATAGGTCATGTGATCCACAAAGAACACTTTTCATTGGTTGAAACTACTTTCAGTTCCAGAAACTTCCCACACCACACCCATTCCCCTCATTACTGCTTGAGATCCCCTAGGAGAAGGAGCTGAATTGACATTGAGATACAATGGCAGAGCAGCAGACCTCTTCTGAGAGTGAGCCTAGCAGCACCATCATCAGACAGAGAAGGAGGAAACAAAAGGATTCTTTTGTGTGGGAGTATTTTACTTTTCCAGAGGGGCAGAAAAAGGTCAATGCTCCATTGGTCACTTGCACACTTTGTGACCGTGTTTTATCTAGAGGAGATCCAAGGAAGAAGTATTCCTTTGGAAATCACTCTATGATGAGACACCTTAGGGATAAACATCCCAGGACCTTTGCTCGACATACTGAAGAAAACTCTTCAGTAAGTCACCGGAGCCCAACCTCAGAAGCTCAGCCGAGTACATCATCGGCAGCTCAGCTGAGCCCTTCCTCTGAGGTGGGAGCATCACCTTCTGCTGCTCCTCTGGACATTAACCCTCGATTTCGGAGGGTTTCAATGAGGTGTACAACGTGTTGTGGTCTTATTGTTTTTGGGGAGACCAGTGTTTCCCTTATTAACAATAAGATAGACCAGCACGTTTGTAGACGCTCATAATATTCCCATTCTTTCTTTCCTCTATCCCTGTATTAACCCAACGGCTCTTTTAAGAGCCAACCTTACCTCACAATTTGTTTTATTTTTTTTTAAGCTTTCCTTTTTGAAAAAATGTTTTTGCCGTGCGCGTCCGGTACGCGTAATAGTTACGCGAAGTTCGCGGAGTTTTTCTCGCGGAATTTTTCCGTTTACGCCGTGCGGGTACGCTACGCGCATTCGCCGATTTTTCGAAAACAAATTAAAATTAATTTTTGCCCTTGGGGGTCCTTCTGGGACCCCCTGACAAAGGCTAGGGGGTCAGGAACTGTCCACCCTGCCCCCTTTTCACGTTCTCCTCCTTTGTTTCTCACCCCCTCAGACTGCGAGAGACAAAATGGCGGTCGACACTTCCTGGTTTCGACCGATTCGAATGTTTACTGAGATCTAACAACCAATCAGAATCGCGCTCGTGCACGGCGGCGTGCGCGTACGGTAAGCTTACGGTACGCGCTCGGAGCGCGCCTATAGATATATATTGATTTAAATGCTATTTTCTCAGGAAATACTGAACAAGATTTACACGAGACCTTCAAAAGGCACATCCCTGACCTGAGGGCTACCTCTCTGCCAAATTTCAAGAAATTCTGTTCAGCCGTTCGGGCTGTAGCTCGGACTAAAGGTCCTATGGAAAAATGCATGGGGAAAACGCGTTTTGGGACCCCCCCTTTTTCTCAGCCCCCGCTTGACGAATCGCCCCGAGACTTTCAGGGAAGGAGCGGAACGGAGCGCCCCACCTATTTTGAGAATTTCGCGAGGATTCGTCAATCGGCGCCAAAGTTATTCCAAATAGAATGTTGCGGATTTCCTATGGAAACACGGTCCTAACTATAACTATCTACTGGCGACCGCCAGTAGATAATATATATATATATATATATATATATATTCACTGAAAAAACCATAGGTTTCAGGGGTGTTATAGTTAGCTGGACTTTTCACTTGTACAAAACCATTGAAATTCCCCCGTTATAGTTAGTTCAGCTAACTATAACTCGCGCCCCCGCAATGCACTGCTGATGACGTCACATATTACATCACTCATGACATGGTCAGTGACATCACTCATGACATCACTGATGACATCTCAAATGACATCACTGATGACATCACTGATGACATCATCCAGTGAATGTGTGTGTTTCTGAAAATTAAATATGTTTTATATATGTATATCTCAAGGTCGATGGAAGAATAAATGGGTATATAAGTGTCTAAATGGATGATTTGTTTTTGAAAAATTGATTGTGTAACTGACTGATTAAGTGTTTCATAGTGAATACATGGCTTAGTGAGTAATGTTTAAATATGTAAATATCTGTATCAGTCTCTCGCTTTGTGTATAAGTGGCTGCATGGGTTGGTGAGTAGCTACATGGGTGTTTATATAGGTTATTAGTTGGTTTTATGAGTATCAGTCTGAGTGTCTGCATGGTTCGGTGGGGGTATTACGTAGTGCATAGGTGCATGAATGAATGACTCACTCTTTGTATGTGTTGAAGACAGCATGTGTGCAGGACTCTATGGGTGGATGAGTGAGTGTATGGGTGTGTTAGTGAGTGAATGACTGTCTCAATAGTGTCTTTATGAGTAACTACATATGTTTTAAACTAGTATATGTGACTATTGGTGTATATAAGCGAGTATATGTGACAGTGAGAGATTGAAAGAGTTCCTATATGAATAAGTATGTGTTTCTATAAGTGATTGTTTAAAAGACACAGGGGCCGATTCACAGAACTAACTTAAGACAAAATTCTAAACTTACTACTTTTGGTATTCACAGAAGTTAGGATTTTGTCTTAAGTTTGTCTTAAGACAAACTTAGGACAGACTTAAGACAGACTTAAGACAGACTTAAGACAAACTTAAGACAAACTTAAGACAGACTTAAGACAGACTAAAGACAGACTTAAGACAAACTTAAGACAAACTTAAGACAAAATCCTAACTTAAGTCTGTCTTAAGTCTGTCTTAAGTCTGTCTTAAGCCAGTCTTAAGTTTGTCTTAAGTCTGTCTTAAGTCTGTCTTAAGTCTGTCTTAAGTCTGTCTTAAGTTTGTCTTAAGACAAACTTAAGACAAAATCCTAACTTCTGTGAATACCAAAAGTAGTAAGTTTAGGATTTTGTCTTAAGTTAGTTCTGTGAATCGGGCCCTAAGTATGTGTAAGTTTCCGTAGAAGTAAGTGTGGTGGTGTGTGTATAACTGTATATGCAAGTAAATGTATGTTTGATTCTTTATTAGCATGAGTGACTATGTGTGTGAGTACCTCTATGGATGAGTGGCATTGTGTAACAGGATGTATAGGTGTATGAGTACATATGATGAGTGAGTACATGTATGAGTGACTGTATAGGACTGTTGGTGAATGAGTGGATGTGTATGTGGATCTTAGAATTACTGTATAGGTTGTTGTAACTGGTATTGGTATGTCCATTGTTTTTAAAATTTTAATTTCTATTTTTGAATGTGTGTATCAAAGGTTATATTAGGGGAAGAGGAGGTCTGCCACTCTATCACAAGGATGATGTCATCAGTGATGTCATTTGAGATGTCATCAGTGATGTCATGAGTGATGTCACTGACCATGTCATGAGTGATGTAATATGTGACGTCATCAGCAGTGCATTGCGGGCGCGCGAGTTATAGTTAGCTGAACTAACTATAACGGGGGAATTTCAATGGTTTTGTACAAGTGAAAAGTCCAGCTAACTATAACACCCCTGAAACCTATGGTTTTTTCAGTGAATTTCTGAGGTTTTTTAAATGCTAATTCCTAACTATAACGTGCCTGAAACCTATGGTTTTTTCTGTGAATTTCAAAGGTTTTTTAAATGCTAATTTCTAACTATGCCTACAGAGATAGGACATGTGAAGAAAGAAGAAAGAATGCACAGAAAGAAACAAAAGAAGTGCAGAAAGAAGCAACAGAAGTCCTCAAATACGAAGGTAAGTGCAGGAAGAAGGATAACGTGCAGAAAGAACAAAAAGAAGAGCAGAAAGAAGCCTTGTTGCAAAATCATCCTGTACCCTCAACTTTTTCAGACGGATACTGGTGGTAACTGAGTCTGACTAACCAGTCCTAGAGCCAGTGCTATGTTAAAAGACACTTAGAATACAGTGAAAACACCTACATACACTAGGGAACATTATGCGTTGGGGTCCCCCTGTGATTAGCATGACCTCCTCTGTAAGCCCCTAGTGTATAATAGGGCATGGGGATTAAAACTACCTCTTAAAACAGGCCACAGGGCGTTTTTGCACACGTTAACTCAGGCCTCGTCCCCTCCCTTCACCACTGTGTAAACACGCCCTGTGTCCATTTTTAGTTGGGAGATTAAGTTCATTTGAATCCTGAGGGTCCCTAGGGTCCAACTAGCCCACTAGGTACCTCCAGTAAGTGCCACAGAGCTGCGTTGCAGAGAGGTGTAAAAAGTGGCACGGCCTGGACCACCTCTCTGCAATGCAGCTCAGTGGCGCTTACTGGAAGCACTTGGTGGGCTAGTTAGCCCCCAGGGGCCCTCAGTATTGAAGGGAAATTATATCCCCAATTTAAAACGTGCCATAGTGCGTGTTTGCACACGTCACCTCAGGCCCCGTCCCCTCCCTTCACCACTGTGTAAACGCGCCCTGTGGCTGTTCTAAGTTGAGAGATTAAGTCCCCCTGAATCCTAAGGGTCCCTAGGGTCAAACTAGACCACTAGGTACCTCCAGTAAGCGCCACAGAGCTGCGTTGCAGAGAGGTGTAAAAAGGGGCTTGGCCTCAGAACACCTGGCTGCAGCGCAGCTCCCTGGCGCATACTGGAGATGCCTGTTGGGGGCGCGTTTGCAGAGTGCTGCACGGAGGGGGCATGGCCTCCGGCACGATGCCAGTCTTTTATTTATTTTAGTTTTTTAAGAAGGGGGGCTGTTTGGTTCCCCTTCTTATTCTAATTTATTGGCCCTGATGACCCCATCCCCCAGGGCCAGTCTCCTAATTATATTTTTTTGACCCCAATCCCCAGGGCCGGCCACTGTTTTTTATTATTTTAAAAAAATATATATTTATAGACACACCTAGGACATGCTGGACAAACCGTACGTACCTATCACCATGACGATTTGCGTGATATTCATTAAAAGGCGACTATGCATGCAATGAATCCACGTGGAATGTATTTACACCACTAGTGAAGCTCTGACATGTCTGATGCCCTACCGTGCCTAATCCTGGTAGACACCCTTGTCGTTTATTTATACAAACATGGGTAGCTATTGACGGGCACATTTAATACACATGCACACCAAGCCATTCAAAGGGGATTCGACAAAAATTCGACCAAAACTATGCAAGAAACCCCCCTCACGGTTAATAAAACACACATCCACTGCCGGATGTGTAATACTTTTTATTTTACTCTCTGGAAAGGGGACGAACATCACTTGAGAGTCACAGCGTGCTCCTGACAGAGCCCAATGCTGTGTTACACCCACCATTGCCTGCCGAGTGCCACACACCTCTGTGTTGTATTCCACTAGCTAGTGCATATGCTATGACACTCTCTAGCCCATGTGCACTGTAACACCACCCCGTGAATATGTCATGCCACACTTGTCTTCGCACGGGTTATATTGCCCCATCTAACGTGCCTTTCTCGATGCCTATGTTATAACGCACAGTGCTATGCCATACATATTACAATCTGGGATCCATATCTTTGTCACAGTGCATATGCAACGTTACACTCCCCAGCACATATTTTATATTACAACTTTAGAGACTAGTTAGGTTACACAACACTGCCCTGTGCATATTACACTCCAAGGCGCATATCGCATAGCACGCGCTAGTGCCTGTGCTATCTCGCGCTCTCCCATGAATCTGTCATTGCGCACAATGTATTGCATATTATATTTCACGCCCGGTTCATCTTATATCACACTCTTTGGTGCATAGTTTATACCATACACTATATCTAGTTTTCATTTTCAATCGTGCTCTCAGGACTATGTTCTATATAACACTGTGTTCACCTACCCTTTTCACGGGCATTACATTTTGCGATAGGGGGTGGAGGGTCAGGGGGTGTTTCTGCCAAGTGAGCCCGGAGTCACAGTCACAAACGTCCTCTTCTTCCTGAATAAAAGTGAGATTATCCAGTATTAGGGTATCTTTCATAGATTCACATGCCTGAATCATTCCCCGTCGTCGGGAATGGGAGTCACCGGTAAATAACAAAGTAATGTCCAGAAGACATAAGACAGTCATAGGCCTCAGAGGCCTTAGCTTAGTAAGCTATCCACGTCCTTATGTAAAAAGGACCAAATTTTGGCCAGAGCCAATCAGCTAACACCACCCTCTAGAACCTTCCTGGTAGGAGCTCTAGTCCCTCAGATTTTCTACCGCACGTCGTGCTAAGGGAGTCTCCACTGAGCTCTGCTCATTTCTTTGGATTTGACAGCATTTCTCTCAACATTCTGGATTTTCAGCATGGCTGATACACCTAAGAAGGGTTTATTCAGGCCCTGCGCCTCTTGTGGAAAAAAGAGGCTACATATCGACGACCAACACAAGGACTGCTTGTATTGTCTCTATCCCAGTCACAGTTCTAAGGACTGCAAGGTATGTCGGACTTTCTCATCTAAGACCTTGAAAGACCGAGAGGGGCGCCTTTTAATCTGGCTGCAAAGGCTAAAGGACAAGGAGGATGTGGCCTCTGAGGAGAGTGAGAGTTCTTCAGTTGCGTCTCACTCCTCATCTAAAAGACCAAGGGTGGCATCGCCGGGCCCTTCGTCGCAGCCACCTCAAAAGAAGACGCAGAAAAAGTCTTCAGAGGTCCAGGATTCGCCTGTTCCAGGGAGCTCGTCTCCTAAGGTGATGCCCCACACCTTCAAAAAGCCTATTGCCACCTCGTCGACGACAACAATGTCGACAGTAGCGTCGACGAGAAAATCTCCTTCGACAGCGATTTCAGTTACATCGTCGACGACGACTCTATCGACGATGACATCCCATTCCATGTCCTCGACGACGACAACTCCATCGTCGACGGCAGGCAAGTCAATCCCGTCGAAGTTAGCCATAAAAAAGGCGTCGTCGAGTAAGCTGTCGACGGGAGCGTCGACGACGACGACACCGTCGACGAGAGCTTCATCATCGTCGACGACAACATCGTCGACGAAGACACCGTCGACGACGAAGACACCGTCGACGAGAATATCACCGACGACGCCGTCGTCGACGTCATCGTCGACGTCATCGTCGACGAGGAGACCGTCTTCATCATCCTCGTCGTTGACGACGACCCCGACGACGATCCCGTCGACGGCATTGATACCTGTAACGTCGGTTACAGCTATACCATCGAGCCCCTTGAGGAGTATGGACACGGACGACCAGAGTACATTTGTGCATGTACAAATAACCAAGCGTGCATTGACTCCGGCCCTCACTTCGCCCAGTAAGGTCTCAACCTTGCCTCCCACTCGCCTCTTTGAAGAGGAGGATTCGGACGACGCTAGTCTCTTTCCTGCGGCGACTAGTCCATCACAACTCCATGTGAAGTACCAGGATGTCTCGGATTACGAAGACAATCCCCAGGATTATGAGGAGGTTCCTCATCGAGAATACATGCCGCCTCCACCTTCCATGGTGTGTCTACCGGCAACCTTGGTCACAGACCTTCAGCTCTTAATAACGGACTATAAGCAGCGTTTTCCGACTCCGGCACCTCCACCGATGCCTGCGGGGCCTTCCAAGGAGGAGGCTACACGGCCACGACCGCCTCCACTGCGTTTGGAGAGGACGGCACCTCCGCCTCGGCCCGCCACGGACGACGAGGAGGAGGAGGAGGAGGAGGAACCTGAGGAAGGAGAACTCCAGGACGTTCAATCCCAACAAGATGAATGGGACGATTACATCCTTCCGGCTCCTGTTTCGCCTGTCCCTACCACAGCCGACTCACCGCCCGACGACATCGGCGGTTTCCACAACATCATTGAAAGGGCGGCCCAGCGCTTCCAAATCCCGATGCCTTCGCATCAACAGGACTGTTTCTTATATGACTTTAAGGAACCCTTCAAGAAGACCGTCCGGGCAATTCCGATAATAGATTATATTTGGGACCAGGGCATAAAGATAATGCAGAACCCTTCATCAATGCCACCGGTTCTACCACGCCTGGACAAGAAGTATAAAGCTCCGGACACTGCTCCGGTTTGTCTTACAGGCCATCCAAAGCCGGACTCGGTTATCACTCAGGCTGCGCAGAGGAGGTCAAACAACCCAGCTGCGCTGTTGACAGCTCCGCCGGATAAAGAAGGGCGACGTATGGATAACATAGGGAAACGTTTCTCCTCTATGTCAGCCTTGACAGTGCGTGCCTCCAACGCTACTGCACTATTGGGACGGTACAACCGACAAATGTGGGCGGACATTGCCCCATATCTAGCGGATTTGCCCTCTGACTTAAAAGAAGAGGCAAAGAAGATTCTGTTGGAGGGTGAGCGATCTGCCACGGAACTGATAGACTGTGCAATGGATATTGCTTCCACAGGCTTTAGACAGCTGGCTGGTGCGGCTGCTCTCCGGCGCCAGGGTTGGCTCAAGGCAACTTCTTTCAGGCCGGAGGTCCAGACAAAAGTCCTGGACATGCCTTATGATGGCCAGTTTCTATTCGGTTCTCTTATTGACGAGGCATTGCAAGGTATCAAAAAAGATACAGACACTGCCAGAGCCCTGGGGTCTCTGCAATCTCGGAACCCTTCCTTTCGTGGGTCAAGAGGAAGAGGCCAGACTTCCTCCAGAGGAGACTTTCAACAGCGTTCCTCTTTCTCCTCTTCCCAGCAGTACCGTCCACAATCTCAGCAGCGACAACAGTCGTCTTACCACAAAACTTCCTTTCGTAACAGAGGAGGAAGACAAAAAGGTGCCGCGCGGCGGCAATGACTTCCAGATGCAGCCGGGCTCAAACTTGTCTCCACCCTACAAGATTGGCGGAAAAATCTCCCATTTTCTCAAAAATTGGCAAACGATAACTACGGACCGATGGGTCCTTCAATTAATACAATTCGGCCATTCCCTGGAATTCACACAAATTCCTCCTCAAACTCCTCCCCGCCAAAGGGCTCACAAAAACCTGCGCCCATTACTCCAAGAAATAAAGATTATGCTTCTAAAGGGAGCTATAGAAAAAGTTCCCCTCAGCCAACGAGGGAGAGGGTTCTACTCCCATTTCTTTCTCATCCGAAAGAAAGAGAAGAAATGGAGACCCATATTGGACCTCAGAAATCTCAACAAATTTCTGAAAAAACAGTCGTTTCGAATGATTACCATACAGGAGGTTTTGCATTTACTCAACGCAAACGACTACATGGTGTCGGTGGACCTTCAAGACGCCTATTTTCATGTCCCAATACACCGCAACCACAAGAAGTTCCTGCGTTTCATGGTGGCGGGCAGGCATTACCAGTTTCGGGTTCTGCCATTTGGGCTCAAATCGGCGCCACGCATTTTCACCAAATGCCTAGCACCAGTGGCGGCGTACCTACGCCGGTTCCACCACCAAGTCTTCCCGTATTTAGACGACTGGCTTATCAAGTCCCCATCACAAGAAGGCGTGATAAGTTCTTCCAACGCTTGTCTGACACTCTTCGAGTCACTGGGGCTCACTCTCAACCACGACAAATCTGTCCTGCAACCATCCCAATGCATGCAATTTTTGGGAGCCACACTAGACACCATCCACAGGAAAGCATTCCCGTCACAGGAACGCCAGGACAAACTTCAATCTCTGGCACTCCAGGTAATGACAAGAAAGACACTCTCGGTGCGCCTCTTCAAATCCCTCCTCGGGATGATGTCTTCCTGCATTCTTTTAATCCCACATTGCCGCTTGCGGATGCGACCCCTACAAGAGGCTCTGTCGAACCAGTGGATCCAGTGTACAGGGTCTTTCGACGACGTCATCCAAGTAACCCCGGCGATCAAACAGGCTCTGCAATGGTGGGTTTGCCCCAAGAACCTTTCGCAAGGCTTGCCTTTCTTGCTTCCTGCTACTCCTCATATAATCACCACGGACGCTTCCTTAGAAGGCTGGGGAGCTTTCCTTCAGGAGCTACAGATAAGCGGAAAGTGGTCCCTTTCGGAAAAAATGCTTCATATCAACCTTTTAGAGCTCCGAGCAGTCTACCTAGCTCTAGTGGCTTTCCTCCCGAGGATAAAGAACTCAGTAGTGCTTGTCCGGACAGACAACACCACGACAATGCACTACCTGAACAAGCAGGGAGGGACTCGTTCACTGACACTTTCGCGCGAATCGCAGAAAATCTGGAACTGGCTGCTCCGCCACAACATCTCTCTCCGAGCAGATTATGTTCCAGGCACCCACAATGTGTTGGCAGATTATCTAAGCAGGAGGCAGGCAGCGTGCCACGAGTGGGAGCTGGATCAGCAGGTCCTCAACAATATCTTCGCCCAATGGGGCACACCTCAGCTGGACCTATTCGCCACCCAACGCAACGCCAAATGCCAATACTTTGCAAGCTGGCATCCCCAACCAGGATCCCTGGGGAATGCCTTTTCGATAGCATGGTGCAACGTCTTTGCATACGCCTTTCCGCCATTTCCCCTGATCCCCAGGGTACTACGGAAGATGAAGGCGGAGCCTTGCACTTTGATATTGGTAGCCCCAGCTTGGCCACGCCAACACTGGTTCTCGGAACTTCACCTCCTCTCCCAGGAACCTCCGATCAGGCTGAAAACGTTTCCATCTCTTCTGACGCTCAGCGATCAGCAGATTCAACATCCGGATCTAGCCTCTCTCAGGTTATCAGCTTGGCTCCTGAGTTCAGAGAGTTTCGGGGCCTAGACATTCCTCCAGACTGCAGGCGAATTCTAGCTCGGGCTCGAGCAGATAGTACCAACAAGACCTATTCACTCAAGTGGAAAAGATTCTGTATCTGGTGTAAGACGAATAAGTTGCATCCTTTCTCTTCCACCCCAGGACAAGTCTTACCCTACCTTTTACATCTAGCAGAATCTGGTCTTGCTCATGCCTCCATTAAAGTTCACCTAGCTGCAATCTCACGTTTCAGAAGATCTTCTTCCGGCCCCTCTTTATGGTCTCATAGACTCATCAAGCAATTCATGAAAGGACTGTTTCGCACATTCCCTCCAGTAAAGCCTGTTCCACCGGCCTGGCACCTTAACATAGTTCTAGCTCAACTAATGAAGCACCCGTTTGAGCCCATCCACAGAGCTGACCTTAAATTTGTTTCCTGGAAGGTGGCACTTCTACTAGCTCTTACCTCGGCAAGGCGAGTGGGAGAGCTCCAAGCATTCTCTATCCAGGACCCATTCCTGCAATTCAAAAAGGATAGAGTCCTTCTCCGCACAAATCCAGCTTTCATCCCCAAGGTTCCATCTCACTTCCACCTCAACGAACCTATTGTTTTACAATCATTCTTCCCAAATCCACAAACAGTGGCGGAACGAACTCTACATTCACTAGACATTCAACGTTGCTTGAAATTTTACATTGAGAGAACGAAATCTTTTCGAAAATCAAATCAGCTATTCATAGCCTACAGCAGACCTCGACGAGGGCTTCCGCTCACAAAACAGAGCATTTCCCGCTGGATTTCTTCGGCCATTTCTTTTTGTCACCAACAGGCAGGACGTCCGTTGAGAACAACGGTCCGTGCCCACTCCACAAGGGCCATGTCTACTTCCATGGCTCTTTTTGCTGGGGTGCCCATTGTGGACATTTGTAGAGCGGCCACATGGAAGACGCCGCATACCTTCACCAAGCATTACTGCCTGGATGCGGAGATCATGAAGGATGCGTCAGTGGGTCAAGCGGTACTACGTCATCTTTTTAAATAGAGGTGAGCCCTTTCTTTCATCCCACCATCCTCAGTTTATGCACATTTCGCACTATAATGTATGCTTTACTTATTCATTGCTTTACGGTAGCACTGTTGTTTATCTCGGATAGATGTGGTTATCTAATACCTGTATGTTATCCATATCTTTCGAAATGTGCTTTATTCACTGCTTGCTACTCTGATTCAGGCATGTGAATCTATGAAAGATACCCTAATACTGGATAAGGAACGCGTTACTTACCTGTAACTGCGGTTATCCAGTATTGGTATCTTTCATAGATTCACATGCAACCCACCCGCCTCCCCTGGAAGGGCTCTCTCGGATCTCTCAGTATACAGCTGCTTAGCACTGTGCTCACGAAAATCTGAGGGACTAGAGCTCCTACCAGGAAGGTTCTAGAGGGTGGTGTTAGCTGATTGGCTCTGGCCAAAATTTGGTCCTTTTTACATAAGGACGTGGATAGCTTACTAAGCTAAGGCCTCTGAGGCCTATGACTGTCTTATGTCTTCTGGACATTACTTTGTTATTTACCGGTGACTCCCATTCCCGACGACGGGGAATGATTCAGGCATGTGAATCTATGAAAGATACCAATACTGGATAACCGCAGTTACAGGTAAGTAACGCGTTCCTTATGCTGCATACTTGTTCATATTTTAAGTAGTTCGCACAGACACAATGTTTTAAAAACAATAAAGTTCCTAATACCCGCCTTCTCTGAACAGTTAGCTTGCTGCCCCATCCCCTTCCTCCCTATCCTCTGTTGTGTGAATCCATGGACTAGCCTCCTCCCTCCTGCCATGCATGGTCTGATGTGCTGCCACTGCCCTCAATTTAGTATGATGTACCAGTCCACTCCTCCTGCCCTCCATTGCCCAATTCTATGCCCCATCATTGACCTCCTGCTTAAACTCTGTGCTTAGCTTGCTGCCCCTATTCTCCTTCCCCCTGCCCTCCGATGTCTTTGTGCATGCCCCTGCTCCATCCTTTTTGCCCACCATGTCCCATGGACCTGCCACTCCTATCTACTCTGAGTGTTCTGTTGAGCTGCCATTCCCCTCCCACCTGCCTAGCATTGTCAGATGACTGTAACCTGTCCCTGCCACCTCCACCCTGCCTGTCCACATGCCATGCCCCTATCCTCTTCCTCCTGTCCTACATGGTCCATTGTACTGCCACACCCTTCTGCCCTCCCTGGTCTGTTGTGCTGCAACTGCTCCTCCTGCCTGCCCCGTGTGGTCTGTTGTGAGGTCCCTTCCCCTGAACTTTCTTGTCTGTGCACAGGTCCTGACCCTTCCTTCTATCCTCCATCGTCCTTTGTGCATGCCCCTCCACCCTCCTTCTTGCCCATCATAGCCATTGTGCTGCCACTAACCCTCCCACTTGCCATGCATGGTCTTCTGTGCTGCCATGGCCCCTCCCACCTTCCCTGTGTGGTCAGTTAGCTGCCCCTGACCCCCTCCCACCTTCCCTCCATGGTCTGTGTGTATGCCATCACAGTCTCACTGTTGCTCTTCATGGTGTGTCTTGCTTCTAGTGCCCATCCTGCCTGACCTCCATGGCTATCTTGCTGCTCCTGCCCTGCCCCCTTGCCCCCAGCCCTACTCTCTCCCTCCTGGCTTGTCTGTTCCATTGTAATGCCCCTGATCCGTCCCTCCTGCCCTTTATGGTCTGTTATACTGCAGCTTTCTCTCCTGTCTGTCCATTATGGTCAGCTAGCTACCATTGCCTCTTGCCCCTCTGTTCTCTGTTGTCCATGTGCATGGTCCTGTCCCCTCCCTCTTGCTTTCTATGGATTGTTGTGCTGCACTCCCGTCCTGCATGCCCTGTGTGGTGTATTGTGCTGCTGCAAACCCTGATGCCTGCCCTGCATGGTCAGTTTGGTGCACCTCTCCATGTCCCTCCTGTCCTCTGTTATCCAAGTCCATGTCCCTATCCCATTTCCTTCCATGATCCAATGTACCATACTTGCGAACATTTTGAACTTGGTAAGAGGGAGATTTTGAAAAAAAACTGGGGTATTGATTTTCCCCTTTGAGTTACATTGAAAAAGAGGATATTGTAGACAGGAGACAGATCAAATAAAGCCCATTTGAGCTTAAAAACATTGGACGTTTCCTGGCTGAATCGGGTCTGTTGGCATGTATGGTTGTACTACCATTGCCTCTTCCTTCTGCCCACAATGGTCTATTACATTGCCACAGCCTTGAAGGAGGGTAGATTTTGTATCACAGGGGGCCCCTGGCCCGTTCTGTCCACACCTGAAGTATGAGACCCTTGTCCTTGCCCTGCCAGCTGCATTTGTAGGCCGTATTAAATTGACCAGCGGGTCCTGTGTTGCTATATAATTATCCTGAGACATCCTTACCACTCAGCCAGCATAAAACCCCTGTGTAGGCCCTTCTGTTCAATATGTAGGCCTCTTTGTTAAATTGACCATAGCTCTGCAATTTTAGTGTATAGCAGTCTGAAGGCAGGTCTGCGAGGCCTTCTGATCCAAACTAGTAGCCCCCACCCTACCCGAGTGCTCCGTGCTCGGTATCAAAGTTCAACATCCCCCTGAAGCTGTCGACATACAGTAGGCTGCATCCTGGACTGGTACTTGCTTCCTGGGCAGGTTTCCCGCTTTTAAGGAAGTGGCAACCGCAGAGCGTCAAGTTAGGAGAACTGAGGAGATTTTATACATGAATATATTGAATTCCCGTACAATACCCATTATTTTCTGCTTGCTCTATGGAACTTACGATAAGCGATTGGCCTGAGAGACTGACCTTTTCACCCAGTCCATTGTCAGCATTAAGTGGGTAAATGACGAAATGTCTGGTAAAATCTGCAGACGAAGCTTTTGGGTAGCATACGTAGGTAGATGTAGCGTGCAAAGGAGCCCACAAAATGATATAAAAAGGGAGCACCCACAGATATCGACGGACTACCTCGCCGTCTGTATGTAGGTTAACAGGCAGTGCAGGTTTTCCCCAAGAGCTGGGAGCTCTTGTCTTCCTTTGCTTAAAATGTCTTGCTCTGCTTTGCTTGAAGTATCTTATTCTATTTTACCTATATGAAATGTCATGTTATGTTTAACCATTGTTCTCTTTACTTTTGCATTTAAAAGATTTTGTATTGTAATTGCAGGAATGCTTGCTCTAAGAGTAAACGTGAGTGTTCCTAGGTAACATTTTCCTTGGTGTAACTTGTTTCTCATGATGCATTTATAGATGTGTTTTCTCTCTCTCTCTGTCAGTACATTAATTGAGATACAGAGAATATTATGACAGCTGTATGATTATCTGGATTCTGTATTTTGTACTTTATGTCTCTATTCTGCGGTTTCTTTGAAGTTGCATCTTCTCATTAAACTGCCATTGTATTCTGCCTCCAATTCCATGTCTCATATGTCTGTTTTCTTCATTTTTGGAGCAAGCGTTCCTAGGCACCCCGGCTCAAATTAAGGTGCCCCTTTTGTCCCTGACTCACTCTCCTGCTCAGTTCTGTGGTGGCTCCCGGGGATCTGGGGACCGCCCCTAGCTTCCTTGACCCGTAATAGATCTTCCCTCCAACAGCCTCTCTTGCAAGTCCTGTATTGTTGGTTTGTTGCCCCTGACCCCCTTTCCACTGCCCTCCATAGTCTGTTGTGCTTCCACGGCCCTTCCTGCCTGCTCAGTGTGGTTAAATTGTTGCCTTTGCACCCTCCTACCTGCCTTCAATTTTCAGAGTCCGTGCCCCTGGCCTCTGCCTCTCAACAGTATCCTAATGAACAACTAGATTGCTAACATTCTATATTTATTACAAAAGTGTGGAACGCCTGACATCATCTTGATGTAATCAAAACTGTAATACCTAGAGCATTTCCTTTAGAAATTACATATATGAGAGGGTCTTATTGGCATCAAAATTATGGTTAGTGCTCTAAAAGACTAAAATAAGGACATATTTTCTGAGTTTTCAAATCGCAACAAAGCACTTTTAAATTATTTGTTATCTTTATGTTTTTTTATCCAGTTGACCACTTGATTAAATGTTGCACTTAGGGGAGAGGATGTGGTGTTACTTCCAGAACTGCAGACTTTGCAACTGGGGAACCAGGTTGAAGTTTCTGCTTCAGCTCGACATTCTGTGATTCTGGTCAAATCACTTAGTCTCCCCATGTCTACAACCAAAATGAATTTGTTCTTGTGTGATGTAACCAATGCTCATGTAAAGCACTCCAATACCTGACAAGTCTGCACTATATAACACTGCAAAAACACAAAATAATAAGTGTTGTGCACACTTCTGTCATTGGGCTATATTTGGGCTACATCTGGGTGATTTTGGGCTACATTTGGGCTCTTTTGTCTCCGGTGGCCATCTTGGGAGATTTATTTGTTATGAAGTTTCCTAATTTCCTCATGTACTGCAGTCTCCTCAGTAGGAAATGCTTTCAGTTTTTTACTTTGATTCCATCATGAAGGTATTCAGATATGTCACACATTTGCCATAAATTCTGAATGTTAGCACTCTAGTTGCTCATTAGATCACTGTAGTAAAACTACTGCACCATGGAAGTCTGCTCCTGGTATTAAAAGTGCATGTTTCAGTCTGCATGTCAGAATTTTTTAATGAAATAGAAGAGGATTTGAGAAGTCACTCAAAATGTGCCCTCATTTTCTTTCTTCAGCATTAATCATAATTTCTATGGCAAAATGAACCTCCTCATTGTGTTCCTTTTTAAATTAAATGTTTTAAGTGTTACCAGTTTATTCCAATCAAGATGGCTTCAGGTGTGCCTTACTTTTGTCATAATGAAGACAGTAAGCGCTCTAGTTGTTTTTAAGAACATTCTGGGACATTCTGTCATTGGGCTATACTTGGGCTACATCTGGGTGATATTTGGGCTACATTTGGGCTCTTTTGTCTCTGGTGGCCATCTTGGGAGACTTATTTGTTATGAAGTTTCCTAATTTCCTCATTTACTGCAGTCTCCTCAGTAGGAAATACTTTCAGTTTTTTACTTTGATTCCATCAAGAAGGCATTCAGATGTGTCACACATTTGCCATAAATTCAGAATGTTAGCACTCTTTTTGCTCATTAGATCACTGTAGTAAAGCTACTGCTCACCAGGGAAAACTGCTGCTGGTATTGAAAGTGCATGTTTCAGTCTGCATGTCAGAATTTTTTAATGAAATAGAAGTGGATTTGAGAAGTCACTCAAAATGTGCCCTAATTTTTCTTTCTGCAGCACTAATCATACTTTTTATGGAAAAATGAACCCCCTCATTTTGTTCCTTTTTAAATTAAATGTTTTAAGAGTTACCACTTTAATCCAAGCAAGATGGCTTAAGGTGTGCCATACGTTTATCATAAGTAGGACTGTTAGCGCTCTAGTAGTTCTTTGGAACACTCTGGGAAGCTGCAGTAGAACACAAAGGAATCAACTGACAGTCTCTGCCCTTGTTGGATGTACATGTTTTACTGAGAATGTCAGACTTCATTCTCACATGACTGAGAAAGATAATGTGAATTTACAGAAAATAAGCTCTCAGTTTAGCCTATAGATCACCTTCCAAACCTCTGTGGTAAAAGCATGAGAAAATATTTTTCTCTCAATCATGATATCCCAGCAGAAGGCTTTTTCACATGGTGAAATCACCTTAGAACATACCACAATTCCTAAAATGAGTATGGTACCATCAACAAATGATTTATAATGTAACTAAAGTCTTAAAACCTTCTATTAACTGCAATGCTTTTTAATGAGGTGCTATCATGTATATTGGTCCCAAGATGGCTGCCAACACTTCTTGGATGAAGTGCTGACAGCCAATCAGATCTCAGGATGAGATGTGTGGTTAGGCTCCGCCCACATATATATATGCTTTTAAATGCTATTTTCTCAGGAAATACTGAACATATTTACACCAGACCTGCAAAAGGCACTTCCTTGACCTTATGGCTACCTCTCTGCCAAATTTCAAGTAATTCTGTTCAGCCGTTCGGGCTGTAGCTGTGTCTAAAGGTCCTATGGAAAAATGCATGGGGAAAACGCGTTTTGGGACCCCCCTTTTTTCTCGGCCCCTGCTTGACGAATCCCCCCGAGACTTTAAGGGTAGGAGCGGAGCGTAGCGCCCCACCTATTTTGAAAATTTCGCGAGGATTCGTCGACCGGCGCCAAAGTTATTCCAAATAGAATGTTGCGGATTTCCTATGGAAACAGGGTCCTAACTATATCTACCTACTGGCGACCGCCAGTAGGTAATATATATATATATATATATATATATATATATATATATATATATATATATATATATATATATATATATATATAAATATCTCTATATTCACTGAAAAAACCATAGGTTTTACAGACGTTATAGTTAGGAATTAGCATTTAAAAAACCTTAGAAATTCACAAAAAAAACCTTAGGTTTCAGGGACGTTATAGTTAGTTGAACATTTGACTCATATAAAATCAGAGAAATTCGCTTGTTATAGTTAGTTGAGCTAACTATAACTTGCACGCCCGCAATGCACTGCTGATGATGTCACATATTACATCACTCATGACATGGTCAGTGACATCACTGATGACATCTCAAATGACATCACTCATGACATCATCCACATGACAATCTGATGCACATACTGATGCTCTAATATAAAATTTGATACACCCATTCTAAAATGCTGATTACTATTTTTTAAACCATACATAGAAGAATGCCATATACTACATAGCACTCACTATTTGCTAGGTCTACACACACATCCAGTCACTTATACATGTCATACTCATCAATAGAGGACTATAATATGCACTCATACATCTATACATGCAGTATAGTATAACTAGTATTCAAGGGGACTTAAAACGCGCCTCGGGGTGCGTTTGCACAGTGGTGAAGGGAGGGGGCAGGGCCTGAGGTGACATGTGTGCAAACACGTCCTGTGGCGCGTTTTAAGTTGGGGAATTAATTCCTCTTAAATCCTGAGGGTCCCTGGGGGCCAACTAGCCCACCAGGTACCTCCAGTAAGTGCCACAAAGCTGCGTTGCAGAGAGGTAGCCCAGGCCACGCCCGCTTTAACACCTCTCTGCAGTGGAGCTCTGTGGCGCTTACTGTAGGTACCTGGTGGGCTAGTTGGACCCCAGGGACCCTGAAGATTCAAGGGGACTTAATCGCCCAACTTAAAACGTGGCACTGGGCGTGTTTCCACAGTGGTGAAGGGAGGGGGCGGGGCCTGAGTTGATGTGTGCAAAAACACCGTCTGGCGCGTTTTAAGTTGGGGGATTAATTCCCCTTCAATCCTGAGGGCCCCTGGGGACCAACTAGCCCACCAGGTACCTCCATTAAGTGCCAGAGGCTTGCGTTGCAGAGAGGTGGTCCAGACCACGCCCCTTTTTAGACCTCTCTGCAACGCAGCGCAGTGGCGCTTACTGGAGGTACCTGGTGGGGTTGTTGGCCCCCAGGGGCCCCACAGGATTGAAGAGGAATTCATTCCCCAACTTAAAACACGCCCCGTAGTGCATTTTAAGAGGTAGTTTTAATCCCCCTGCCCTATTATGTACTAGGGCCTTATAGAGGAGGTCATGCTAATCACAGGGGTACCCCAAGGCATAGTGTTCCCTAGTGTATGTAAGTGTTTTCACTGTATTCTAAGTGTGTTTTAGCAGAGCACTGGCTCTAGACATGGTTAGTCAGAGTCAGTTACCACCAGTACCCATCTGAAAAAGTTGTGGGCACAGGATGATTTTGCCACAAGGCCTCTTTCTGCTCCTCTGTTGGTTCTTTCTGCACATGCCTTGCTTCTTCCTGCACTTTTCTTCGTCTTTGTGGACTTCTGTTGCTTCTTTCAGCATTTCTTTTGCTTCTTTCTGTACTTTTTTTCTTCTTTCTTCACATATCCTACCTCTGTAGGCATAGTTAGAAACTAGCATTTGAAAAACCTTTGAAATTCACTGAAAAAAACATAGGTTTCAGGCACGTTATAGTTAGAAATTAGCATTTAAAAAACCTTAGAAATTCACTGAAAAAAAACATAGGTTTTAGGGAAAGTTATAGTTAGTTGGACATTTCACTCATACAAAACCCGTTAAATTCACCCGTTATAGTTTGTTCAGCTAACTATAACTCGCACCCCCGCAATGCACTGCTGATGATGTCACATAGTACATCACTCATGACATAGTCAGTAGCATCACTGATGACATCTTAAATGACATCACTAATGACATCACTAATGACATCACTGATGACATCATCCATGTGCTAATTTCATGCATCTTTTCACACCCTAATATAACTTTTAATACACCCACTCTAAATTACAGACTGCCATTCTCAAAACCATAGACACTCTAACATCAATAACTACATACCCACTGATTCTTAAGTCTACACACACATCCACTCACTCACCCGTACAGTCACTCATACATACGGTCACTCAGTACAGGACTATCATATACACTCATACACCTATATAGACACTCACACACGGCCACTCATCCATAGAGGTACTCACACACCTAGTCAGTCATGCAAATAATTAATCACACTCCCATTTACTCACCTATACAGTTATACAGTTATACACACACCAGCTCACTTACTCATACAAATACTAGCACATTCTTACGCTCTTATACAGTCACTGATACAAGGACACACTCATCCATACAGCCACTCTCACAATCACACACTCTCACTTATAGCCATTTATATACTCCAACACACATATATACTGCCTTTCACATATGTAGGTGCTCACACATGAACCACTGAGATATACATTCACTCACTAACACACCCATACACACTCACCCACCGATACAGTCCATCACAGATGCACTCTTGAAACCATGCACCCAGTGAATCACCCAATCACACTTCTATGGACACATCTATGGACAGAGTCACATACACCCCATCCATACAAACACTCAGGCACCCATACAGATACTCAGACAACGAATCAATAACCCATATAGACACTCATGTAGCTATTCACAAACCCATGCAGCAGCTTGTTCACCAACAGACAGACAGATACAGCCATTTCACAATCATGTTCCCATTTGTAAGAAAGGTCAAAAATATTTTCTATTTCTACACCTTCATTTTCAAAAATGGTAAGCATATACATTAAAAATTCCTGAGCATCTTGTTGGATATTTTGTGTAAATTGTGTAGAACCAGAACACACATCTAAAAAATTACGAACATCTGAAACAGATTGTATTTTACTTCTATCTGTTGTCAATTTTTCATAAACAGAATGCAACAGAGACCAAAATCTTTTTTGCCGATTCTCCATGATTTGTTCTTGCAAACCTTCAAGATAAAAAACAACATTGACCACTACATTAGCATAGCAGTTGACACCAGAACTATTTTCAAACTGATAACCAGCAATCTCTCCAACAGTGTCCAATTTCTTTTTACCTGCAATCACAACATTATCTTGTTCTTTTCTTTTCTTGATACCTTCAGAACAGATATTCTCTAACCTTCTTTTTCGACCAACCATACGCTTTTCAAATACAGGAAATTGACCTAAATTTGGAGCATACACCCTTCTTAACCTATTATACTCTTTTACACAGTTTGCATCTGCAGTAACCTTTGTCTCATTAAAATCAATCGAAAACAAACCAGATAATGTTCTGACTCGCGACAAAGCAACATATGCCATACCCTCTTTAAATACGGTAGATCCAATGTTCACCAATGCACTGTCTACACTTAATCCTTGCGATTTATGAATAGTCACTGCATATGCTAGAGAAAATGGAAATTGTTTCGTACGGACATATAAATCTTTAACAAGCAAAAATCGAACTGAACAACGACCAATTTCTTTAACTTCATCAATCTGATCAAATGTAATTTTTAAAAATTCAATTCCTTCTTTTTTCTGATAATTCACAAAATCCACCACTTTGCCCATTGCACCATTAACTAAACCTTTCTATACATCCAAATTACGCCTCAAAATTACCCGACAGTTTACACACGCATACAGTGTCTTTTCCAAACCAGCAGTTTTTGATATTTTTTTTCTAAACAATCCAGTTTTGATCTCAACTTACCCGTCAAAATAATAGTGATTCCTTCATGTAGTAATTTATCGATGGCTTCCATTTTTACAATTTCTTCATTTTTCAATTTTAATAATTCTTCGTTGAATATTGAACACTCACGCAGTGTTGGCATTAAGCAAATCACTGACTTATTTTTAGCAATTTCCACGTACACTTTTGCAGGAACTGCATTTTCATTTGGAAAGACATTGCAAAGTAATCGACTCTCCAAAGCTTCTTTCCCTTGTTTTGAAAGAATTCCAATTCTTATATCTTGAAGAATACTTCCATATTCAGCATCATTTGCCTGTCGCATATTTGTTGTCAGTTCTTTGTATTCAAAATTACTCCAAATGTTCACATTACCAACACTGGCAAGAGACTTTCTGGTATCTTCATGGGCAAGTGTTTTAAATACTGGTTGTCCTTTTACCGGTGTCAGTTGCAGTAAATCTCCAAAAACTATGACGTGTTTTCCTCCAAATAACACGTCATACTCTGTTTTAAGAATTTGCTGCATTCTTAAATGCACAAAGGCAAGCATCAAGTTTGAAACCATGCTCACCTCATCAATAATGAGAAGTTTCATTTTCTTCAGGACTCTTGAAACTTCACAACAAGCTTCTCCAGATAGCTTGTGGTATTCCAATTTGTACTCATGCTCTACTGGCAGCATTAGTAAACGATGTAAAGTAATTCCTTTAATGTTATGTGCTGCCAACCCAGTTGGAGCAGTGACAACACAAGACAAATGCGACTCAGTTGTTTTTTGCAGATAACTTGTAATTACTTCAATTTAGAAACTCTTTCCTGTTCCAGCTTGACCACTCACATACATTCTGATAGGTTGAAATGATGTACATGAGCACACTCTCTTTTCATGAAGTAATCCATGGTCAATCTGCTCTTTCACTTGCTGATATTTTTGTTTTCCTAACTGTATTGCATCTTCTTGTGCTTGATACATTGATGTTTCCACCTCATTCATTGCAATCGCTGCTTCATTTTCAACAATTGGTTGTCCTAGTGGATCTTGACTCAGTGCAGCAGAACTTTGACTGTCTTGAGAACTGTCTCTAGAAATCTCAGCTGCAATTATAGCTTCTTGATCAATTTCATCATTCAACATTTTGACATAATTTGCGAAAGCACTGCATTGTATGCTATCTTTACAAGCATTAAATGAATCTTCATAGCTGGGAAAATCTCCAAGTAATTCCAGTTCAGAACGCCATGGTTTGAACATTTACAAAAGGGCTAAATAGTAAAATTCCCTTTTGTCACCAGTGTCGCAACTCAGTTTTCTGTGATTAATTAAATTTCCTTTCCTTTGTTTCACCAGACATCCTTCAGAACCAATCACTCCATATTTTCCATCGTTGATGTTCTCTGTAATATTCCGTTTAAAAGTGTGGTTTTGCAGCACTTCATAGAGACACATGTTCTCAAGACGATGACTTCTATTTGGATAGTATGTGTCCAACATATTGGTTTTCAAAATATCTGTACTTTCAGGGTCATTTTCTGCTAAATATTCAATTTCTTGAACAGATTTCAGTACCCGATTTCGCATTCCTACAAGACCTAGACTCACCCAAATGATTCTTCTACTTTTGGAATATAGACTTGCAGATGATAACCGATCTGAACATTCATATGCTCCAATTTCACGATGCGATCACATCTTCAAACTGAAACTGTATAATTTCTTACTTAGAGTCTTCTCGTGAGAAATCTCTTCCCACATTTCTTTCAATTCAGTCTTTTCTGATTTAGTAATGTAGGATGTTACATATCGAGCAACAGCAATGGAATTGTCCGCAACATACTGAATATCCATGTTAGCGTTCCACATGGATAAAATAACTGGATTGTAGTCATTTATGTATTTTGATTCTTCGCTTCTTCTTAAGTTGTAGGTGTTTTTCGGAGACTTTCTTGTGATGGTATGTCGTACAGCTGACATAAAACTGTTCACTCTTCCTTTGGATAATACAGGACGTGGAAATCCAAAACGACATTTGGTATAGAACTTATCCTTTGACTTGTACTTTCGTCGACAGTATTTTCCACACCTGTGGCTTTGAAATCGTAAGACTTGTTGTGTTAAGTTTTTCTCTTCTCTGCTATTTGGAAGAGCACATGTAGCATAATCTTCAATGAAAGACAAAACAGTTTCATCTGAATCTGTTCCAAATTTGGGGGCGTCCTTGACCCATAACAACATATGTATGTGAGGAGCACCTCTTGCTTGATACTCCTTTCTCCAAAAGAAATCCACAACTTCTCCAAGAGGAGGATTCTTTTTATTGCAAATGAAAGACATCATAGCTTCAAATCTATGATTGAAATATCTGCATACATTGACAGGATCCAAAGAGCACAATTCTCCAGGTGTCTTGTATTCAATATTTTTTATATTGGAATTTGCCTCTCGAAGAAATTCAAGTAAATCATCCCAAGCATACTCAGCACAGCTTAGTGTAACGAACCATGTAGGAGTTCCCAAGTTCCGTAGCATACATTTCAGTTCTCCATGTCGACGGTACCAATATTCATTAGTCCCACGCTGACATGCCATCAGTTTAATCTACTGAGATTCTAAATGATCATCTCGCTGATGCACTTTATCCATAAAATCCTTTGCAGTTACATTTTGAAGATGCATTCCAGTTTTTAAAATGTGATTTACCGCACATGAAAGTCCAGACAAGTCACTTTCAAACAGAAGATAAAACATATAAGGGATACATTGTCGAAATCGTGGATCTTCTGCATATAATCTTGTTGTCCGATATTCAGATGCAGGAATCTGCACAGGATGTTCATCATATCGTCCACCTTTTCCTGTTGGAAACAACTGCGGGAAACAACGAGCTTCCAAGCTCTCTTCCCATACACTCATGGGACTTCCTGTTGCTTTTTTCATTTGAAACAACTCAATCGTATTCCCCATCACCTCTTTGGAATGAAGTGGATGTACACTGTAATGTTCATAGATCTCTTCACATCTGGACATGTCCACTTTTTCAATTTGTCCACTTAATATTTCACTATATTCTGCTAAATCTATTTCTTCTTCTCCAACAAACATATTTTTATAGTACTCATTATTTTTTAACAGATACAATGATGCCTTTTGCACTTTTCTAACATCCACTAACTCTTGCCAGATTTTCTTATTCTTAGTAGGAACACCATTAACTAGAATGACTAGTGGCTCATTTTCTGCATGATCTACACCAATAGTTTCCATATTTTTCCTTAAATCGAATGGTAAATACACAACTCTTCCTTTCAATCCTCTTTGCAACTCTGATGGAGGTAATTTACTTGTTTTGGGCTCCATACGAACAATAGCCTGAAACGGGTGAACACATTGTATCAGAATAGACTCATACGTATTTAAATCTATCAGCTCTTGAGGAATAGCAACCAACTCTAGATTATTATGAACAGCTCTAGCAGGCATTTTATTCTCATCTAGTTTGTTATAACAATATTTGCAAATACGCTGCTCACATCCCAAATCAAAACAATCCTCTACCAACAAATAAGTTGCAAATTCCATCCACTTATCATTATCTTCTATTTCACTTTTTAAATACAGATTGACACTCCTCGTCTGATTTTTATAGTGACTTCGCCGACAACAAATACAAGAAACATTTGGTCTTTCACCTGAAATTACCTTAAACTTTGTGATTTCATCCTCAAATTTTTCTGTAATTACAGGTTCCACATTGTCTTCAACATTTTGTTCTACTAATGTGTCAGTATCTTCACTCTCTTGCTGAGGCCCAAAGTAACAAAACTCAATATCCTCACAGACCTGCTTCACATCTGAAACTGACCCACGTAAAAGAGCACTGTTCAACTCACTTAACTTTAGTGCTGGACTTTTTGCATAATACAACCTTCTCACTAACTTCCGCATTTGAGTATGATGTACTGCCAGCATTCTGAAATGGTGAAAAACACTTTCACAAACTTTCCTAGAAAGACAAGCCAGAGAATGACCTTGCAAACCAGTATGTTTTCTCACTCTGCAAGGGTCTAGGGCTTGCAACAGCATAGGTGCCGATTCCAATCCTGGAAAAACCGGGTACGAACCGTCGGTCGGAGGGTTTTCTCCGTCCGACTCGTACCCGGTTGTAACACTTTACAAATATGCAAGTACGATTCACACGGAAATACTATTTCCGTACGAATCGTACAAAACACCGACCGACGAAAATAAACATACAAATGTGATCCGGGAAAGCGCCGACGTGACGTCGGGACGCATGCAGCCTGCGTTTCACGAACCAGGAAGTACGAATCAAACCCACAGCAGTCCGGACGCCAATATTTTTACGGCACCCAAAAAGTGCCGGGAAAGCGAAGTACGCCGCGAAACGACCAGATTAGGGGGCCCGGTACGCGCCGTACCCCCCCTCAGCCCCCGTAAGTACGCGCTGGGGGTTCGCGCCGTACATACACGGGTGGGGGTACGGTGCGTACGTACACTGGTATACATACACGGGTGGGGGTACGGTGCGTACGTACACTGGTGTACATATACAGGTGGGGGTTCAGCGCGTACTTCCGGGGGCTGGGGGGGTTCGGTGCATACTTCCAGGGGCTGGGGGGGTTCGGCGCGTACTTCCGGGGGCTGGGGGGGTTCGGCGCGTACTTCCGGGGGCTGAGGGGGGGGTTCAGCGCGTACTTCCGGGGGCTGGGGGGGGTTCGGCGCATACTTCCGGGGGCTGGGGGGGGTTCGGCGCGTATGCGGGCACATGTCTCCATGGTTGCTATGGGGGTTCGGTCCGTACGGTGCTTTTTCCATACGGTTGTAACATCGGACGCACGGAACGGATCGTACTTGCGCGCTCGGACTTCACTTTTCACATTTGTACGTAAAATCGGCCGGGGATGTGTCGGACACTTTTTCCGACCTGAGGACGTTTGGGGAAATTTTCCCAATGCGATTCGTATGGACTTTTTCCCATACGAATCGTATTTGGCTTGGCAGTTTGTACGCTACTTGAACGATTCGTACGGTAAAAAGACCGGATACGAGTCGTACGGGGAAAAATTTTCCAGGATCCGAATCGGCACCTTAATCTTTTGTTTTACACTTTTTGTAGTATAGGCTCGTAAAAAACTCCATAATTTTTCAGATTCCTGTGGTACACTACAAACACTATTGCAATCCCAAGTGTACACAGGGTTTTTAGCACGTCTCCCTAAAACTTCATCAGCTATCACTTCTTCTGCATTTCTTTCAACCATTTTCTCTTTCTCCATTGGACAACCATCACTAACCTCATAACCTCTACCACTGGTGTCAACTGCATACAATAATTTTTCACTCAGTGAATAACTCTCTTCATTAAAAAAAGGTTCTGAACTAGAACTGTGTTTCCATTCTCCCAAAAAACATCACAAATTTTATTTTTATTAATAACTCTTTTCCTCCTACTTTTGGCCTTCATTCCATATATTGGTTTATCTAGTGATCGAATTCTGTTTAACACTAAAATAAAAAGTTTCCTTTTTACTTCAAAAGCCTTTTCCACAATGCTTTCAATATGCTTCTTCTTTTTATAAAATAAAACTCTCTTTTTATATTTCTTCACATCTTTCAGCAAATTATGCACTACTCTCTTGTAAAATATTTTTTTGCGTAATTCCTTATACTGATTTTGTCTTCTTTTACCATACTTTATCTCCTTTGACTGAACATTTGCTTTTTTACTTTTCCTCTTATTTTGATATTTTTTCTTACTTGAAAAATTCTTTGAAGTTGCAGCATTATCTACATTCTGTTTGCTCCTACAAACATTTTTAATAAATTGCTTTGTGATCTTACCAGAAGATTTTTTCCTTTTAGCCACATTATCTTGTTCATTCAAATAATGATGTTTCTTCAAATAATCCTCCTGTCTCTGTTCTTTTCTATTTCTGGCATAATTTCTCTATTTTAACGTTGAAAAACAGTATCTGCAAAAAAGAATCACAAATAAATGTATATTAATAACTTTCAAATTTACAGTATTCCATTATGTACAAACACATTTTATATAAAAACTGACTAAGAAACTATAGCCCTGAACCACAAGTGTGACGATGGTTAAAACACTACATACATAGTGCATACTACTTTGAAGCAGTTCATGCCCTAAAGCCTACCTCAGTAAAAGACTACATGCTAACTGACTGAATGATTACAGTACTAAAAGGAGACACACTGGGTGAGTAACAGGGTGTTTGCTAGAAGTGTATGAATACTAACTGGGGAATTGAAGGTGTGAAAGACAACTGTGTAGCTGATTAGAGGACTGAATGCATACTGGATAGGCATTTAAAGCAGTCCATGTGCTAAGGCCTGGCTCACTGCATGAGTACTTGGGTACTGACTGAATGATTAGACTACAGCAAGGAGAGTGCCTGGGTGAGTTTATAAGTGGTAGGCTTTTGGCGCAGGGAATGGATTAGTACTTGGTACTGAATGGGTCACTAGAAGAGTGCAAAGGGAGTGACAGGATGTTTGCTGGACTATATGGATACTGACTAGGGAATTGAAAGTGTGAAAGACAAGTGTCTAGGTGGTTAGAAGACGGCATGCATAGTGCATAGGGGTTTGAAGCAGTCCAAGTGCTAAGGCCTGGCTCAGTGCATGAATACTTAGGCAGTGACTGAATCATTAGAGTGCTGGAAAGAGAGTGTCTTGGTGAATTTATAAGTGTTTGGGTTTTGGCACAGTGAATGGATTAGTACATGGTGCTGAATGGGTCACTAGAGGACTGCAAAGGGAGTGACAGGGTGTTTCCTGGAAGTGTATGGATACTGACTAGGGAATTGAAGGTGTAAAAAACAACTGTGTAAGTGGTTAGAGAACTACATGCATACTGCATAGACATTTGAAGCAGTCTATTTGGTAATGAATGGTTCACAACATAAGTACTTAGAAACTGACTAAATCATCAGACTACTTCTAGGACAGTGCCTGGGTAAAACTTTTAAATTTTCAGTTCTGGTGCAGTGAAGACAATACTACATGGTACTGCACTTTAGTGTCAAAGCATGACTCATTTTATCAATGCATAAGCAAACACTGGCTTCTAATGCTACTAAAACTTGACAACATGACAGGTTTTAAAACACTTATCTGCTACCAAATACACAATGTTATCAAATGCTTCTCTCACAGTGGTTCCCAAATGCACATAGACTCAAAGTGTGATTCTAGACAACAACCACTATCCCTAAGAATTTACCAAAAGTCATTCACTACAGTGGAAGTGGTAAGAGAACTGCACACAAACTACAAATTTCACGACTACACTTTAGTGTCAATATCTGACTCATTTAATGAAAGCATAAGCCATAACTGTCTTCTAATGCTACTAAAACTTGACACCATGACATGTTTTGAAACAGTTATCTGTCAGCAAATACACGATGTTACCAAACACCTCTCAAAGTGGTTCCCAAATGCACACAGACTCACAGTGTGATTCTAGACAAGCACCACTATCCCTAGGAGTTTACCAAAATTCATTCACAACAGTGGAAGTGGTAAGGGAACTGCACACAATCTACATATTTCACGACTGCACTTTACTGTCAATGCCTGACTCGTTTAATCAACGCATAAGCAAAGACTGGCTTCTAATGCTACTAAAACTTGACAACATGACAGGTTTTAAAACAGTTATCTGTCAGCAAATACACAATGTTACCAAACGCTTCTCTCACAGTGGTTCCCAAATGCACACAGACTCACAGTGTGATTCTAGACAAGCACCACTATCCCTAGGAGTTTACCAAAACTCATTCACTACAGTGGAAGTGGTAAGGGAACTGCACACAATCTACATATTTCACAACTGCACTTTAGTATCAATGCCTGACTCATTTAATCAACGCATAAGCAATGACTGGCTTCTAATGCTACTAAAACTTGTCAACATGACAGGTTTTAAAATAGTTATATGTCAGCAAATACACAATGTTACCAAATGCTTCTCTCACAGTGGTTCCCAAATGCTCACAGACTCACAGTGTGATTCTACACAAACAACACTATCCCTAGGAGTTTACCAAAACTCATTCACTACAGTGGAAGTGGTAAGGGAACTGCACACAATCTACATATTTCACGACTACACTTTAGTGTCAATACCTGACTCATTTAATGAAAGCGTAAGCCATAACTGTCTTCTAATGCTACTAAAACTTGACAACATGACATGTTTTAAAACAGTTATCTGTCAGCAAATACACAATGTTACCAAACACTTCTCTCACATTGGTTCCCAAATGCACACAGACTCACAGTGTGATTCTAGACAAGCACCACTATCCCTAGGAGTTTACCAAAACTCATTCACTACTATGGAAGTGGTAAGGGAACTGCACACAATGTACATATTTCAAGACTGCACTTTTGTGTCAAAGCCTGACTCATTCAATCAACGCATAAGCAAAGACTGGTTTCTAATACTACTGAAACTTGACAACATGACACGTTTTAAAAGAGTTATCTGTCAGAAAATACACAATATTACCAAATGCTTCTCTCACAGTGGTTTCAAAATGCACACAGACTCACAGTGTGATTCTAGACAAGCACCACTATCCCTAGGAGTTTACAAAAACTCATTCACTACAGTAGAAGTGGTAAGGGAACTGCACACAATCTACATATTTCAGGACTGCACTTTTGTGTCAAAGCCTCACTCATTTAATCAAAGCATAAGTAAAGACTGGATTCTAATGCTACTAAAACTTCACAACATGACAGGTTTTAAAACAGTTATCTGTCACCAAATACACAATGTTACCAAATGCTTCTCTCACAGTGGTTCCCAAATGCACACAGACTCACAGTGTGATTCTAGATAGCAACCACTATCCCTAGGAATTTACCAAAACCTATTTACTACTATGGAAGTGGTAAGGGAACTGCACACAATGTGCATATTTCAAAAGCGCACTTTTGTGTCAAAGCCTGACTCATTTAATCAACGCATAAGCAAAGACTGGCTTCTAATGCTACTAAAAGTTGACAACATGACAGGTTTTAAAAGAGTTATCTGTCAGCAAATACAAGATGTTACCAAATGCTTCTCTCACAGTGGTTCCCAAATGCATACAGGCTCTCTGTGTGATTCTAGACAAACAACACTATCCCTTGCACTATACCAAAACACATTTCTTCATCTACAAGGATTACTACATTTTAGTGCAGAAACATAACTCATTTCACAAATTCATAAACAGTGACTGGTTTCTAATTCTACCAAAATATAAAAACTGCATAGTTATCTGTCTACAAACACATGAAAAAAACAAATCCTTATCACAAAATGGTTTCTACATGCACACACACTGTCAATAAAATTGTAGAGAAAAAAAGTACTCCCTACACTTTAGCAGAAGAAATACATTAGTCTGATTAAAATAAAAATAGTCTACATACATCCCCTCACAATGAAATAACTCACCTTTCAAGATGTTTTGTAGATTAGGAAGTATATCAGTCACACACCAGATATCAGTCACACAGCAGATTTTCTTATACAGAATCTCTGCACTGTGCACCTGTCAGCAGAACCAAAGAATGGCAAAGTTTCCCTCTAATTTTCCACACATATACATGTAAACATCAAATCACATTCCTTCCCACATAAATTCAAAAGCAAACACACATTTCTATTGGTTAAACATTTCAACCCTTTCCAAATGACATAAACTTCAACCCTTCCCCCAATCTGCCTTCTGCCCGTTACCATAGAAACAGGTCATGGAACACTGTACTGAGCACACAGGTCACAAGTTCAGCACACACAATGTTGCTAATCAAGACAGCAAGTGTGCTTGACTTCTCAACATATCAGCTTATCATATATAATGTTCCTTACAATCAGTTTTTGTTAACCAATACTTTCCAAACTGCCATTTCATTTACAGAGACCATCTGAGTGTATTCAGACCTCCTTACAAGATGCTTAGAGTGTGGATTGTGGGACACAGCTACATTTTCTGGAGCCAAAGGTAGGCAGAAAACAAAGGCATTCACAAAGACCTAGGTTTGCCCTGAAAGTCTAGGGGTGATTCGTCAAGCGGGGGCTGAGAAAAAAGGGGGGTCCCAAAACGCGTATTCCCCATGCATTTTCCCATAGGACCTTTAGTCGAAGGTACAGCCCGAACGGCTGAACAGAATTACTTGAAATTTGGCACAGAGGTAGTCCTCAGGTCAGGGAAGTGCCAGGGCTGGTGTCAATCTGTTCAGTATTTCCTGAGAAAATAGCATTGAAAAGCATATAAATATCTATATGCGCCCACCGTTACCCAGGAATACTGTTTTGTGCCTAGAATCACACCATGAGTCTGTGTGCACACAGGAATTGTTGTCAGAGATTTAATTTGTGTTGCTGTTGTTCTGTAAGACTTGCACTTGCAGGAAAGGGGCAGCTTGTTTTCTTCAACTGTGATGGTTAGCACTCAGCAGAAATCACTATCTCACAAATGAGAGGCAAATGCTAACACATTTGAAAACAACATGGTAGATTTTCCTTCCACTCCTGCAATGGGTGAGGTAGTTTTTACATGTTCAAAACTCCAATTAACCCTTACCACACATGTACTCTTACATACATCTCTGCAGTCTTCATGCAGTTGTGCAAGTGTCCATGCAGATCTCTCTTGCACCTGACAATACACAGTCTCCAGAAACACACTCTTAGCACACAGGCAGCAGCTTCTCCTACACTCCCATGCTTACTACTCAGTTCTGTGTGGTATTTCAGATAGCAGTGAAATGAAATGAAAAAAATATTTAATAAAGCGCACTGCGGCCAAGCGGCTTCCTGGCGCTGGAGACCTGATCAGAGCTCACAAGAACAACTCGAAGGGCTAGGAGGGGAACGCCTGGGAGAAAAGGAAAGTTTTGAGGGCCTTGCGGAAGTGAGAATAAATGGGAATAGAGCGAATAGAGAGGGGAAGACTATTCCAGAACTGAGGGGCTAGGACTGAGAACCGCGTGCCCCCCGTTATGGATTTGCGGAAGCGGGGGATGTGCAAAAGAGACAGAGAGGAAGAACGAAGAGTACGACAAGGAGCATAAGGGGAGATGAGGGATGCAATGAAAAGAGGGGCAGAACTAGAACGAGCCTGAAAGGCTAGAGAGGCCAATTTGAAAAAAGATCTAAAGCGGACAGGAAGCCAGTGAAGAGTTTTAAGCGCAGAAGTGATATGAGAGGATTTAGGGAGAGAAAGAATAAGTCGGGCAGCTTGATTTTGAATGGCCTGGAGTCTGCGGGATTCAAAGGCAGGAATGCCCACGTACAGACCATTTCCATAGTCGAGGCGAGAGGTGACAAGAGCCAAGACTATAGTTTTGAGTGCATCGGTAGAAAAGAACCGTGAGATCTTCCGGATTAGACGGAGGGACAAAAAACAAGAAGATACAACAGAACTAATCTGGCTATGCATTGAGAGGTCATGACTGACTTTGATACCGAGAGTGCGAACAGAGGGGACAGGCATGGGAGGGGGACCAAAAGAGAGGGGCCAGTGTGCAGGGGACCAAGGATTGGAGGGGCCACCAGTGAGGATAAGTTCCGTCTTGTCCGGATTGAGTTTCAAATGGTTAGCGCTCATCCACTCAGAAATAAATACTAGGGTAGAACAGAACTTAGGAAGAGAATCAGGGGAAGAGGACAGGTCAAAGATGAGTTGGAGGTCATCTGCGTAATTATACACAGAGACCCCCAACTCAAGAAGAGAAGTGATAAGAGGTTGGATATAGAGGTTAAAAAGAAGGGGGGAAAGAGAAGAGCCCTGGGGGACACCGCAAGTGACCGGGCGGGAGGGGGTGGAAAAGCCGGAAAGATGAACCGCCTGGGATCTCTCCCGAAGGAAGGACGCAAGCCAAGAAAAGGCCGCGCCCCGAATACCAGCTGATCTGACACGGTCGAGGAGGATGGAATGGTCGACCGTGTCAAACGCAGCGGATAAATCGAGGAGAACCAGGGCTTGGGGAAGGTTAAGATCGGCTTTTCCCTTTAGTTCGTCCAAAACCGCGAGAACCACCGACTCCGTGGAATGGCCCGGGCGGAAGCCCGCCTGATGGGATGCTAGAAGGCCATTCTCCTCAACGTAAGTGGAGAGGCAAGAGGTGACATAGGATTCCAGGATTTTACCAAGATATGGAAGAAGGGAGATGGGTCGGAAATTGGAAGGAAGAGAGGGATCCAGACCGGTTTTTTTTAAGGTGGGAAGGACTATAGCAGATTTGAAAGAAGAGGGAACTAGTCCAGAGGCCAGAGAAGAGTTGAGAAGAGCAAGAGGAGGGGCAGGGCAGTTAGTGAAGAGAAATTTAAGAATACGGGCCGGCGCGCAGTCCGCAGGAGAGCCGGACCTAACTTTGGCTAGGAGTTTAAAAAATAATTCAAGAGAGATGGGAGAGAAAAAAGCAAAAGAAGAACGAGGAGGGGGAGGAAGACAGGTGGAGCTAGGTTGAGCCACTGTAGGAATGTTGGCCTTGATCTTCAGAATCTTGTCTATAAAGAAATCATTGAGTGATGAGCAGAGGGACTGTGAGGGAAGAGGACTAGGAGTAGAACGATCAGAGGTGGCAAGATTGTGGACCAGGGAGAAAATTTCCCGAGATTTATTGGCGGCCAGAGCCACTCTCTCAGTAAAGTATGAGGTTTTAGCAGCTAGGATCGCCTTTTTGTATACATTAAGGAGTGATTTATATTTAGCACGCAGAGAAGAGCTGTAATTCCGTCTCCAGTGGCGTTCCGCCCGCCTGAGGTCGAGTTTCAGCGCTTTTAACTCTGGAGAGAACCATTTGTACGCGTCATAAGGACGAACCGCTTTGATCTTGCTGAGCGGAGCAACTAGGTCACAGGAGGAGGAAAGCCAGTTGCTAACAATCTCGGCCTGAGATTCTAGAGGAAGATCATTGAGGGCCGGGACAGAGGAGGCCAAAGTGAGAGAAAGGGAATCAAGATCAACCTGATTCCAATTACGAGCTAAACGAGCAGTGTGTAACGCTAACACATTCAAAGTCACCAAGGCTCATTTCCTTTGCTCTAGTCTAATCACTCACCCAGGTAACACATGCTGATGGTCTCAAGTAGCTGTTAGGACATGTGCTGCTTTCTGCCTCTCTAAACTATAAGGAAAATGTGTCAGGCTGTCACAGTAATTATCACTTACTGTACCACAGTAGTAAATGTGCTTTGAAATTGCCAATCAAATATCGTTTTCTGCCTAGAATCACACCATGAGTCTGTGTGCACACAGGAATTGTTCTCAGAGATTTAATTTGTGTTGCTGTTTTTCTGTAAGACTTGCACTTGCAGGAAAGGGGCAGCTTGTTTTCTTGAACTGTGACGGTTAGCACTCAGCAGAAATCTCTATCTCACAAATGAGAGGCAAATGCTAACACATTTAAAATCAACATAGTAGATTTTCCTTCCACTCCTGCAATGGTTGAGGTAGTTCCTACATGTTCAAAACTCCAATTAACCCTTACCACACATGTACTCTTACATACATCTCAGCATTCTTCATGCAGTTGTGCAAGTGTCCATGCAGATCTCTCTTGCACCTGACAATACACAGTCTCCAGAAACACACTCTTAGCACACAGGCAGCAGCTTCTCCTACACTCCCATGTTTACTATTCAGCACTGTGTGGTATTTCAGATAGCAGTGTGTAACGCTAACACATTCAACGTCACCAAGGCTCATTTTCTTTGCTCCAGTCTAATCACTCACCCAGGCAACATATGCTGATGGTCTCAAGTAGCTGTTAGGACATGTGCTCTTTTCTGCCTCTCTAAACTATACGGAAAATGTGTCAGGCTGTCACAGTAATTATCACTTACTGTACCACAGTAGTAAATGTGCTTTGAAAATGCCAATCATATATCGTTTTCTGCCTAGAATCACACCATGAGTCTGTGTGCACACAGGAATTGTTGTCAGAGATTTAATTTGTGTTGCTGTTGTTCTGTAAGACTTGCACTTGCAGGAAAGGGGCAGCTTGTTTTCTTCAACTGTGATGGTTAGCACTCAGCAGAAATCACTATCTCACAAACGAGAGGCAAATGCTAACACATTTGAAAACAACATGGTAGATTTTCCTTCCACTCCTGCAATGGGTGAGGTAGTTTTTACATGTTTAAAACTCCAATTAACCCTTAGCACACATGTACTCTTACATACATCTCTGCAGTCTTCATGCAGTTGTGCAAGTGTCCATGCAGATCTGTCTTGCACCTGACAATACACCGTCTCCAGAAACACACTCTTAGCACACAGGCAGCTGCTTCTCCTACACTCCCATGCTTACTATTCAGCACTGTGTGGTATTTCAGATAGCAGTGTGTAACGCTAACACATTCAACGTCACCAAGGCTCATTTTCTTTGCTCTAGTCTAATCACTCACCCAGGCAACACATGCTGATGGTCTCAAGTAGCTGTTAGGACATGTGCTCTTTTCTGCCTCTCTAAACTATAAGGAAAATGTGTCAGGCTGTCACAGTAATTATCACTTACTGTACCACAGTAGTAAATGTGCTTTGAAATTGCCAAACAAATATCGTTTTCTGCCTAGAATCACACCATGAGTCTGTGTGCACACAGGAATTGTTCTCAGAGATTTAATTTGTGTTGCTGTTTTTCTGTAAGACTTGCACTTGCAGGAAAGGGGCAGCTTGTTTTCTTGAACTGTGATGGTTAGCACTCAGCAGAAATCTCTATCTCACAAATGAGAGGCAAATGCTAACACATTTAAAATCAACATAGTAGATTTTCCTTCCACTCCTGCAATGGTTGAGGTAGTTCCTTCATGTTCAAAACTCCAATTAACCCTTACCACACAGGTACTCTTACATACATCTCTGCAGTCTTCATGCAGTTGTGCAAGTGTCCATGCAGATCTCTCTTGCACCTGACAATACACAGTCTCCAGAAACACACTCTTAGCACACAGGCAGCAGCTTCTCCTACACTCCCATGTTTACTATTCAGCACTGTGTGGTATTTCAGATAGCAGTGTGTAACGCTAACACATTCAACGTCACCAAGGCTCATTTCCTTTGCTCTAGTCTAATCACTCACCCAGGCAACACATGCTGATGGTCTCAAGTAGCTGTTAGGACATGTGCTCTTTTCTGCCTCTCTAAACTATAAGGAAAATGTGTCAGGCTGTCACAGTAATTATCACTTACTGTACCACAGTAGTAAATGTGCTTTGAAATTGCCAATCATATATCGTTTTCTGCCTAGAATCACACCATGAGTCTGTGTGCACACAGGAATTGTTGTCAGATATTTAATTTGTTTTGCTGTTGTTCTGTAAGACTTGCACTTGCAGGAAAGGGGCAGCTTGTTTTCTTCAACTGTGATGGTTAGCACTCAGCAGAAATCACTATCTCACAAATGAGAGGCAAATGCTAACACATTTGAAAACAACATGGTAGATTTTCCTTCCACTCCTGCAATGGGTGAGGTAGTTTTTACATGTTCAAAACTCCAATTAACCCTTAGCACACATGTACTCTTACATACATCTCTGCAGTCTTCATGCAGTTGTGCAAGTGTCCATGCAGATCTGTCTTGCACCTGACAATACACCGTCTCCAGAAACACACTCTTAGCACACAGGCAGCTGCTTCTCCTACACTCCCATGCTTACTATTCAGCACTGTGTGGTATTTCAGATAGCAGTGTGTAACGCTAACACATTCAACGTCACCAAGGCTCATTTTCTTTGCTCTAGTCTAATCACTCACCCAGGCAACACATGCTGATGGTCTCAAGTAGCTGTTAGGACATGTGCTCTTGTCTGCCTCTCTAAACTATAAGGAAAATGTGTCAGGCTGTCACAGTAATTATCACTTACTGTACCACAGTAGTAAATGTGCTTTGAAATTGCCAATCAAATATCGTTTTCTGCCTAGAATCACACCATGAGTCTGTGTGCACACAGGAATTGTTCTCAGAGAATTAATTTGTGTTGCTGTTTTTCTGTAAGACTTGCACTTGCAGGAAAGGGGCAGCTTGTTTTCTTGAACTGTGATGGTTAGCACTCAGCAGAAATCTCTATCTCACAAATGAAAGGCAAATGCTAACACATTTAAAATCAACATAGTAGATTTTCCTTCCACTCCTGCAATGGTTGAGGTAGTTCCTACATGTTCAAAACTCCAATTAACCCTTACCACACATGTACTCTTACATACATCTCTGCAGTCTTCATGCAGTTGTGCAAGTGTCGATGCAGATCTCTCTTGCACCTGACAATACACAGTCTCCAGAAACACACTCTTAGCACACAGGCAGCAGCTTCTCCTACACTCCCATGTTTACTATTCAGCACTGTGTGGTATTTCAGATAGCAGTGTGTAACGCTAACACATTCAACGTCACCAAGGCTCATTTTCTTTGCTCCAGTCTAATCACTCACCCAGGCAACACATGCTGATGGTCTCAGGTAGCTGTTAGGACATGTGCTCTTTTCTGCCTCTCTAAACTATAAGGAAAATGTGTCAGGCTGTCACAGTAATTATCACTTACTGTACCACAGTAGTAAATGTGCTTTGAAATTGCCAATCATATATCGTTTTCTGCCTAGAATCACACCATGAGTCTGTGTGCACACAGGAATTGTTGTCAGAGATTTAATTTGTGTTGCTGTTGTTCTGTAAGACTTGCACTTGCAGGAAAGGGGCAGCTTGTTTTCTTCAACTGTGATGGTTAGCACTCAGCAGAAATCACTATCTCACAAATGAGAGGCAAATGCTAACACATTTGAAAACAACATGGTAGATTTTCCTTCCAGTCCTGCAATGGGTGAGGTAGTTTTTACATGTTCAAAACTCCAATTAACCCTTAGCACACATGTACTCTTACATACATCTCTGCAGTCTTCATGCAGTTGTGCAAGTGTCCATGCAGATCTGTCTTGCACCTGACAATACACCGTCTCCAGAAACACACTCTTAGCACACAGGCAGCTGCTTCTCCTACACTCCCATGCTTACTATTCAGCACTGTGTGGTATTTCAGATAGCAGTGTGTAACGCTAACACATTCAACGTCACCAAGGCTCATTTTCTTTGCTCTAGTCTAATCACTCACCCAGGCAACACATGCTGATGGTCTCAAGTAGCTGTTAGGACATGTGCTCTTTTCTGCCTCTCTAAACTATAAGGAAAATGTGTCAGGCTGTCACAGTAATTATCACTTACTGTACCACAGTAGTAAATGTGCTTTGAAATTGCCAATCAAATATCGTTTTCTGCCTAGAATCACACCATGAGTCTGTGTGCACACAGGAATTGTTGTCAGAGATTTAATTTGTGTTGCTGTTGTTCTGTAAGACTTGCACTTGCAGGAAAGGGGCAGCTTGTTTTCTTCAACTGTGATGGTTAGCACTCAGCAGAAATCACTATCTCACAAATGAGAGGCAAATGCTAACACATTTGAAAACAACATGGTAGATTTTCCTTCCACTCCTGCAATGGGTGAGGTAGTTTTTACATGTTCAAAACTCCAATTAACCCTTAGCGCACATGTACTCTTACATACATCTCTGCAGTCTTCATGCAGTTGTGCAAGTGTCCATGCAGATCTATCTTGCACCTGACAATACACAGTCTCCAGAAACACACTCTTAGCACACAGGCAGCAGCTTCTCCTACACTCCCATGTTTACTATTCAGCACTGTGTGGTATTTCAGATAGCAGTGTGTAACGCTAACACATTCATCGCCACCAAGGCTCATTTCCTTTGCTCTAGTCTATTCACTCACCCAGGCAACACATGCTGATGGTCTCAAGTAGCTGTTAGGACATGTGCTCTTTTCTGCCTCTCTAAACTATAAGGAAAATGTGTCAGGCTGTCACAGTAATTATCACTTACTGTACCACAGTAGTAAATGTGCTTTGAAATTGCCAATCATATATCGTTTTCTGCCTAGAATCACACCATGAGTCTGTGTGCACACAGGAATTGTTGTCAGAGATTTAATTTGTTTTTCTGTTGTTCTGTAAGACTTGCACTTGCAGGAAAGAGGCAGCTTGTTTTCTTCAACTGTGATGGTTAGCACTCAGCAGAAATCACTATCTCACAAATGAGAGGCAAATGCTAACACATTTGAAAACAACATGGTAGATTTTCCTTCCACTCCTGCAATGGGTGAGGTAGTTTTTACATGTTCAAAACTCCAATTAACCCTTAGCACACATGTACTCTTACATACATCTCTGCAGTCTTCATGCAGTTGTGCAAGTGTCCATGCAGATCTGTCTTGCACCTGACAATACACCGTCTCCAGAAACACACTCTTAGCACACATGCAGCTGCTTCTCCTACACTCCCATGCTTACTATTCAGCACTGTGTGGTATTTCAGATAGCAGTGTGTAACGCTAACACATTCAACGTCACCAAGGCTCATTTTCTTTGCTCTAGTCTAATCACTCACCCAGGCAACACATGCTGATGGTCTCAAGTAGCTGTTAGGACATGTGCTCTTGTCTGCCTCTCTAAACTATAAGGAAAATGTGTCAGGCTGTCACAGTAATTATCACTTACTGTACCACAGTAGTAAATGTGCTTTGAAATTGCCAATCAAATATCGTATTCTGCCTAGAATCACACCATGAGTCTGTGTGCACACAGGAATTGTTCTCAGAGAATTAATTTGTGTTGCTGTTTTTCTGTAAGACTTGCACTTGCAGGAAAGGGGCAGCTTGTTTTCTTGAACTGTGATGGTTAGCACTCAGCAGAAATCTCTATCTCACAAATGAAAGGCAAATGCTAACACATTTAAAATCAACATAGTAGATTTTCCTTCCACTCCTGCAATGGTTGAGGTAGTTCCTACATGTTCAAAACTCCAATTAACCCTTACCACACATGTACTCTTACATACATCTCTGCAGTCTTCATGCAGTTGTGCAAGTGTCCATGCAGATCTCTCTTGCACCTGACAATACACAGTCTCCAGAAACACACTCTTAGCACACAGGCAGCAGCTTCTCCTACACTCCCATGTTTACTATTCAGCACTGTGTGGTATTTCAGATAGCAGTGTGTAACGCTAACACATTCAACGTCACCAAGGCTCATTTTCTTTGCTCCAGTCTAATCACTCACCCAGGCAACACATGCTGATGGTCTCAAGTAGCTGTTAGGACATGTGCTCTTTTCTGCCTCTCTAAACTATAAGGAAAATGTGTCAGGCTGTCACAGTAATTATCACTTACTGTACCACAGTAGTAAATGTGCTTTGAAATTGCCAATCATATATCGTTTTCTGCCTAGAATCACACCATGAGTCTGTGTGCACACAGGAATTGTTGTCAGAGATTTAATTTGTGTTGCTGTTGTTCTGTAAGACTTGCACTTGCAGGAAAGGGGCAGCTTGTTTTCTTCAACTGTGATGGTTAGCACTCAGCAGAAATCACTATCTCACAAATGAGAGGCAAATGCTAACACATTTGAAAACAACATGGTAGATTTTCCTTCCAGTCCTGCAATGGGTGAGGTAGTTTTTACATGTTCAAAACTCCAATTAACCCTTAGCACACATGTACTCTTACATACATCTCTGCAGTCTTCATGCAGTTGTGCAAGTGTCCATGCAGATCTGTCTTGCACCTGACAATACACCGTCTCCAGAAACACACTCTTAGCACACAGGCAGCTGCTTCTCCTACACTCCCATGCTTACTATTCAGCACTGTGTGGTATTTCAGATAGCAGTGTGTAACGCTAACACATTCAACGTCACCAAGGCTCATTTTCTTTGCTCTAGTCTAATCACTCACCCAGGCAACACATGCTGATGGTCTCAAGTAGCTGTTAGGACATGTGCTCTTTTCTGCCTCTCTACACTATAAGGAAAATGTGTCAGGCTGTCACAGTAATTATCACTTACTGTACCACAGTAGTAAATGTGCTTTGAAATTGCCAATCAAATATCGTTTTCTGCCTAGAATCACACCATGAGTCTGTGTGCACACAGGAATTGTTGTCAGAGATTTAATTTGTGTTGCTGTTGTTCTGTAAGACTTGCACTTGCAGGAAAGGGGCAGCTTGTTTTCTTCAACTGTGATGGTTAGCACTCAGCAGAAATCACTATCTCACAAATGAGAGGCAAATGCTAACACATTTGAAAACAACATGGTAGATTTTCCTTCCACTCCTGCAATGGGTGAGGTAGTTTTTACATGTTCAAAACTCCAATTAACCCTTAGCACACATGTACTCTTACATACATCTCTGCAGTCTTCATGCAGGTGTGCAAGTGTCCATGCAGATCTGTCTTGCACCTGACAATACACCGTCTCCAGAAACACACTCTTAGCACACAGGCAGCTGCTTCTCCTACACTCCCATGCTTACTATTCAGCACTGTGTGGTATTTCAGATAGCAGTTTGTAACGCTAACACATTCAACGTCACCAAGGCTCATTTCCTTTGCTCTAGTCTAATCACTCACCCAGGCAACACATGCTGATGGTCTCAAGTAGCTGTTAGGACATGTGCTCTTTTCTGCCTCTCTAAACTATAAGGAAAATGTGTCAGGCTGTCACAGTAATTATCACTTACTGTACCACAGTAGTAAATGTGCTTTGAAATTGCCAATCATATATCGTTTTCTGCCTAGAATCACACCATGAGTCTGTGTGCACACAGGAATTGTTGTCAGAGATTTAATTTGTTTTGCTGTTGTTCTGTAAGACTTGCACTTGCAGGAAAGGGGCAGCTTGTTTTCTTCAACTGTGATGGTTAGCACTCAGCAGAAATCAATATCTCACAAATGAGAGGCAAATGCTACCAACATTTGAAAACAACATGGTAGATTTTCCTTCCACTCCTGCAATGGGTAAGGTAGTTTTTACATGTTCAAAACTCCAATTAACCCTTAGCACACATGTACTCTTACATACATCTCTGCAGTCTTCATGCAGTTGTGCAAGTGTCTATGCAGATCTGTCTTGCACCTGACAATACACAGTCTCCAGAAACACACTCTTAGCACACAGGCAGCTGCTTCTCCTACACTCCCATGCTTACTATTCAGCACTGTGTGGTATTTCAGATAGCAGTGTGTAACGCTAACACATTCAACGTCACCAAGGCTCATTTTCTTTGCTCTAGTCTAATCACTCACCCAGGCAACACATGCTGATGGTCTCAAGTAGCTGTTAGGACATGTGCTCTTTTCTGCCTCTCTAAACTATAAGGAAAATGTGTCAGGCTGTCACAGTAATTATCACTTACTGTACCACAGTAGTAAATGTGCTTTGAAATTGCCAATAAAATATCGTTTTCTGCCTAGAATCACACCATGAGTCTGTGTGCACACAGGAATTGTTGTCAGAGATTTAATTTGTGTTGCTGTTGTTCTTTAAGTCTTGCACTTGCAGGAAAGGGGCAGCTTGTTTTCTTAAACTGTGATGGTTAGCACTCAGCAGAAATCTCTATCTCACAAATGAGAGGCAAATGCTAACACATTGGAAATCAACATGGTAGATTTTCCTTCCACTCGTGCAATGGGTGAGGTCGTTTTTACATGTTCCAAACTCCAATTAACCCTTACCACACATGTACTCTTACATACATCTCTGTAGTCTTCATGCAGTTGTGCAAGTGTCCATGCAGATCTCTCTTGCACCTGACAATACACAGTCTCCAGAAACACACTCTTAGCACACAGGCAGCAGCTTCTCCTACACTCCCATGCTTACTACTCAGCTCTGTGTGGTATTTCAGATAGTAGTGTGTAACGCTAACACATTCAATGTCACCAAGGCTCATTTCCTTTGCTCTAGTCTAATCACTCACCCAGGCAACACATGCTGATGGTCTCAAGTAGCTGTTAGGACATGTGCTCTTTTCTGCCTCTCTAAACTATAAGTAAAATGTGTCAGGCTGTTACAGTAATTATCACTTACTGTACCACAGTAGTAAATGTGCTTTGAAATTGCCAATCATATATTGTTTTCTCCCTAGAATCACACCATGAGTCTGTGTGCACACAGGAATTGATGATAGAGATTTAATTTGTGTTGGTGTTGTTCTGTAAGACTTGCAGTTGTAGGAAAGGGACAGCTCATATGATAGGATTTGAAAATTTCAACAAAAAAATCGTATTGTATTAAAATTACTTAAAGGTATTTTTTTTTTAGTTTCTTTCAGGTATTGCTGAACAACAGTGAAATAAATTAAAGATGCCTATAAAGTCAAGAAAGAGAAAAGAACAGCAACAACATCTATATTTGAAGACAACTGGACAAAAATAATTAGTTGAAGAACCTCATGTTGGAAAAAAGAAAAAGTCTTCTGGTAAGCAGTTTAAGGATTTTTTTAAAAATATCTTCAATCAAAGAAAAAATGTTAAAAATATATCCACTGCAAATAGTGTTTCAAGTACAAAACAACAACATAGTCGCCAGAAAATACTAAAAGCTAATGTAGAATCAGAAGTAAGAAAGAGTGACTTAACACGAAAAATAGATTTTAAAAACATTCGTAGAAAAATGTTTCAGAGAAGAGTGATGTTAAATTTGCTAAAGGATGTGAAAAAATATAAGAAGAAAGCCAAATTTTATAAGAAAAAGAAACATATTGAATCAATTGTTGCAAACGCTTTGGAATTAAAAAGAAAACTATTCATTTTAATTTTGAACAGGATGCGTACATTAGATAAATTAGTCAATGCAATGAAGTCACAAAGCAAAAGGAAAAGAGTAGTGAAAAAAAATAACTTTTGTAAAGTGTTCTTAGGAGAATGGAAGCATAGTTCAAGTACTGAACCGTTTTTTAATGAAGAAAGTTATCTTCAAAGTAATAGTTTGCTGAATGCAGTTGACACCAATGGTCGAGCTTATGAAGTTAAAGATGGTTGTGTAATGGAAAAGGAGAAAATGGTTCCAAGAAATGAGGAAGAAGTGTTAGCTGATGAGGTTATGGGGAGACGTCCTAAAGCCCCAGTGTACACTTGGAATTGTAGTAGTATTTGTACTGTGCGACAGGAATCTATTGATAAATTACGTGACTTTCTAAGAGAATATAGTAAAAGAAGTGTTAAACAGAGAATTAAGATGCTTCAAAGACTAGATCCATGCAGAGTGAGAAAGAATACTGGTTTGCAAGGACATTCTCTGGCTTGTCTTTCTAGGAAAGTTTGTCAAAGTGTTTTTCACCATTTTAGGATGCTGGCAGTACATCTTACTGAAATGAGAAAGTTTGTGAGAACATTGTATTTTGCTAAAAGTCCAGCACTAAAGTTAAATGAGTTGAATAATGCTCTGTTCCGTGGATCTGTATCAGATGTAGTGAAGGTTACTGATGATATTCAGTTTTGTTACTTTGGTCCAGAACAAGAAAGTGCAGGAAATGACACAGTTATTGAGGAAAATGTGGAAGGGAATGTAGAACTCACTGTTAGTAAAAAAATTTGAAGATGAAATGACAAAATTTACTATCATCTCTAATGAAAGACCAAATATTACTTGTATTGGTTGCCGGAGAAGCCATTATAAAATTCAAACAAGGAATGTTGATCTCTATAAAAAAAGTGAAAATGAAGATAATTATAAGTGGAAGGATTTTGCTACATATATATTTCTGGAAAATTGTTTTGATTTGGGTGAAGATCAGCGTATTTGTAAATACTGTTATAACAAGTTAGAAGAAAATAAAATGCCCGCTAGAGCTGTACATAATAATTTAGAATTGGTTGATATTCCTGCAGAACTTTCTGATTTAAATACGTGTGAGTCTATACTCATTCAATGTGTCCATCCGTTTCAGACTATAGTTCGTATGGAGCCCAAAACAGGTAAATTACCTCCTTCAGATTTACAAAGAAGTTTAAAAGGAAGAGTTGTCTATTTGCCATTGGATTTGAAAAAAAATATTGAAACAATTGATGCAGATAGTTTGGAAACTGAACCATTAGCTATTCTGGTTAATGGTGTACCTACAAAGAATAAGAAAATTTGGCAGGAGCTGGTAGATGTACGAAAAGTACAAAGAGCAAATTTATATTTGAAAAGAAATAATAAATGGTATGAATCAATTTATATGGATGAAGATGAAGAAGTTTTACTAGAAGACACAGGAATACCAACTGGGCAAATTGAAAAAGTGGAAAAGTCAAAAGAAGAAGAAATTTATGAACATTTCAGCATACATCCTCTTCATTCTAAAGAAGTTATGGGAAACGCTATTGATCTGTTTCAGATGAAAAAAGCAAAAGGAACTCCCGTGAGTGTATGGGAGGAGAGCTTGGAAGCTCGTTGTTTTCCCCAGCTGTTTCCAACAGGAGAAGGTGGACAATATGATGAACGTCCAGTACAGATTCCTGCTTCTGAGTATCGTACTACAAGATTATATGCAGAAGATCCAAGATTTCGTCAAAGTATTCCTTATTTGTTCCATCTTTTATTTGAAAGTGACTTGTCTGCACTATCTTATGCAGTAAATCACATTTTAAAAACAGGAGTACATCTACATAATGTGTCAGCAAAGGATTTTATCAACAAAGTGCAACAGCGAGATGATCATTTGGAATCTTAATTGATTAATCTGATGGCTTGTCAGGGTGGGACTAATGAATATTGGTACCGACGCCATGGAGAATTGAAATGTATGTTACGGAATTTAGGAACTCCTACATGGTTCCTTACCCTAAGCTGTGCTGAGTACGCTTGGGATGATTTACTGGATTTTCTTCGAGAGGCAAATTCAAACATTGAAAACATCAAATATAAGACAGCAGGAGAATTGTGCTCATTGGATCCGGTTAATGTTTGCAGATATTTCAATCATAGATTTGAGGCTATGATGTCCTTCATCTGCAATAAAAAAAATCCACCTCTTGGAGAAGTTGTGGATTTCTTTTGGAGAAAAGAGTACCAAGCAAGAGGTTCTCCTCATATTCATATGCTCTTGTGGATCAAGGATGCCCCAAAATTTGGAACAGATGCTGATGAAGCAGTTTTATCTTTCATTGAAGAATATGCAACATGTGCTATACCTAAAAGCACAGAAGAAAAAAACTTAAAAGAGCAAGTTTTACGTTTCCAAAGTCATCGGTGTGGAAAATACTGTCGACGAAAGTACAAGATTAAAGATAAATTCTACACAAAATGTTGATTTGGATTTCCACGACCTGTTCTTTCAAAAGGAAGAGTAAACAGTTTTATGTCAGCTGTGCGACATACTATTACAAGAAAATCGCCGAAAAATACCTACAACCTAAGAAGAAAAGAAGAGTCGAAATACATAAATGACTACAACCCAGTCATTTTATCCATGTGGAATGCTAACATGGATATACAGTATGTAGCTGACAATTCTATTGCTGTTGCTCGGTATGTCACATCTTACATCACTAAATCTGAGAAAACGGAATTGAAAGAAATGTGGGAAGAGATTTCTCACGAGAAGACTGTCAGTAAAAAGCTATACAGTTTCAGTTTAAAGATGTTATCGCATCGAGAAATTGGAACATACTAATGTTCAGATAGCTTATCATCTGCAAGTCTGTACTCCAAATCCAGAAGAATAATTTGGGTAAGTTTAGGCCTTGCAGGAATGCGAAATCGGGTACTGAAATCTATTCGAGAAATTGAATATTTAGCTGAGTACGAACCAGAAAGTACAGACATTTTAAGAACAAACATGTTGGACACATATTACCCACAAAGAAGTCATCATCTTGAGAACATGTGTCTCTATGAAGTGCTGCAGAACTTCATTTTTAAACGGAATGCCACAGAAGACATCAACAATGGAAAATATAAAGTCACTGGTGAGGAAGGATGTTTGGTGAAGCAAACAAAAGGAAGTTTGATTAATCACCGGAAGCGGAGTTGCGACACTACTGACAAAAAGGAATTTTACTACTTGGCACTTTTACAGCTATTTAAACCATGGCGTTCAGAGGATGAATTACTTGGAGATTTTCAAAGCTATGAAGATTCCTTTAATGCATGCAAAGATAGCATAGAATGCAGTACTTTCACAACTTATGTACAAATGTTAAATGAAGAAATTGAACAAGAAGCAACAATTGCAGCTGAAGTAGCTAGAGACAGTTCTCAAGACAGTCAAAGTTCTGGGACGTTCAGTCAAGGTCCTCTAGGACAACCAATCGTAGAAAATGAAGCTGCAATAGCCATGACTGAAGTGGAAACAGCTATGAATCAAGCTCAGGAAGATTTAATAAACTTACCAAATTTGGAACAACAACTGAATGATGAACAACAACAAATTTATGAGGAAGTCAGAAAAAAAATTGATCACGGAATACTACATGAAAATAAAGAGTGCTCATGCACATCTTTTGAACCAATCAGAATGCATGTGAGTGGACAAGCAGGAACTGGAAAAAGTTTCTTAATTAAAGTAATTAGAAGCTACCTACAGAACAAAACGGATTCAACTTTGTCTTGTGTTGTTACTGCTCCAACTGGGTTAGCAGCGTATAACATAAATGGAGTTACCTTACATCGTTTGCTAATGTTACCAGTAGAGCATGAGAACAAAATACAATACCACAAGCTAACAGGAGAAGCATGTTTTGAAGTTTCAAGAGTATTGAAGAAAATGAAAGTACTCATTATTGATGAGGTAAGCATGGTATCAAACTTAGGGGCAGATTTATGTTTCCTGGCGCATCCCTGCAAATCAGCAAGGATGCGCCAGGAAAGATGCGTCACGCAAGTTTACCCTTGCGCCACACATGATGCGCCGCATTTACAATGCGGCGCATCATGGCGCAGGAATAAACAGATGCGTGACGCATCCGATGGCGTAAGGTTGGCGCAGTGCTTCAGTTGCGTCGCAAGCGCGACGCAACCCCAGCACTGTTCCAACCTACCCTATCCCTAACATGGTGCGTCAAGCCTTACGCCTGCTTCAAGCAGGCGGAGGGTTTTGGCGCATCAGCGTTGGGAAAGTGACTCAGTCAAATCTTATAGATTTGACTGAGTCACTTTTCAGGTGCGTTCCTGCGACGGAACGCCCCCCCCTCTGTCGACACGCCCACGTGAAACCTGACCCAGGTTTTACGTGGCGCAGGGCTTTACATCGTGACGCATCTCCATAGATGCGTCACGATGTAAATATGGCGCAACGAGGCGCAGGGTTTACACCGCCGTTGCGTCACAAAAGTGACGCAACCGCGGCGTAAAAGTGGCGCATCTCCAATATAGATCTGCCCCTCAATGCTTGCCTTTGTGCATTTAAGAATGCAGCTAATTCTAAAGACAGACTATGATGTGTTATTTGGAGGAAAACACGTCATAGTTTTTGGGGATCTTTTGCAGCTCACTCCAGTTAAAGGACAACCAGTATTCCATACACTTAAACATGAAGGCACGAAAAAGTCGTTAGGAAGTATAGGTAATGTGAATATTTGGACATACTTTGAGTATAAAGAACTCATTACCAATATGAGGCAAGCAAATGATGAGGATTATGCAAGTATTCTCAAAGATATCAGAATTGGTCTACTCACAGAACATGGCAGAAAAGCTTTACAGAGTCGATTGCTATGTAATTTGTTTCCAACAGAACAAATAGTTCCAGAGAAAATATACAAGAAAATTGCTGCAAAAAATACTGTAATCTGCTTAATGCCAACACTACATGAATGCTCTATATTCAATCAATAACTTTTGAAATTGGAAAATGAAGAGATTATAAAACTGGAAGCTGTGTATAAAATACAACATGAAGGAATAACTATTATATTGACAGGCAAATTGACAACTAAATTGGATTCTCTAGAGAAAAACATATCGGAAACAGCTGGTTTGGAAAAGAATCTTTATGTATGTATGAACTGTCGAGTAATTTTAAGACATAATTTGGATGTAGAAAAAGGTTTAGTGAATGGAGCTATGGGTAAAGTTGTGGGTTTTGTTAAGTACCAGAAAAAAGATGGAATTGAATTTTTAAAAATACAATTTGATCAGATTGAAGAGGTAAAAGACATTAGTCGTTGTTCAGTTCGTTTTTTGCTAGTGAAAGACTTATATGTACGTAGGAAGCAGTTTCCGTTTTCTCTAGCAAATGCTGTAACTATTCACAAATCTCAAGGATTAACTGTAGATAGTGCTTTTGTAAACATTGGATCTAGTGTGTTTAAAGAAGGTATGGCATATGTTGCTTTGTCACGCATGAAAAAAATATCTGGTTTATTCATGATAGACTTTGATGATTCAAATGTTAGTGCTGATGCAAACTGTGTAAAGGAGTATAATAGATTAAGAAGAAGCTATGCTCCTCATTTAGGTCAGTATCCTGTGTTTGAAAAACATGTTGTTTCTCGGAAAAGGAGAATTGAGAATATCTGTAATGAGGATGTACAGAAGAGAAAACAAAAATAGAGTGATGTGATTGCAAGCAAAAGAAAAAGGACAATGTTGAAGAGGTTGTTGGTTGTCATTTTGAAAATAGCTCTGGTGTCAACTGCTACGCATGTAGTGCTGAATGTTGTATTTTATCTTGAAATTTTGCAAGAGCAGATAATACTAAATCATGGAAAAAGATTCTGTTCTCTGCTGAGTTTCCTTTATGAGAAGCTGAGTAATGATAAAACTAAAATAGAAAGTGCTTCTGATGTTAGAAATCTTTTAGATTTATGTTCTGGATGTACACAGTTTAAAGAAAATGTCCAGCAAGATGCACAGGAAATCTTAATGTATATGCTTATGGTACTTGAAGATGAAGGGGTAGAAATAGAAAATATATTTGGTGTCTCTTATAAATGGGAACATTGTTGTGAAAACTGTTTCAACACATGCAGCAGTAATGTTGATTTTGAAAGGTTCATATATTTAACATTACCAGAGAGTAAATCAGTGACTTTTAGTAAATTAGTCAAAGATGCTAATCACAACATGGAATGTTCTCAATGGAAATCAGAAATGTAATCAACGTTATTTTTTAAGAAATATGGACAGTATGTAATTTTAATGATACAACGTTGTAGAGCAGATGGAACAAAATTGGAAACTTTACTAAAGAAGTTTGTAGGAAATCAATTATCAATATCAGGAAAAACTTTTGCTGCAGTTGCAATAATTCTTCATGATGGACCTTCTATAACTTCTGGTCATTACACAGTTTATCTTAAATGTGAAAAAGGATGGACACTGTGTAATGATTCTCAATTGATTTTCAAGCAACGTTTGCCTTATGATTTACCAAATTGTTACTTAATTTTTCTAAAACCAAAATTTTAGATACAAATTCCAGCATCTGAAGAAACCATTATTTCAATTTTAAAGGATTAAGATTGGATATTTCACTTAAAAAGGATTTTAAAATTATCATTTGGCCTCATGGAAAGGTAAATGTAACAATTGTGGACTTCTTTGACAGATATTATTTTGGTGTATGTGCAAGATTTACAGACGTTATTTATTGCAAATAGTTATTGTTCTTAGAAGGTATTTTTAATATATATGTGACATTTCTATCAAGGTATGTTTTAGTGAGGATACATTCAGGGCTTTTTTAAACAACCTTTCAGATTGTTTTTTTTTTGCCCGCTGTTAAATGATGAATACAATTGATATCACTATTTTCAGTGAAATTCAATACATTATGAAAACAGCAAAAAAAAGGGCAAAACATTACTTTGTTAAATATGAAAATACATGTACTGTTTAATAAAATGTATTGTTGAATATTAATACTTTTTTTCTTTTTTTCAGATCTTGAAAGAAAATTTTGGAAATGTAATCCATTTTTCTTGCAATTAAAAAAAACATTTATTTCTAATTAAGTTATTTTGTTGGTCAGGTAAGTTTAAAATATCTGTATTTCTCACTCTTTCCCTTTCATGCTCCCTTTTCTTCACCTCTCCTCACTCTGCTTTTCTCATTCCTCTTCCCTTTCTCTTCTTGCTTTACTACTCTTTTGTAACTCCCTCACTCCTTCTCTACTACTCCCCTAGGTTTACTGCCTCCATCACTATTTTTTCAACCATGTTTCTCTCCCTGTCTCCATATGTCTCAGTCATTCTAACTGCCTTACTCCTTCTCTGTTCCTTGCTCTCTGTCTCTGTTTCTGTCTCACTCTCTTTGTCTGTTTTACCCTTAATTTCCTTAACATCTCTGGGGCAGATTTACAAGCCCCCTGCGCCACCACTACGTCACTTTTCATGACATACTGGTGGCGCAGGGGGTTCCTCCATATTTACAAGGAGAGGAAAAGCCACCCTGCGTGGCTTTTCCTCTCCTCGTAAATACAGCCACTTCACACGCAGCACTGTGCGTTGAAGGGGTATTCTATGGGTGTTGTTGTGGGTGTTCCCACGCAACACTCATAGAACTACACATATCTCGTGATTTACGAGATATCGTAACTCTGGAGATTTGTGTGAATGCTACGCCACCCTAGAGGTGGCGTTGCGAGGCACAACAAGGAGACATTTTTTCATTTCTCCTTATTTTTTCCTCTTTCAGTGTGTGCTGCATACTACAGCACGCATTAAAACAGAAAAAAGCCTCTTGTGATTGTTTTTGTGCAGGAAGGTGTCCCTTCCTGCACAAGAACAATCTCCCCACCACGCAGGCATCCTTGCACCATGATGCAAGGGAGGCTGCACCGGCGCATGGCTGCAGTTTCTGCGTCAGCGCAGGGGAAGCATAGACATGCAACATATTGTTGTAAATATTTCGCATCTCTGTGCTTCGAAAATAACGCAGCACGGCGCAGCAAAAATACTTGCTGCACCGTGCTGCGTTAGTTTGTTATAAATCTGCCCCTCTGTTTCTACCACTCCTCCTCTCTCCATCACTCATTTTCCATCTATGTTAATTTTTTAACCTTCTCCGTCGTTCTACTTCTCTCATCTTCTGTAACTGTCACTATCCTTTACTCATAGTCACACCTATTCTCCTACTTCACTTCCTCCTGTATGTATCTCACACCCCTTCTCCTTTTTGCATTCGTTCCTTCAATCTCCCTCACTCTGCTTTGCTCATTGACATCCCGACTCCCTTTCTCTCACTCCAGTTTCCGAAATCCCTCCATCCCCTCACTCTCCATTTCTCACTTTCTCTTACCCCCTTTTCTAATCCTCATGCCCGTAAAAATAAAAGAATTAAAAATCAAATTTAAGTGTTTTGATGGTGGTTGGCTCTAAAACGAGCCGTTATCTTTATTGAGAGTTTCAGGGTACCTATAAGTAAGTACCGATGCAGAGTCTAAAGTTCAAGAGGAAGACTCTGTTCCCTTCATCTGTGAAATGTACACCGTCTCTTTTATAAATGCCTTGCCACTCCCCTCACTATTTCTTCTTATTTCCTGGGACAAGGAGCTGAACAGCTATCAATTTCACTTGAAAATGGCAGAACAGCAGTCTACTTCAGGGAGTGAGGAGGAGACCTGGATGCACTCAGAAGGTGTCTTTCAGTAGAATGTCAATATGAAATGAAAGATAGTTGTAAAATGGAGGCTTACATACTTTTTTTTTAATAAAAAGAACTAATTGGCTGTTTCAGACCACTCAACACTAAAAACTAGGCTATATGTTTACATTTTTAAAAGCATGTTTTGTATTGATTCAGAAAAATGTGTTCCCAATGAACATTATTTTGGATTTGCTGTTAGGTTTGAAAAGTTAAGCACTCTTGCTCTTTGGATTAGAAACATTGGGGCAGATTTACAAGCCCCTTGAGCCACTTTTGCGTCTCTTTTTCAATGTTAAAAGTGACGCAAAAGTGGCGCAAGGGGCTTGTAAATCTGCCCCATTGTGTGCTGAAGTTCTGACCTCTCTGGTCACACCAGTTTTCCATGATCTGTTGCTATGCTAGCAGGCAGAAGTCATGTTAGTGGTAGGAATCATTTGGAAAGGGTTGAAATTTGCAAGCAATAGAAATGTGTTTCCATTTAAAAGAAAGCTGGAGAACGTGGAAAGGGGGCAGGGTAGAGAGTTCCTGACCCCCTAGCCTTTGGCAGGGGGTCCCTGAAGGATCACGAAGGGTGAAAAAAACGATTAATTTTTTTTTTAGAAACCCACACCGTGCGCGTACCGTGCGTGCACGGTGCGCGCTTGGCAAAAAAAAAATCGTAAGATAGAGTTCAAAAACAAGTTTTAGTGTTTAGATATTAGGTGGCTCTAAAAAGAGCCCTTGTGTTAATGGAGGGACAGAGGAACAGAAAAACGAAAAAATGAAAAAAATTATGGCTGGGAGCATGAGTGCTGCTCTATCTTCCTCTCAATGAGATCAATACTGGTATCACCAAGAGAAATAAGAGCATGGCAGTCATTGCACCGTATATACACCCTCTGAAAAGCAGGGCGTATATCCAGAGGAACAGTAGTAGGTGAAGCTGACGCCGCAGATGAAGTGCTCGGCTGAGCTGCCGAAGATGTGCTCGGCTGAGCTGCTGCGGATGTGCTCGGCTGAGCTGCTGGAGGGTTTTCTCTAGCAGCTCGAGCAAAAGCCACAGGATGCACTGCTTCAACGTGCCTTAACATAGTGTGAATGCTAAAAGAGTATTTCTTAGTAGGATTCCCACGAGATAAGGTCGTTCCACAAAGAGTACAGGTGACTTTGGCAGCATTTACCTTCTTCTGCCCCTCAGGAAAAGTGAAATACTGCCATATGAAAGAGTCTTTCTGTTTCCTCTCTCTCTGTGTCACAAGAGTCTCCTGCTCACTCCTAGAAGATGGCTGCTGCTCTGCCATTGTATCCCAAAAACAGTTCAACTCCTTCTCCCAGGGAATCAGAAGTAATAATGAGGGGAGTGGCTGTGGTGTTGGAAGAATCTGGAACTGAAACTACTTTGAACCAATGAAAAGTGTTGTTTCTTGATCACATGACTTGCCGTGCGCGCACGTAGCACGCGTGCATGCGCGAACGTAGCACGCGCGCATGCGCGTACAATCCACGCGCGTACGTAGCGCGTGTATGGAGCACGTACACATGCGCACACGGAGCACGTACGCATGCGTACACCGTGCACGCACGGAGCAGGCACGCTGACGGTGCAAGCACCGTGCGCACACGGAGCGCGCACGGTGTAAAACCTTAAAAAAAAAAAAAAAAAAAAATTCAAGTGTTTAGAAGTTTATAGAAGATATTAACTTCAACTTTAACCTAATTAAAAAAAAAAAAAGCTGAGCCATTCCAAATTACAGGATACAGCCAATCTATAACTATATGCATAGGTAACTTATTGTAAAATAAATATATAAAAAATATAATAACACTCATAAATTAGCATTTAAAAAACCTTTGAAATTCACTGAAAAAACCATAGGTTTCACACACGTTATAGTTAGGAATTAGCATTTAAAAAACCTTGCAAATTCACTGAAAAAACCATTTTATTTTTAAGAATTCAATTCCATCTTTTTTCTGGTACTTTACAAAACCCACAACTTTACCTATAGCTCCATTCACTAAACCTTTTTCTACATCCAAATTACGTCTTAAAATTACTCTACAGTTCAGACACACATAAAGATTCTTTTCCAAACCAGTTGTTTTTGAAATGTTTTTCTCCAGAGATTCCAATTTAGTAGCCAATTTGCCTGTCAATATAATAGTTATTCGTTCATGTTGAATTTTAACCACAGCTTCCAGTTTTATGATCTCTTCATTTTACAATTTTAAAAGTTCTTGATTGAATACAGAGCATTCATGTAGTGTTGGCATTAAGCAGATTACAGTATTTTTTTCAGCAATTTTCTTGTATATTTTCTCTGGAACTATTTCTTCTGTTGTAAACAAATTAGTCAGCAATCGACTCTGTAATAGTTTTCTGCCATGTTCTGTGAGTAGTCCAATTCTTATATCTTTCAGAATACTTGCATATTCCTCATCATTGGCTTGCCTCATATTGGTAATGAGTTCCTTATACTCAAAATATGTCCAAATATTTACATTGCCTATACTTACTAACGACTTTTTCGTGTCTTCATGTGTAAGTGTATGGAATACCGGTTGTCCTTTAACTGGAGTAAGTTGCAAAAGATCCCCAAAAACTATGACGTGTTTTCCTCCAAATAACATGTCATAGTCTGTCTTCAGAATTTGCTGCATTCTTAAATGCACAAAGGCAAGCATTAAGTTTGATACCATGCTTACCTCATCAATAATGAGTACTTTCATTTTCTTCAATACTCTTGAAACTTCCAAGCATGCTTCTCCTGCTAGTTTGTGGTACTGTATTTTGTTCTCATGCTCTACTGGTAACATTAGCAAACGATGTAAGGTAACTCCTTTTATGTTATACGCTGCTAACCCAGTTGGAGCAGTAACAATACAAGACAAAATGGAATCCATTTTCTTCTGTAGGTAGCTTCTAATTACATTAATTAAGAAACTGTTTCCAGTTCCTGCTTGTCCACTTCCATACATTCTCATTGGTTCAAATGATGTGCATGAGCACTCTTTATTTTCATGTAGTAATCCGTGATCAATTTTTTTCCTGACTTCTTCATAAATTTGTTTTTGTTCTTCATTCAGTTGCTGCTCCAAATATGTTAAGTCTACTAAATCTTCCTGAGCTTGATTCATAGCTGTTTCCACTTCATTCATGGCTATTGCTGCTTCATTTTCTACGATTGGTTGTCCTAGAGGATCTTGACTGAGCGTCCCAGAACTTTGACTGTCTTGAGAACTGTCTCTAGCTACTTCAGCTGCAATTGTTGCTTCTTGTTCAATTTCTTCATTTAACATTTGAACATAAGTTGTGAAAGTACTGCATTCTATGCTGTCTTTGCTAGCATTGAAGGAATCTTCATAACTCTGGAATTCTCCAAGTAGTTCATCCTCTGAACGCCATGGTTTAAACAGCTGCAAAAGTGCCAAGTAGTAAAATTCCTTTCTGTCAGGAGTGTCGCAACTCAGCTTCCGGTGATTTATCAAACTTCCTTTTGTTTGCTTCACCAAACATCCCTCCTCACCACTGACTTTATATTTTCCATTGTTGATATCTTCTGTGGCATTCCGTTTAAAAATGAAGTTCTGCAGTACTTCATAGAGACACATGTTCTCAAGGTGATGACTTCTTTGTGAGTAATATGTGTCCAACATGTTTGTTCTGGTTCGAACTCTGCTAAATATTCAATTTCTCGAATAGATTTCAGTACGCGATTTCGCATTCCTGCAAGGCCTAAACTTGCCCAAATTATTCTTCTGGATTTCGAGTACAGACTTGCAGATGATAACCTATCTGAGCATTCGTAGGAACCAATTTCTCGATGCAATAACATCTTTAAACTCAAACTGTATAGCTTCTTACTGACAGTCTTCTCATGAGAAATCTCTTCCCACATTTCCTTCAATTCCGTTTTCTCAGATTTAGTGATGTAAGATGTGACATACCGAGCAACAGCAATAGAATTGTCAGCCACATACTGTATATCCATGTTAGCATTCCACATGGATAAAATAACTGGATTGTAGTCATTTATATATTTTGACTTCTTTTCTTCTTAGGTTGTAGGTATTCTTAGGCGATTTTCTTGTAATAGTATGTCGCACAGCTGACATAAAACTGTTGACTCTTCCTTTTGAAAGAACAGGTCGTGGAAATCGCCATTTTGTGTAGAATTTATCTTTACTCTTGTACTTTCGTCGACAGTATTTTCCACACCGATGACTTTGGAAACGTAAAACTTGCTCTTTTAATTGTTTCTCTTCTGTGCTTTTAGGTATAGCACATGTTGCATATTCTTCAATGAAAGATAAAACTGCTTCATCAGAATCTGTTCCAAATTTTGGGGCATCCTTGATCCACAACAGCATATGAATATGAGGAGCACCTCTTGCTTGGTACTCTTTTCTCCAAAAGAAATCCACAACTTCTCCAAGAGGTGGATTTTTTTTATTGCAGATGAAGGACATCATAGCCTCAAATCTATGATTAAAATATCTGCAAACATTAACGCGATCCAATGAGCACAATTCTCCTGCTGTCTTGTATTGTGTGTTTTTAATGTTTGAATTTGCCTCTCGTAGAAAATCCAGTAAATCATCCCAAGCATACGCAGCACAGCTCAGGGTAAGGAACCATGTAGGAGTTCCTAAATTCCGTAACATACACTTCAATTCACCATGACGTCGGTACCAATATTCATTTGTCCCACGCTGACAAGCCATCAAATTGATCAATTGAGATTCCAAATGATCATCTCACTGTTGCACTTTGTTGATAAAATCCTTTGCAGTCACATTACGTAGATGTACTCCAGTTCTCAAAATGTGATTTACTGCATCAGATAGTGCTGATAAGTCACTTTCAAATAAAAGATGGAACAAGTAAGGAATACTTTGACGAAATCTGGGATCTTCTGCATATAATCTTGTAGTCCGATACTCCGAAGCAGGAATCTGTACTGGACGTTCATCATATCGTCCACCTTCTCCTGTAGGAAACAGCTGGGGAAAACAACGAGCTTCCAAGCTCTCCTCCCATACACTCACAGGAGTTCCTTTTGCTTTTTTCATCTGAAACAGATCAATAGCGTTCCCCATAACTTCTTTAGAATGAAGAGGATGTATGCTGAAATGTTCATAAATTTCTTCTTCTTTTGACTTATCCACTTTTTCAATTTGCCCAGTTGGTATTCCTGTGTCTTCTAGTATTTCTTCGTCATCTTCATCCATATAAATGGCTTCATACCATTTATTATTTTTTTTCAAATACAAATTTGCTCTTTGTACTTTTCGTACATCCACCAGCTCCTGCCATATTTTCTTATTCTTTGTAGGTACATCATTAACCAGAATAACTAATGGTTCAGTTTCCAAAGTATCTGCATCAATTGTTTCCATATGTTTTTTCAAATCCAATGGCAAATAGACAACTCTTCCTTTTAAACCTCTTTGTAATTCCGAAGGAGGTAATTTACCTGTTTTTGGTTCCATACGCACTATGGTCTGAAATGGATGGACACATTGAATGAGTATAGACTCATACGTATTTAAATCAGAAAGTTCTGGTGGAATATCAACCAATTCTAACTTATTATGTACAGCTCTAGCTGGAATTCTATTTTCTTCTAACTTGTTATAACAGTATTTACAAATACGCTGATCTTCACCCAATTCAAAACAATTTTTCAGAAATATATATGTTGTAAAATCCTTCCACTTATAATTATCTTCATTTTCACTTTTTTTATAGAGATCAACATTCCTTGTTTGATTTTTATAATGGCTTCTCCGGCAACAAATACAAGTAATATTTGGCCTTTCGTTAGAGATGATAGTAAATTTTGTCATTTCATCTTCAAAATTTTTACTAACAGTGGGTTCTACATTCTCTTCCACATTTTCATCAATAACTGTGTCATTTTCTGCACTTTCTTGTTCTGGACCAAAGTAACAAAACTGAATCTCATCAGTAACCTTCACTACATCTGATACAGATCCACGGAACAGAGCATTATTCAACTCATTTAACTTTATTGCTGGACTTTTAGCAAAATAAAATGTTCTCACAAACTTTCTCATTTCAGTATGATGAACTGCCAGCATCCTAAAATGGTGAAAAACACTTTGGCAAACTTTCCTAGATAGACAAGCCAGAGAATGTCCTTGCAAACCAGTATTCTCTCTCACTCTGCATGGATCAAGTGTTTGAAGCACATTAATTTTCTGTTTAACACTCTTTTTACTATATTCTCTTAGAAAGTCACGTAATTTATCAATAGATTCCTGACGCACAGTACAAATACTACTACAATTCCAAGTGTACACTGGGGCTTTAGGACGTCTCCCCATAAGCTCATCAGCCATCACTTGTTCCTCATTTCTTGGAACCATTTTCTCCTTTTCCATTACACAACCATCCTTAACTTCATATGCTCGACCATTGGTGTCAACTGCATGCAACAAACTATTACTTTGAAGATAACTCTCTTCATTAAAAAATGGTTCAGTACTTGAACTATGCTTCCATTCTCCTAAGAACACTTTACAAAAGTTATTTTTTTGTCTTCTCTTTTCCTTTTGCTTTGTGACTTCATTGTATTGACTAATTTATCTAATCTACGCATCCTGTTCAAAATTAAAATGAATAGTTTTCTTTTTATTTCTAATGCCTTGGTAACAATACTTTCAATTAATTTCTTTTTTTTTTAAATTTGGTTTTCTTCTTATATTTTTTCACATCCTTTAGCAAATTTAACATCACTCTTCTCTGAAACATTTTTCGACGAATGTTTTTAAAATCTATTTTCCGTGTTAAGTCACTCTTTCTTACTTCTGAGTCTACATTAGCATTTTGTTTTTGCTGTCGAGTCTGTTGTTGTTTTGTACTTGAAACATTGTTTGAATTTATCTTTTGATCATTTTTTTTTTTTGGAAGATATTTTTTAAAAATTCTTTAGTTTGCTTACCAGACTTTTTTTGTTTTCCAACACAAGCTTCTCCTCCTATTTTTTTGGGACCAGTTGTCTTCAAATACAGTTGTTGTTTCTTTTCTTTTGTCTTTCTTGACTTTATAGGCATCTTTATATTTTTTCACTGTTGCTCAGCAATACCTGCAAAAAACTAAAAAAAATACCTTTATATAATTTTCATTCATTACATCACATGAGCTGATCCTTTCCTACGAGTCCAAGTCTTACAAAACAAGAGAAACATAAATTAAATCTCTGACAACAATTCCTGTGTGCACACAGACTCATGGTGTGATTCTAGGCAGAAATCGATATTTGCTTGGCAATTTGAAAGCACATTAACTACTGTTAAGCAGCAAATGATAAGTACTGTGACAGCCTGACACATTTTTCTTATATTTTAGAGAAGCAGAAAAGAGCACATGTCCTTACACCTATTTGAGACCATGACCATGTGTTACAGGATGAGTGATTAGACTACAGCAAATGAAATAAGCCTTGGTGACGTTGAATGTGTTTGCATTACACACTGCTATCTAAAACACCACATACAGCTGTGTAGTATGCATGGGAGTGTAGGAGAAGCTGCTGCATGTGTGCAAAGAGTGTGTTTCTGGAGACTGTGTATTGTCAGTTGCAAGAGAGATCTGCATGGAAACTTGCACAACTGCATGAAGACTGCAGACATGCGTATAAGAGTAGTTGTGTGGTAAGGGTTAATTTGAGTTTTGAACATGTAGGAACTACCTCTGCCATTGCAAGATTTGATGGTAAATCTACCTTGTTGATTTGAAATGTGTTAGCATTTGCCTCTCATTTTTGAGATAGTGATTTCTGCTAAGTGCTAACCAACACATTTGAACAAAACAAGCTGGCCCTTTTCTGAAAGTGCAAGTTTTACAGAACAACAGCAACACAAATTAAATCTCTGACAACAATTCCTGTGTGCATACAGACTCATGGTGTGATTCTACGCAGAAAGCGATATTTCCTTTGGCAAATTGAAAGCACATTTAGTACTGTGGATGGAGCAAGTGATAATTACTGAGACAGCCTCACACATTTCCCTTATTTTTTAGAGAGGCAAAAAAGAGCACATGTCCTAACAGCTACTTGAGACCATCAGCATGTGTTACCTGGGTGAGTGATTAGAGTAGAGCAAAGGAAAAGAGCCTTGGTGACGTTGAATATGTTTGCATTACACACTGCTATCTAAAACACCACATACAGCTGTGTAGTATGCATGGGAGTGTGTAGGAGAAGCTGCTGCATGTGTGCAAAGAGTGTGTTTCTAGAGACTGTGTATTGTCACTTGCAAGAGAGATCTCCACGGAGACTTTTTCATTTGCATGAAGACTGCAGACATGTTTGTAAGAGTACATGTTTGGTAAAGGTTAATTGCAGTTTTGAACATGTAGGATCTACCTCACCCATGGCAGAAGTGGAAGGAAAATCTACCCTGTGGTTTTAAAATGTGTCAGCATTTGCCTCTCTTTTGTGACATAGTGATTTCTGCTGAATGCAAACCATCACAGTTCAAGAAAACAAGCTGCCCTTTTCCTGCGAGTGCAAGTTTTACAGAACAACAGCAACACAAATTAAATCTCGGACAACAATTCCTGTGTGCACACTGTCTCCTGGTGTGATTCTAGGCACAAAACAGTATTCCTGGGTGATACCAGGCCCTTTCCTGAAAGTGCAAGTTTTACCGAACAACAGGAACACAAATTAAATCTCTGACAACAATTCCTCTGTCCACACAGACTCATGGTGTGATTCTAGGCAGAAAACGATATTTCCTTTCGCAAATTGAAAGCACATTTAGTACTGTGGATGGAGCAAGTGATAATTACTGAGACAGCCTCACACATTTCCCTTATTTTTTAGAGAGGCAAAAAAGAGCACATGTCCTAACAGCTACTTGAGACCATCAGCATGTGTTACCTGGGTGAGTGATTAGAGGAGAGCAAAGGAAATTAACCTTGGTGACGTTGAATATGTTTGCATTACACACTGCTATCTAAAACACCACATACAGCTGTGTAGTATGCATGGGAGTGTGTAGGAGAAGCTGCTGCATGTGTGCAAAGAGTGTGTGTCTGGAGACTGTGTATTATCACTTGCAAGAGAGATCTCCACGGAGACTTTTTCATTTGCATGAAGACTGCAGATATGTGTGTAAGAGTACATGTTTGGTAAAGGTTAATTGCAGTTTTGACCATATAGGATCTACCTCACCCATGGCAGGTGTGGAAGGAAAATCTACCCTGTGGTTTTAAAATGTGTCAGCATTTGCCTCTCTTTTGTGACATAGTGATTTCTGCTGAATGCAAACCATCACAGTTCAGGAAAACAAGCTGCCCTTTTCCTGCGAGTGCAAGTTTAACAGAACAACAGCAACACAAATTAAATCTCAGACAACAATTCCTGTGTGCACACTGTCTCCTGGTGTGATTCTAGGCACAAAACAGTATTCCTGGGTGATACCAGGCCCTCTCCTGAAAGTGCAAGTTTTACCGAACAACAGGAACACAAATTAAATCTCTGACAACAATTCCTCTGTCCACACAGACTCATGGTGTGATTCTAGGCAGAAAACGATATTTCCTTTGGCAAATTGAAAGCACATTTAGTACTGTGGATGGAGCAAGTGATAATTACTGAGACAGCCTCACACATTTCCCTTATTTTTTAGAGAGGCAAAAAAGAGCACATGTCCTAACAGCTACTTGAGACCATCAGCATGTGTTACCTGGGTGAGTGATTAGAGGAGAGCAAAGGAAATGAGCCTTGGTGACGTTGAATGTGTTTGCATTACACACTGCTATCTGAAACACAACACAGAGCTGGGTATTATGCATGGGAGTGTAGGAGAAGCTGCTGCATGTGTGCAAAGAGTGTGTTTCTTGAGACTGTGTATTGTCACTTGCAAGAGAGATCTCCACGGAGACTTTTTCAACTGCATGAACACTGCAGATATGTGTGTAAAAGTACATGTTTGGTAAAGGTTAATTGCAGTTTTGAACATGTAGGATCTACCTCACCCATGGCAGGTGTGGAAGGAAAATATTCCCTGTGGTTTTAAAATGTGTTAGCATTTCCCTCTCATTTTTTTGATAGTGATTTCTGCTGAGTACTAACCAACACATTTGAACAAAACAAGCTGGCCCTTTCCTGAAAGTGCAAGTTTTACAGAACAACAGCAACACAAATTAAATCTCTGACAACAATTCCTGTGTGCACACAGACTCATGGTGTGATTCTACGCAGAAAGCGATATTTCCTTTGGCAAATTGAAAGCACATTTAGTACTGTGGATGGAGCAAGTGATAATTACTGAGACAGCCTCACACATTTCCCTTATTTTTTAGAGAGGCAAAAAAGAGCACATGTCCTAACAGCTACTTGAGACCATCAGCATGTGTTACCTGGGTGAGTGATTAGAGGAGAGCAAAGGAAATGAGCCTTGGTGACGTTGAATATGTTTGCATTACACACTGCTATCTAAAACACCACATACAGCTGTGTAGTATGCATGGGAGTGTGTAGGAGAAGCTGCTGCATGTGTGCAAAGAGTGTGTTTCTGGAGACTGTGTATTGTCACTTGCAAGAGAGATCTCCACGGAGACTTTTTCATTTGCATGAAGACTGCAGATATGTGTGTAAGAGTACATGTTTGGTAAAGGTTAATTGCAGTTTTGAACATGTACGATCTACCTCACCCATGACAGGTGTGGAAGGAAAATATACCCTGTGGTTTTAAAATGTGTCAGCATTTGCCTCTCTTTTGTGAGATAGTGATTTCTGCTGAGTGCTATCCATCACAGTTGAAGAAAACAAGCTGCCCTTTTCCTGCGAGTGCAAGTTTTACAGAACAACAGCAACACAAATTAAATCTCTAACAACAATTCCTGTGTGCACACAGACTCATGGTGTGTTTCTAACCACAAAGCGATATTTTTTTTGGCAATTTGAAAGCAAATTTAGTACTGTTGTGGAGTAAGTGATAATTACTGTGACAGCCTGACACTTTTATCTTATATTTTAGACAAGCAGAAAAGAGCACATGTCCTAACAGCTCCTTTCCACCATGACCATGTATTACAAAAAACAAGCTGCCCCTTTCATGTGAGTGCAAGGGTAATAGAACCAGACCAGCATGAATTAAATCTCTGACAACAATTCCTTTGTGCACACTGTCTCATGGTGTGATTCTACGCAGAAAACAGTATTCCTGGGTGATACCAGTACACCTTAACTTATGGTGAAGACATACTCCATAATATCTAACATGTTCAAGGCACTTAAATATCTTCCAAAACATAAAATGTAAAACACAACTTTAAAAGAAGAAACACAATTCTATTTTTTATATCAAAATTCACCACATACATCCCCTCTCAAACTCATATCTCACCTTTAAAATTAGTTAGTTGAGAAAGAAATGTGGATTATCAGAGTCAGAATCTCAGAGCTGTACACCTCTCTCCTCTCAGCAGAACCAGTTAATGGCAATGTTTCCCTCTCTTTTTTCACACATATACATGTTAACTACAAATCTCAGTGCTTCCCACATTTTTTCAAATGGAATCACACATTTCTATTGGTTGCAACTTGCAACCCCTTTCCAAATCATCCCTTCCCCCAACATGACTTCTGCCTGCTACCATAGCAACAGGTCATGGAACACTGGTGTGAGCAGAGAGGTCAGTAGTTCACCACACAATGTTTCTAATCCAAAGAGCAAGAGTGCTTGACTTTTCAAACCTAACAGCAAAAAAGTAATGTTCAGTGAGAACACATTTTTCTGTACCAATCCAAAACATGCTTTTAAAAATGTAAACATACAGCCTAGTTTTAACTGTAAAATGGTTTGAATCAGCCAATGAGTTCTTTTTATTAAAAAAAAGTATGTATGCCTCCATTTTTCAACTGTCTTTCTTTTCATATTGCCATTCTACTGAAAGACACCTCCTGAGTGCTTCCTGATCTCCTTGAAAGATGTTCACAGTGTGGATTGTAGGTCATAGCTATGTCTTCTGGAGTGAAAAATTTGCAGAAAAAAGAGGTATTGTAAAAGACCTTGCTTTGCCAAATGTAGACATTAAATGGATTGGTCAGAGAGGGTTAAAGTGGCACCAATTAATGCCTTTGGTGAAAACCTTTCTACATCTCCCACAGCCTAACCTTATTATTGTGCACTGTGGTGGAAATGACCTAGGCACTTTAACTGGAGTAGGTCTGGAAATGCTTATTAAGGACACCTTTGTGCAATTGATGTCACTTTTTCCACAAACTGCCTTTGTATATTCTATATATGCCAAAGGCAAAAAGTGGAATTGGTCCAACCAATTTTGTCCGCAAATTGACAAAGCACGTCAATAAGTCTGTTTCTGCTTCCTCAGAGACTATGGTATGGGTTCTATATACCACAACAACTTGCGTTGCAACATGCAAGACATTTATAGAGGAGACGGTGTACATTTCAATGATGAAGGGAACAGAGTCTTCCTCTTGAACTTTAGACTCTGCATCGGTACTTACTTGTAGGTACCTACTTGTAGCTACCAAAAAACACTCAATGAACACAAGGGCTCTTTTTAGAGCCACCTAATATCTAAACACTTAAACTTGATTTTTATTTCTATTTTTTTTAATGTTTTTTTTCGGGTGCGCGTAGAGTGCGCGCACCTCGCGATGTTTTTTTAAAAAAATTAAAATCTTTTTTTTTGCCCTTCGTGGTCCTACTGTGACCCCCTGATAATGGCTAGGGGGTCAAGAACTCCCTACCCTGCCCCCTATTCACGTTCCCCACCTTTGTTTTTCAGTGCGACAGACAAAATGGCGGCCGACACTTCCTGATTTCGACCGATTCGAATGTTTACAGACATGTAACAACCAATCAGAATTACGCTCGCGCACGTTAGGGTGCGCGCACAGGGCTTGCACAGTGCGCGCACGCTTCGCGCGTATAGATATTGATATGCTTTTAAATGCTATTTTCTCAGGAAATACTAAACAGATTTACACCAGACCTGCAGAAGGCACTTCCTTGACCTTATAGCTACCTCTCTGCAAAATTTCAAATAATTCTGTTCAGCCGTTCGGGCTGTAGCTGTGTCTAAAGGTCCTATGGGAAAATGCATGGGGAAAACGTGTTTTGGGACCCCCTTTTTTTCTCGGCCCCTGCTTGATGAATCACCCCGAGACTTTCAGGGTAGGAGCTGAGCGGAACGCCCCATTAGTTTTGAAAATTTCGCGAGGATTCGTCAACCGGCGCCAAAGTTATTCAAGATAGAATTTTGAGATTTCCTATGGAAACACGGTCCTAACTATAACTATCTACTGGCGACCGCCAGTAGATAATATATATATATATATATATATATATATATATATATATATATATATATATATATATATATATATATATATATCTTGTGATGTGCATTGATATTGTATTTTCCAAAATTAACGTGATGATCATACCTTTCATTGTCTTGTTGAATCTCACAACCATACCATTGGGTTGTGGGTGATACGGAGTAGTGAACTTATAAGTCACGCTACATTCATTCCACACTGCTTTTAGGTACGCAGACATGAAGTTTTTTCCTCTGTCTTAAACCACCTCCTTAGGGAAACCCACTCTAGTAAAAATACTTAAGAGGCCCCTATCAACTGCAGGAGCAGTGACAGTCTTAAGGGGAATTGTTTCAGGATATCTGGTGGCATGATGCACTACCACCGGTATAGATCTGCTTCCTGATGCTGTTTGAGTGTCAAGGGGACCAACAATGCCAATCCCTACCCTTTCACAGGAAACCCCAACCACTGGTAGTGTAATTAAGGGGAACTTTGGTTTACTACCTGTCTTGCCACTGGCTTGACAGGTAACACAGGAGTTGAAAAACTCCTTTCCTTTCTGGGACATACCTGGCCAGTAGAAGTGGGTGACTAACCTACTCCAAGTCTAAGGGCCTGATTTATATTTTGGCAGATGGGTTACTCCATCACAGTGATGACGCATATCCCGTTCACTGAAATATAAATGCCATAGGATATAATGGAATTTATATTTCGGCAGGTGGGATATTCGTCACCGTTGTGACAGAGTAGCCCACGCCCCAAAGTATAAATAGGGCCCTTAGTCTGGCCAAGATGTCCAGCTAGGGGGATGTCATGTGCTAAGGCAAATAAGAACTCACTGTACTGCTGAGGAACTACACCTCTCCTAGAGGCTCCAGGTTTGAGGTCTCTGGCCTCAGTATATGGGAGTCTCTCCTCCCAATAGGTTCAATGGGATCGACTGGCATCTCCCTTTTCCTGGTCAGTAGCTTCTGTCTGAGGCTCTCAAGAGTGGGACAGGTGCTTTGTCCCAGGTAAATAACTTCCCTGGAGGGCCCTCCTGGGCCTAGAAGCTCTGCCATGTAGGGCCCAAGTTCCTGGGGCTCAGTTCCCTCAAGTGCGGGCAGGTCTTCTCACTGAGGAGAGGGGACCCGAGTTTGTGTCTCATCAGAAGTTTTTTCAGCCTTCAGCCTTCTTGCCTTTTTCGTGGAGGATTGGGCCAATATTCCAGGCTCCAGTACCTCTTTTTCACCCTGCTTCCGCATTGTGCTCTTCTTTTACAGACACCTATTCAGGTATTCCCAGCATGGCTTTATGGGTTGTCATCTCTACCTCAGCCCATGCTGAGGTCTCCAGATCATTACCTAGCAGACATTCTACTATGATAACTGCATATGTCTGTCCAGTTAGGTCCTGTTCCGAGGATATCAGTTTTCAGTCACCATGGTGGCACTTGCACATGTATCCCTCGGTGCTTCTACCTCAACCCCACCGATATGTGGATGTTGTCTGTATATCTCCAGGGTACTGGGCCAGACAGCCAGGGCAGCCATATCCACCCCTTCCTCTGAGATTAAAGTAGCTTCAGTGTGCTCTCTGATCTGACATGGGGGCTCCAAGTATTCCATCTAGAGACAATCCTTGACGGTGTTTGACTAGTGGAAACCTTTATGGGGCAGGAAGAGTACCCAGTTTAGTGACCATTCTGCTTCCAGAGATGGATCCAAGTCCTCACCGTAGTATCCAGCTTTTGATTGGAAAGAGTCTCTGGCACACCCTCCTGAACAGGTTGTGGGGGGCCTTTAGAAGACTCTTTGGGTTTTTCCCCAGCTCTTGGGGAGACACTAACCCTTAGCCCACTAAGTACTGATGCAGTTTTTGTGAAGTACAATATCTCAACCGATGCTCTTTCACTATCAAATTATAGAGCCCTTGTTAGGAATGGGGGTCTGTAGTTGGCTGAGATAGGTACCTTAGACCAAATAGGGACCCTTGCTTCTAGTCAGGGTAAGGGGACGGGAACACCCTCTACGCCGGAACCACAGCCAAACACCAGAAAAGACTCCAACGCATCCAGAACGCCTCCGCACGACTCGTCCTGGACATCCCCCGACACAGCCACATCTCCTGCCACCTGAGAGACCTGCACTGGCTCCCCATCAGCAAGAGGATCACGTTCAGACTCCTCACCCACGCACACAAGGCTCTCCACGACCTGGGCCCCAAGTACCTCAACAAGCGCCTGACCTTCTACACGCCCACCCGCCAGCTACGATCGGCCAGCCTCGCCCTCGCCGACGTACCACAAATCCGCAGAGCCACCACCGGAGGCAGATCCTTCTCCTACCTGGCAGCCAAGACCTGGAACTCCCTCCCCATCCACCTTCGGCTGACCAAGGACCATCTCTCCTTCAGAAAGCAACTCAAGACCTGGCTTTTCGAGCAGTAACAGTCCCCTCTCCCCCAGCGCCTTGAGACCCTCCGGGTGAGTAGCACGCTATACAAATGCTATGATTGATTGATTGATTGATTGGTCATGAAGGCGTCTATTCAGACGGGTCTAAAGTTCAGGGGTTTCGGCTTTAATATTTATACCCCAAAAGTCTTTGTTCTCAAAGTGTGAGGGATCCTGGACCCAGTTCGAACCAGTTCGGGGTGCCTTCGGCCAGGGCACATCTTCAATGGTGAATGTGGGCCAGGGTCTTTAGACGCACGGCAGTAGGTGGAGCCAGCTCTGTGGAAGGCAGGTACAGCCCTATTCAGGCCCAGGTGCTACTCCTCCCACCACTCTAAGTGTCGATCGGCCTATTCAGCCTAGCTCATCCTGCCCTCCCAGGGATCACGCACACCTCACCAGACCCTGTCACTCACATCCCAGATGGCCAATTCACAAACAGGCAGAGGCACACAGAAAGGTTGAACAAGAAAATGGCCACTTTCTAAAAGTACTATTTTCAAACACAGAATTAAAAAAAACATCCTCCCTAAAAGATGTGTGATTAAATTCTGAGTTCAAGGATACCAGATTTCAATTTTCTATCTTGCTCCTATGGGAAGATATGCAGGTAAACATCATACACAGCATTCACCATTCTAGCCTATGAGCAAGATAGCCTTTCAATAGTGAAAAATGAAAATGGCAGTATTTCACTATCAGGCCATGTCTCCCACACTAGTTCTTGTCCTACCTTTTACATATACTGCACCCTGCCTGGGGGTGTACCTCGGGCCTACTGTAGGGGTGGTTAATGTGTACGAGAAGGGAAGGGTAAGGCCTGGCAGGTGTGGACACCGGTCAAGTCGACAGTGCAGTTAACGAACTGCACGCGGGCACGGCAATGGCCGGCCTGAGTTATCGTTTCCGTGCTGCTCGTGGGGGTGGCACAACCAGTGCTGCAAGCCCACTAGTAGCATTTGAGTTACTAGCCCTGGCACACGTAGTGCACTCTACTAGGGACCTACGGGTCACACAAACATCCCGATCATGGTAATCCAATCACAATATCAATTTACGGAGTGAGCATATGCACTTTTAGCACTGATCAGCAGCGGTAAAGTGCCCAGAGTCCTATAGCCAACAACAACAGGTCAGGAAAAACAAAGGAGAAAGAAGCAAAAAGATTGGGGATAACCCTGCAAGAAGGGCCATTTCCAACAGCCTTTCATAGTCTTGCACCATACTGCCTTTCAACCAGCCATCTAGTGGTTTGCATAAGAAGTCAGCAAAATCTACCCAAGACTGACTCAAGGTTTTGTGAGTCTCCCTGAACTTAGTCCTGTACTCCTCAGTGGTGAGTCCAAAGCCCTCAATCAGGGTATCCTTCATGAGGCCATAAGTCTCAGCATCTTCCTCATTAAGTGTCAGGAGTCTATCACTGGACGTGCCTGAGAATACCTCTCACAATAGAGAGCTCCAGTGTCTGGTGTAACTTTCTCATTTTATAAGCCGTCTCAAAGGCTGTAAACCCCTTTGTGATGTCATCATCCTCAACATATTTGAGAACAATCCCTGTGGAGGTTTTGGGATCAAACGATTCTTCTCTCTCCCTATTTACTCTACTTTATTGCTGCCTCCACTTATGGGTGCTAAACCAATCTCAGTCCTCTCTCTTTCTACGGCCAGTATCTCGTCCTCAGGGGCCGCTCTTCTGGCTAGTCTAGCAAGGACAATATCCTACTCATTTAGATCTTCTAGTGCACTTTCCGTGGGCACAGGGACAGGGTGATGGTTGAGGTCCTCACCCTCTGACACACTGTTTCCAGTGTCTGGGTCCTGGCTAATTCCGCCTCCACAGAGGGGTCATGCCCATTTGCTGCTTGGTCTCCTTCATACTCTGCCTTACAGATGGCCCTTAACTGCCTTATACTAAGTTGCAGATAAGGGGTCAGGTTGATCACTCTGACTATCTCATCTGAAAAAGACATTTTTATTACAGTTGTGAAAATTACACAAAAATTCTAAAAGGCCGACTAGTATACTTTTAAAAATTGTAATACAATTGCACTGGGGGAATTAACACAAGGCCTTAACAGTTCAGATTTAAAGATTTGGCAAAAATTGAAAAAAATCGACAAATCAAAGAATAATTTGGGGATTGGGGGGATCAAACATTTCCTCTCTCTCTCTCCCTATTTAGTATGTTCCTGACACCATTCATGGGTTCTAAACCCATCTTAGTCCTTTCTTTCTCTATAGCTAGGGTTTTGGCTTCAAGGGCTGCTCTCCTGGCTAGTCTCTCAAGAATTTCTTCTTCCACATTTACCTCTTCTCTGAACCTTCAGCTTCCTTACCTACCCCCACTTTGGGAAGGCACTCAAGGTTAAGCTTTAAGGTAGCTGTGAGGGGGTACCTCATCCCCTTCTCTAGTGAGTTTAGGGTGACCATCTCCTGCAGTATTGTCCCCACTATCATAGTCACTCTCTACCTCCTCTTCCAGAAGGGTGTCAGAATCTTTGGTTACATGGGTTACATCAAACTATGCAAGGAGCTCCTGGGGCTTTGTTTATGTAGGGTTTGAGCCAGTTTTGATTTTGCTAGCTGTAAAGAGGTTTCTTAACTGCTTCATACTAAGATGCTATAAGGGGTCAGGTTGAGTTCCTGGATTATCTCCAAGGGGCAGATTTATGTTTCCTGGCGCATCCCTGCAAATCAGCAAGGATGCGCCAGGAAAGATGCGGCGCATCATGGCGCAGGAATAAACAGATGCGTGACGCATCCGATGGCGTAAGGTTGGCGCAGTGCTTCAGTTGCGTCAAGCCTTACTCCTGCTTCAAGCAGGCGCAGGGTTTTGGCGCATCAGCGTTGGGAAAGTGACTCAGTCAAATCTTATAGATTTGACTGAGTCACTTTTCAGGGGCGTTCCTGCGACGGAACGCCCCCCCCTCTGTCGACACGCCCACGTGAAACCTGACGCAGGTTTCACGTGGCGCAGGGCTTTACATCGTGACGCATCTCCATAGATGCGTCACGATGTAAATATGGCGCAACGTGGCGCAGGGTTTACACCGCCGCTGCATCACAAAAGTGACGCAACGGCGGCGTAAAAGTGGCGCATCTCCAATATAGATCTGCCCCCAAATATTTTTAGTATATTCGGGACCTTTTTAGAAAATGGACCAAAAATTCTAAGAAGACTTCTAAGCCTACCTTACTATTACACTTTTTAAATATCTAAGCAATGGGCAGGTGGACTTAACACAACACCCCAACAGTTCTGCTTGGAAAAATGAGAAAGAATGTTTTCAAAAATATCTTTAACTAAAGTCAATTTTGGATTTCTTCTTTCAGAAATCAATTGCAGTATGCAGCTGTAAGAGTTCCCAGAAGAGGGTTTACCTAGTTGTAGAGGGGGGAAATCTAATTACATTATTAAGAACACTAAAGGAAGACAATTAAATTAAATCTTGATGAAACCCCAGTTGTCCCACACAATTGGATGAGGTAGAACAATAAATCCATTTTTACATGTTGGAGTTTGCCTATAATGTAAAGATGAAAAGTGCTAAAGATGTAAAACTAGTGAAAGCAGTAAAGATGCAAGTTATTGGAGATTCTCTTGATAGAGAAATGGATTGTATCTACCTGGATATTAGTAAGAGGGGCAAGAAAGCAAAACAATTAAAACCATTAAATTAAAAGCACCTTTCTGAAAGTGTTTAAAAAATGTGCAACTTTGAACCTAGTTACCTCCAAAGATCTCACACACATAGGATTTGTAAATTATTAGAATGGAAGGAAGGTGACAAAGGTCTGCCTCTTCTCCCATTTGGTGAAAAGTTTGGTGGTGGAAGCTGAACAGGATCTGAATAAGAATGAATCAAGGCTGGTTGAATTTCAAGAAATATATACGTTGGAAGAGAGAGAGGACCTAATTTGCAAGATTTTGGCGCAGGGCAGCTAGGAATCTTGCTGTGCTGCCCTACGTCCGAAGAAAAGGTCAGGAATGCATCATATCTATGAGAGAGGGTGCATTCCTTTCCTTTTCCCCAGCGTTGGCGCACCATGGGCTGCCATATGGCAATGCAGACACAGTAGCGCCATGGCGCGAGGGAGCCTGCATTGCAGGGATAATTGTTTGTGTGCAGAAAGCGACACCTTTGTGCACAAAAACAAGGGTTTTCCTCTTTCTATGTGTGCTTCAGCACACATAGAAAATGGAAAAACAAAGATAAATAAAGGTTGTGCCTCATTGCGTCTCCCTTATGCCTCCCCTGGGGAGGGCTTAGAATCTGACGCATGCCCAGGTTTACTAAACCTTGTAAACCTGGGAATGTGTCAGATTCCATGGGTGTTGCTGGGAACACCCACGCAACACCCATGGAATGCCACTTTCACACATGTGTTGAAGGGGAGCATATTTACAAGGCCATGAAAAGCCACGCAGGGTGCTTTATGTTGTCTTGTAAATATGGGCAACCACATTGCGCTGCTGGTGTGTCCAAAAAAGTGATGCACAGATGGCGCAATGGGCTTGTAAATAAGGCCTAAATAATTCAAGTTAAGGACTGCCAACCTAGCCACAAGCCAGATCTATGCATATTGGGATGAAAGTTCAGGAAGATCAACTGAAAGACATGTGAATCATAACAAAGGGAAAATTATAGTTACAATGCATAAGCCTGAGAATTAGTGCACTAAGACAGCATCCTTGAAAAAGAGACGTATAGAAATTCCCTTCTAAGTGATATAGATGAGCATGAAAGTATTTTATGCTGGAATGTTCATCGGTTGCAGAGGATAACAAAGGTAGGTAATATGACCAAATTCCCACAAAACATAATGTATTATGCTTCCAAGAAACAGGGAAGTGCAGGGTACCAGCCAGTTTTCCTACATTTGATGAATTTGTGCATGCACACTCCCTGGCCACCCCTTGTAAGAAGGGACAAGCGTATGGGCTTAGTGAGCTTGGCTTCAGCAGATATTGCAATTAATGTTTATAATTTTGTTGCCAAATGTGAATGGATCCAAATTATAGAGGTGAAATTATTTTTAAATTCTGCACAGCTGAAATCTATTGTATTATTTATTGTGTATGTGTGTCTGAGAAATAGGAAGTATAGTGACAATCATTTAGATGAATTATAGGAAGACCTGAGTTTTCCACAGACTCATGTCTTGCAGAGATTGGTCATGCTTATGGGTGATTTCAATACCAAACGATGCGAAAAAGATTCAATAAGAGCAGGTATGGCTTCAGAATGGCTACTACATGAGACTGTGAATGATCATTTCCCTTTAAGCGTGTGTTTGAAGCTTGAAATAGGTAAGGGCTGAGAAGAATGAGATCTGCGCCTTTTGACAGCGAAAATGTGAGCTCAGTAGGGTCAAACAGAAATATAGGTAAATAATTAAGCAAAAACAGAGAGATTTTGTAGGAAAGTGGAAAAAGATTGTAAAAGCAATTCAGTCTAGAAATGCTAAGAAAATCTAGATGTTTTGTAAGATGGAGATATAGTGATGTGTACACATTATTCTGTCGTAGAGTACACATATGATGATAGACCAAAAACGTTCATGAAATGAACACCGACCAAACCGACACTGATTAGTGTAGCAGGCCCGATAACTTGCCCTTTGGGACTATTAAGCTTAATAGTGATTGGTAGGCCTCTCTATTCTATCAAATCTTTAGAGTAGTGGTAGCCACTGGCACTATGCCTGAAAGCTGGAAGGGGCAGTATAGGCTTATCAGCCTTTCTGATGTGAGTTTAAAAGTATTCTCTTACAAGAGGTGCATTTAGACATTTTGGAACGTATATTGATAGAGCAAGGTGGTTTTAACCCCTTTGGTGCCAAGGACGTAATGGTTACGTCCTCAGCTGTGGTGCTGCTGTGCTGGAGCTATAACCATCACGTCCTGGCATTGGCCCACGGGGGAAGCACTGGCACTCCCCCATGGGTGCACCCACCCACATGACTCCACTGGCAATCTGATGATGTTGGCACACTGATAGCATGCTGACGTCATCAAGTGCAACCAGGGACGCGCTGGAAGCCATTTTCTTCCAGCGCTTCGAGGGAGAGGACGTGTTTTGGTAAGTCCTTCTCTGGGGGTGGGGGTTTACAGGACTTTCCCCATGCATCTATAGAGAGTGGATTCCTGCTCCACTAGACAGCAGGGCCTTTTTAGATGAAATCTGGGGGAGCGACCCCTTAGGCAAGGGTTGCTCACCAGGGCATATTTAATCTGTGATTTGTCCCCCCTCAGGGGCTGATTCGGCCATTTATCAGCTGGGGACAGCATGGTTTCCTGTATTTCGACCCCCCTGGGACTAGATCATTGATTTCTTCAGCCGATCTAGGTCGGTTGAAACCCACTAGAAGCAGGGATTTTGTTCATTCTGTTTAGGGGGAGCGACCCCTTAGGCAAGGGTTGCTCCCGTTTTGGGGCATTGATAATTTGCCCATTTCTGCCCCCCATGGGGGCATATCGGCCCTATATTTTTAGGCCCATCCGCCCCAAATGGGGGCAGAAGCCACTAGACCAGCAGGGATTTTATTATATATGGCGCGTAATGTATTGGGGAGCGGCCCCTTGGCCAACGGTCACTCTCCTTTTTGGGGTGAATATTTTGGCTGTTTTTGTCCCCATTGGGGGCAGATCAGCCATGTATTTTTAGGCCCATCTGCCCGAAAGAGGGGCAGAAGACACAAGGCCACCAGGGATTTTATTATATTTGGCATATAATATTTTGGGCCATTTGGCCATGGGTCGCCCCCTTTTTGGGGTGAAGATTTTGGCCATTTGCAGATTGGCCATGTATTTTAAGGCCCATTAAGCCATTAGACCACCAGGGATTTTATTATATCTGAAAGAGACTATTAGTTACAGATGTCTTACCTTAGAATTACCCCTCGGCGTCAGACTGGATCCGCAGAATTTCTTCTTCGTAGCAGGACCCCTGCGCGTCGACAGATGGCATCAGTCGACTCCGCGTTTGTCGTTGGCATGGTAGTCGCTGGAATGACGTCGCGATATCTACTTAGACGCCGCCCTCGCACGCTGATGTCAGTTCTTCCTTTTTCCACTACAGCCAGCGCAGATTCGGAGAGAACGGTACCTCCAGTCACTATTTGACTGACCTTTTTTTACTTTTGTCGACTTCTATTTTTGAGTCGCTTGACTCCTGGTGCACTAGGGATGCCACATCAGACCGGCTTCAAGGCTTGCGACTCCTGTCGCAAACGAATGTTGGTCACGGACCTGCACCTGGTGTGCCTTTGGTGTCTGGAGCGCGACACGACCCGAAGTCGTGCTCCGACTGCTGGCCATGAACCCGAAGTCTTTGTGGGAGCGGTCCCGAAAGTTTCTTGAGGCCCGTCAGTCTGCTTCGCACCGCTCGAGGTCCCGGTCGAAAGGAAGGTCGTGGGGGCTCTTGGCCTTCGAACCCGGCGGCTCCGGCTCCTGTGCCGAGAGGCTGCCAAGGATCCAGTGCTGGATCGGTGCCAGTCGACCTCACGGCACATCCTCTGGCGCCGCTTTCGATACCAACACCTCCGATTCCTGTTGTGTCCCCAGCCGGCGTTGGCCCCGCCCTCCCCCTCGATATGGACACGGAGCCGGACCGATGTCGCCTGAAGCCGAATCTGATGCCAATGGGTACTTTTGAGCCCCTGTTCTATCCGGGAGTTCCCTATCTCCCTGAGTGGGAACCGGGTGAGGATCAGGAGGACTGGGAGGGGTCTGTAGACCCTCTTACAGACCAGTTAGATGAACTGGAGTGGAGAGAGGGGTTGGGTGATGCCAGTGGTCTGGATACCTCACCAGACCTTGGTATGCTTTCTCCCCCTACCGTGGCTACGGAGGAGGGTGCCTGTTATGCAGTGATGTTGCGTTGGGCGGCCAAGTCTCTAAACCTCAAACTTCCTTCGGTGGCAGTCAGGACTAACCTCCTGACAGAGGTGCTTCAACCAGCATCAGCCTCTTCGGAGCCCCTGCTGCCATTCAATGAGGCCCTCACAGACATCCTTCTTGGCGCCTGGTCCAGGCCCATCACAGGGGCTCCTGTAGATAGGATGATTGCCCGACACCACCGCCTGGCTCCGGGTGACCCCATTTTCCTCTCCCAACACCCTACCCCTGAGAGCTTGGTGGTCCAAGCCTCTACTTCCAAGGGTGTATTCCCTGCTGCTCCCCCAGATAGTGAATCCAAAAAGCTGGACCATCTTGGGAAGAAAATGTTTTCTTCTGCCAGCTTGGGACTGCGGTCGGTGAACACCACATGTCTGTTGGACCGATACACCCACTCTGTGTGGGATTCAGTTGCGCAGGTGCTGCCTCAGTGCCTGGAGGAGGCCCCGGCTGCTCTCTCCCGTGCAGTTGCCGAGGGGAGAGATGCAGCCAAGTTCACCATTCAGTGTGGACTGGACACCGCCTACTTGCGGGGCAGGACGATATCCACATCCGTAGCCTTGAGACATTACGCCTGGCTGACATCCACTGGCTTTTCGGGTACTTTTGGACATGCCCTTTGATGGCAGTTTCCTGTTTGGCGACAAGACAGACAGCGCACCCGAGCACTTCAAGGATTCTATGGCTACGGCCGGTTCCTTGGGCCTCGCTTCCACGATTCCTTCGCAGTCTGCCTTTTTCCCCTTGCGTGGCTACGGAAGGCGTGCCCTGCCACGTTCAGCCCAGAGCTACCGGCCTGCGCAAGCTAACCAGCCTCTGCACAGCCGGGGACGTGGGACCCAGCATCGTGGGTCAGTGGGCGGGCCAGTCCACCAGTGCCCCCTCTGCAGCAGCCTCCAAACCCTCCTAGTCTGACCCTCCTGGGCCACCAGTTGCCAGTGGGTGCCAGGATTCGCCATCACCTCCCCACTGGCAAAACATCACGTCGGACAGGTGGGTTTTGCAGATAGTCCGAAGGGGCTACTCCTTCCCCTTCGAGACTGCCCCTCCATCGATGCCACCTCAATTTCATCGCATGTTGGAGGATCACTTGGCCTTTCTCTGCCAGGAAGTTACATCTCTCTTGGCCAAGGGAGCCATCGAGCGAGTCCCTGTGCCAGAAGTAGGTCGTGGTTGCTACTCCCACTACTTTCTGGTACCCAAGAAGGACAAAGGCCTGTATGCTATCTAAGACCTAAGGGACGTCAACAGCTTCCTCCAGAAGGAGAAGTTCAAGATGTTTGGTTCAGGTTCTGTCTGCCCTCGACCCTGGAGACTGGATGGTAGCGTTGGACTTGCAGGAAGCCTATTTCCACATTCCCGTCCTGCCAGCACACAGGCGTTACCTACGGTTCATGGTAAGCCAAGACCACCTTCAGTTTACCGTGCTCCCTTTTGGCCTTACCAGCGCCCCTCGGTGTTCTCGAAAGTGATTGCGGTGGTCGAAGCTCATCTGCGCAGATCAGGGGTTCCAGTCTTCCCCTATCTCGACGACTGGCTGTTCAAGGCAGGCTCGCCCCAGACTGTCGTCTCCAGACTACAGCAGACCTCCTGCACTCGCTGGGGTTCTCTATCACTGTGCCGAAGTTACACCTGACTCCCTCTCCAAAGCTCCTCTTCACGTGAGCGGTTCTCGACACGACGCAGTTTCGGGCCTATCCGCCCAAACAGCGAGTCCGGGATATTCGGGCTATGATTCTGATCTTTCAGCCTCTATCCCGGGTTTCGGTCAAGATGACCCTGCGACTGCTGGGCTTCATGGCCCCCCGCATCCTGCTGGTGGATCATACCAAGTGGCATATGCAGGCTCTGCAGTGGGACCTGAAGTTCCAGTGGGCACAGCATCAGGGAAATCTGTCCGATTGCGTCCAGATCTCGGAGGGCACTGCACTCCAAATGCAGTGGTGGCTAATGAACCAGGATTGGGTCAACGGCAGATAAATCTCCCTTCCCCAATCAGATTTCACAGTGGTGACCGATTCATCGGTTCTGGGACGGGGGGCACATGGGGGAGGCAGAGATCAGAGGCCTCTGGTCTCCAGCGGAGTCCAAGCTCCACATCAATCTTCTGGAGCTCAGGGCGATTCGTCTTGCACTCAAAGCATTCCTTCCCTTTGTTCGAGGAAGAGTAGTGCAGGTGTTCACCTACAACACCACCGCCATGTGGTACTGCAACAAACAGGGCGGGGTGGGGTCGTAAACCCTATGTCAAGAGACTCTTCGCCTCTGGACATGGCTGGAACATCAGGGCATATCCCTGGTGGTTCAACATCTGCCAGGTTTTCTGAACGCCAGGGCGGACGAACTCAGCTGCAGGTGCAGCCATGGATCACGAATGTCGTCTTCAGGTCATGGTGCAAGGTCTCTTTCAGCAGTGGGGAGAGCCTTTGTTAGATCTATTCGCCACCGAAGAGAACGCACAATGTCAGCAGTTCTGCGTGTTGGAATTTCCAAGGCGGCACTCGCTCAGCTACGCTCTTCGTCGTAAGTGGAGTTGCGGTCTATTATACGCCTTTCCGCCTATACCACTTCTGCCAGAGTGCTGTAGAAGATCAAGCGTGACCGGGCCCAAGTCATTCTTGCTGCTCCGGACTGGGCACGAAGAGTCTGATATCCTGAGCTGTTACATCTGACCATCGATCCTCCGATCCGACTGCCTCTACGGGAGCATCTTCTGTTGCAGCACCAGGAGACGGTCCTCCACCCAAACCTGTCCAGCCTCCACCTCCTTGTGTGGAGATTGAGCAGCAACAGTTGACAGCCTTTGACCTTCCTCCTGAAGTCTGTAATGTTATCTTGGCAGCCAGGCGTCCCTCCACTAAGACGGTATACGCCTGCAGATGGAACAAATTTGTGGCATGGTGCACAGCAAAGGCTGTGGATCCCCTCTCTGCCCTCTGTCTGAGGTTCCTTTGTTCCTCCATTCTTTGTCCCAGCAGGGCTCTTCGCCCGGGCACACTTAAGGGCTATCTCTCAGCAATCTCAGCCTTTCTTTGGTTGCCTGCTCAGCCTTCTCTTTTCAAGTCCCCTATTGTAAATAGGTTTCTTTAAAGCATTACTCACCTCTTTCCTCATATTCCCTTCGTAATGCCTCAGTGGAACTTGAACCTTTGTCTGACATACGTTATGGGCGCTCCTTTCGAGCCACTGCATAACTGTCCTCTCAGGCTTCTAACTTTGAAAACTGCCTTTCTGGTGGCCTTCAACTCTGCTCGCAGGGTGAGTGAGCTTCAGGCTCTATCCTCTAAACCTCCTTTTCTCGCTTTTCATCCAGACAAGGTTTGCTGTAAGAACCAGACCTTCCTTTCTTCCCAAAGTGGTTACTTCTTTCCACATTGGTCAAACCATCACTTTGCCCAACTTCTTTTTGCCTCCCCATCCTTCAAAAGAGGAAGAAAGGCTCCACCCTCTGGATCCAAAACGTGCGCTCTTCTTTTATCTGGATTGCACAAGACAATTCCGGGTTGGATGACCATCTCTTTGTTGGCCATGTGGGTGCCAAAAAAGGTTGGGCCGTGCAAAAACGGACTATCTCTCGGTGGGTCATTCTTTGCATTAAGATTTGCTACTCTTTGACAAAGAAGGAGCCTCCAGTGGGACTGCGCACCCATTCCACCAGGGCGACTGCAGTTACTACTGCTTTGGGACGTGGAGTCCCCCTTCATGACATCTGCCAGGCAGCTACGTGGGCATCTCTGCGCACATTTACCAAACACTACTGCCTGGATTCTCAAGTCCGGAGAGGCGGCTTATTTGGGCGTTCTGTTCTCCCGGACTTACTGGTGTGAACTTAGTTTGCAGACCCAGCTCCGGGGATGAACAAGTTACTTACCTGAGGTAACGATATATCTGTAAGAGACATATATTGTTATAGATCCCTTACCGCCCCACCCATCCTCCCTGTTCTGCAAACTGATTTCTAGGGTTGAGGACTTCCTTTCAGGGCCCTAGTTTTGTGCACCAGTGGTTAGTATCTTGCATGGCTCTGCATTTCTGGTGTGGAAAGTCGTGTACAGAACTGACATCAGCCCACCAGGGCGGCGTCTAAGTAGATACCGAGACGTCATTCTGGCGACTATGACCCCAATGACGAACGCGCAGTCGACCAACGCCATCTCTTGACGCGCAGGAGTACTGCTACGAAAAAAAAAAATTATATGGATCCAGTCTGATGTCTGGGGGTAATTCTAAGGTAAGGAATCTATAACTAATATATGTCTCTCACAGTTATATTGTTACCGAAGGTAAGTAACTTGTTCATTAGGCACATAAAGTTTTGGGGGGTGGCCACTCGGGCAAGGGTCGCTACTCTTTTTGGGATGAATGTTTTGGCTGTTTTCTGCCCCCCACTGCCAGGGGGCCGATAAGCTACATCTGTAGGCCCATTTGCTGCCAAGTGGGGCAGAAACCATTAGACCACCTAGTAATGTTTGTGTGTGAAATGTAGTTTGGTTGATGAGTGTTTTGGCGTTTGGCTGGCTGTGTGTGGACTGGCACTTGGCTGGCGGTGTGTGTGTTAACTGTTATTTTTTGTCATCATTGGTGATTGTAATGTTTTCTTTCTCCTTTTTATTCTAGTGCAAACTTTTGTTGTCCTCGTGGTTGTGGTTTCGGCACTGGTAGATCTGGTAGTTCTGCAGTTTGTGTAATTGCGAGTGTTTAATAAGAAAATGTTTTTTATAATGTTTACTCCAAATTTGTATCAATGACCTGCATGCATGTGTTTTTTGAAAATGCTGTAATAATAGCAGCCTATTTAGCTTCTGTTTGAATGTTGTGAAGTTTTCCTTGGATTTGTGCACAATGTGTATTGTGTTTCCTTGTGTGTAATTTTCTTTTGTTTTTCTATTCTAGTGGGTTTTTGTTGGTGCTTGCTGTATCTGTGCAGAGTCAATACTGGTGACTCTAGCTGTCTTTAGCAAGTGAGTAGTATTGTTTTATAGTTCATTACTTATTTTACACAGTGATGGGTATTGTTGACTTATTTCTCCAGTTACTTTTCTTTGTAAGGGTTATAGCTAGCCACAGGATGACTGCTCAGCAGGTTATTGGTATGCTTTTCGAGTCTTCTTCTGACCATGATTATGAGAATGACTCTGCATCTGAGGCACAGGAGGAAGGCCAAGATTCTGACAGTAAATTTTCTGTCCGAGATGAATCATCTGATGATGAACCTACTCTCAGTGTGGATGATGATACACTGAGTGCGGATGAAGTGGCTGTTTTGGAGGAGGACACTGATGTGCCGATAGTGCAGCAAGAGGCATTTGGATTGCAGCTTTAGGCTGCAAGGCTTCCCATTGAAAGTGCTGGACTCTGGATTGACCCAAACATGGTGCAGCCGGTGTTGCCTGTCTTTCGTGATGTTGCAGTGTGTAGAGTGAATTGTGAACATGTTTTTCCTATAAATTTCTTTCAGCTGTTTATGGGCGATGTATTTTTGGCTGAGATTGTTGAGCAGACAAATTTGTATGCTGGACAGTATTTGAGAGACAACAGTGTCAGGCTCAAGAACTACCCGGTGGACTCCCACAAATCTGGATGAAAGAAGTTCTTGGGTTTAACTGTTTTGATGTGCCTGATAAGGAAACTGTCGCTGTCTTCATATTAGTCCACTAATTCCTTGATTGCAACGGCTAAATTTCCTGTAACCATGAGTTGTAATCGGTATTTGCTTTTTCTTCGGATGTTGCATTATGTTGATAATGCTTCCCACAAGATCACCCTGATTGTGACCATCTGTTTATGGTTCGGCCTGTCCTTGATCACTTTGTAGATAAATTTTCAGAGATCTATGTGCCAGGAAAAAAAATAACTGTGGATGAGTTTTTGGTCCTATCCAAGGGCAGTACATTACTGGCAAGAGGGCACGCTATGGAATTAAGATGTATATGATATTTGTATGAGTCCTGCAGGAAGGGGTTTCAATTTTACAGCCGGCTAGGACTGGAAGAAGAATCCTGCACCGAGGAGGCAGCACGGAGTCAGGAAGGACCGCCAGCAGAGGTAAGCTGAGGTCTGGCCTAGGGCAGAGCGGAATTCCATTGAGTTTTTTCAGCAACTCAGCGGAATTCCACTTAGTGCCACTCTGCAACCCCCCCTGGTTGTGCGTACACTTTCAGAGTTACAGAGAAGATTGTGTGAGAACTTGATAGAGGACTTTTTATTGATTTATATGTAGATAACTGGTGTGCCATTGTTCAGAGCATTATTCAAAGTGGACACTGTTGCTTGTGGCACCATCCACTCTAACCATAAAGGTTACCCAAAAGAGCTGGTCTGTAAAAAACTTGAGAAGGGACAGTGCAGTGCCTTGCGTAGTGATGAACTTTTAGCTCTGAAAGTTTCTGACAAGAGAGATATCTATATGCTGACTACCATCCATAATGAAAGTACTTCACCTGTGACTTTTTGGGGTCAGGTTGCTGAAGTGTGCAAACCTGTGTGCATTTTAGACTACTATAAGCACATGGGTGGTGTAGATCGAGTAGATCAGAGGTTGGAACCTTACACTGCTGGTCGTAAGGCGTACGTTTGGTATAAAATGTTGGCTATCCATTTATTCCATTTAGCAAGCTACAATGCCTTTGCTTCAGGGTTGTTCTCTAGTGTTAAAGATGACATTTGTTCAGTTTCAGCAGTCTCTGATAGGCAGCCTTGTTTTAGTGGAACAGGCAGGAGTTCCTAGAGAAGCAGTGGTGTAGGATGTGGCTAGATTGAAAGATAGCCACTTTCCTGATGACGTTCATCCCACGGCCAAAAAAAAGACTTTCTCGCTAAGAAATGTAGAGTCTATGCCCACAGAGGTATGCGTAAGGATAGTTGTATGTACTGCCCCTATTGTCCTTCTAATCCTGGGCTGTGTGTGCCCACATGTTTTAAATTGTACCACACACAACAGAGTTTTTGATTGCAACCGTCAGCGTAAAGTAAACTGACTGGTCTATATCATTTTTATTTTTTTTTGCTCACATTTCATGGTTGGCATTAGTGCGATGTATTTAGTTAGAGCTGTTGTGTTTATATTTATAGTTTTGTATCTAATGTCAATTGGTTTGTGTTTCCTTTTTCGCATAAAAAGTTTTATGGCGGTGTGCGTGGACTGGCGCTTTGCTGGTGGAGTGCAAGGAGTCGATCGGAAGACCTGGCTTGGCAGTTTGGGCTGGACTGTTCCCATGAGGCACAGGGTCTAGACTGATTTGCATATAGATGGGTCTGAACTGGGGTGGCGAAGTAAGATAAAGAAGTATGATGGATTCAACCCATGTCTGTGACTGGGGATGAGTCTCCGAAAAGTTTCAGCGCTTCATCAATCGTCTCCTTGTGTTTGCGTAGTATATACAGAGCCAGCTTCCTACATTGGTATATCAGCGGTGAGGTGTACGGCTTTGTATTTGTTGGACTATTTAGCCAACACCTGATCACACAACAAGACTCCTATATTGTCTTTAGATTCTGATTTTTGAATTGACAATTTGTTCAACATTTTTACAAGTCTGTTACAGTGTTACAGCCTTGACAAAGTCCCTTTAGCATTCCTTTTAAATAACAACTGAGCCGCTACAGACAGAACTCGGCAAGAAACTTTCCACCTTTAATCGTTTCAACAACTGGAACTGCTGTCCTTGCAGAGACCCTGCAAGGCCTCCAAGAACCCTCAAAGAACTTTCAGCTTTCACCAAACAGCCAAGAACCTCCCTTTGGGCTAGATGATCTAGTCTTCGGTTCCTGCTGGCACACTAACCACAATAGCTGAGGACCGACACTTGTGTTGACGTGAATCACTACTGCAAAATAACTTCAAGACCGCAGCGGAAGAAGACCAACACTTGTGTCGATGCAAATCTGCCCTGCCAGAAGAAAGCACCGCAGCTGGATGGCTACCATGACCTAGAGGGATCCTCTTGACCCTACGACCCTAGCTCCATTCCTGAGAGGCAGTACGCTCTTGCAAGTGGCCCTGTCGGCCTCCTCCTGCCGTGCCTGCATGATAGTGACCTTTCCATGACGGTCCAACGTCGGCAGAGCTCCTCCATCCCCAGCGCATCTCCAGCCCCACAACCGCTGGGCTGGTAGTGCCTTCCTTCAATCTCCAGTGAACCGTTAATTGCAACAGCGACGGTACCAGGGTTGGAGGTCTACTGACCCCCATTCATCTCTATTGCTCTCTGCTGACCATCATTCCCGGTATTGACCGCTGCGGCGTAGATACTGAAACTCACACCTCTTCAGGTGACCTCAATCTCCATTGAATAGCCATGGGTCCAACAAACCCTGCACCCGGCCACCCTAGTGCCGCTGGTGGTGCAGAACCTCCCTTAAAACTGACCCTTGCCCAGTGCCGGTCTAAACCCCTGGAGACTGGAAAAGTACGTTGGGTACTTACCTGCTGATGCGTAGTCCTGCTTTTCCTTCCTTAGGATTGCATTAACTTCTAACTGTTGAATCTGACTGTCTACCTGTTTCAAGCACCAAGTGTTACTGTTACTGATTGACAAGCCCAAAGTATTTCTTGCACATGCAAAGTATTGATTGATACTATATCAACCTATTGCCAGTAATCTGAAAGTATTGCAATTGAAAAGTAGTTACTTGTAACTGAATTCAACTTGGTTTCTAAAAATAAAAGTAAGTAAAGTAATGTTTTAAAAAAAACGTTTTTTACAAACATTGACCTGCTGTCAGTCATTGACTGTGTGTTCCTGCCTTGTATGTGTGTGTACAACAAATGCATTCACACTACTCTCTGATAAGCCTAACTGCTCAGCCCAGCTACCACTAAATTAAGAGTAAGGGATTATCTACTTTAACCTCTGCCTTTGGGGACTCCTTGAACTCCATTCCTCTTTTTGGTATAGTATTTACAGAGCCAGCTTCCTGCAAATACAATAAGAAATCATCATTGAAAAGTGATATTATCTATCTTCTCACCATTAACACCACTGGTTAAATTAATGCAACTTATAATAATGGTGAGAGGAGGCACACCAGTCAAGCCACCTCAAGAAGGGGAGCATGTGGTCTTTCCTAAGAACCAATGCCCAATGGTTCTTGTAATTGTAGAGCAGCATGACCATTACCTGCAAAGCACCTGTGAAGTCTAGTCCATACATTGAGTCCACAAAGTCCTTGTTGACCCAACCAAAATACCTCTCAGCATCCAGGAGCTGAACTGCACCAGCTGGGCCTGCACCTGAGGATCCTAAATGGGAGCCACTGCATACTATCTGATGAGTAGCAATCCCGAATGAAGACTGTCTGGTCACTTGTATCCTTAGCAATGTTTCCAAACATGAAGCCAACCATTTGGAAAAAAGCTTTAGATGAGCATTCAGGAGTAGAATTGTGTCATAGGCCCCACCCAGCTGCATGTCCTTACACAGTTTTGAAAAAAGTGGTAAAGAGAAATAGGACATGATAGCGATAAAAACCACCTCTAATTTTGGGTTGAGAAGCAATTATCAAAATCAAGGGGTATACTGTTGTGCCCCAATGTATAATCTATCATCAAATTTTTCAGTGTAACCTATTATTTCTTCCACTTGGCGAAGCAATGTGTACAATGCCACAATTTCTTTAAAGGGAAACTGTGCAATAGGTAATGACTAACAAAACTATTGCCGAGTGAGAATAGGTTTGGTCTGCCTTTGAGCTTTAAAGATTCATACAAATATTCCATTTTTTTGTTACCCTTAGGGTTGGTAATCAGGATCGAGCCTGCGGTATTTGCTTCCAATCAGATTGGAGTTAGATTTGTATTCAATAGAGCAGGCCGGGAAACCTAATGACTTCTGACCCTCTTCAAAAAAGGACTGATGGGACTTTGTAAAATTGCAGTACCTCTCAGTCCTGATTATGATAACCTCCTTCAAAAGGATCCAGGACCTTTCCTAATTTGCCCATGGTTCTTGCAGATCCTGTACACCTATGTTTGTGCTCTAGGGCATCAATATCACTAATCAATACTGCCTCCTTTTCCATGTATTGTATCAGTTTCACTGATCAATATACCATGCATTGACTTTGCACCACAACCTTCAAAGCTTCCCAAAAGGGTGTAAGGAGACCTCAGGACAGTCAGCACTCCATTTTATCCCTCATAATGCTCACTACAAATTTCCTTTGTTGGAGCATGGTGGTGTTGAGTCACCAGCAAGGCAGGCTATTAGAGGACTCAGAAAGGCGCACCTCCAAAAGTAAGGTAGTATGATGCAGAACAATGGTAAACAAAATATCACACTTAGTTACTGTTAGGTCAACCGGTAGGGAAGACGCCATGTGTCCAGCTAAGGCTCATGGATGTGTATAAAATTTGAAACTCTTCCTTGTTTCCATGAGGAGATGCCTTATACCACCATAACGCAGGTAACTAGTCAAGGCAGTTAGAGTCCTTGCAAATGTTGGGTCTCGGCCCATGACTAGCAGTTTCCTATCTTTACACTTTTCAACTATGACAATCAAGACACCAACCATGAAGAATAGAAAGATAAAAAGGGGAGCAAAAAGTAAAAACACAGTTATGTCCACCATCAGGCCACATAACCACTGAGGCTGTTTGCACACCGACGACGTTCCCAGAAACACATGTTAATTCACCATAAATCGTCATAGGAGCTAACACTACTCAAAGGGGCAGTGCTTCACAATCAGTAAGGCCACACATCTTTCCTTAGAGTTACAGGAGGAGCCATAACCCAGACCCGCTCAGCCCTTACACAGTTCGAACACTGCTTCGCATCCTAAGCCAGTTGACCGAGCAAACCATCCATTACGCTGTAGGTGTTAGCAACCATAGCAACTTCATAATTGAGAACGCACCAGAAATATTTATTTATGCGCCACATGCTAGTAGTGCATAGAAGCATAGGATCAGGTCTAAGTGTGAGTGAGGAAAGGCAATAAAAGGGCAGCTGAAGTTAGTTTTGCCCAGCATGCCAAAGAGCAGGAGAGGAGTGTCCATAATCGGCATTGAAAACAAGAATGATTGGGCTTATTATGAATGTGGTGAGGCCATCAATAATAAGACCGTGGATTATCAAATTAATCAAACGTGATACATTGCAAGAGGGGAAAATATCAACAATTAATGTGGCACCTCGTATGGCACTGGCTTTAAAACAAAAGTAAACATAGCCATGCTAAGCTACCCAATTCTGTTGGTTCTCAAATGGCACTGTCGATACCGCAGAATGGGTACTAACATGCCACATAAAGTAATATGTATGAGGGGCAGAAACATTTTAAGGCATGGAGTAAGTGGGCAATTGCTAAGGGCCCACCTTCTAAGGGCCCCCTGGTAAAGTGAGTGGGACAGTCAACATCCCTACCATAATAACATTACTCATAAAAAGAAGCTACATTTACTAATTTGAGAGATGAGCATGCTTAGCAGAAACTTAGGGCCAGGTTTTCCAAGACTTTACACAGTGAAAAGTCAAGCAAGTTGATGCAGAGCATCATACACCCTTGCAGGGGCATCTACTTACTGGTGCAAAAGCTATGTTGCACTTGGAAGGAGACCTTTTTTCCAGCAGAAATATTATTCTGCTCTGCTGTGTGCAACTTTGCATCAAGGGGGCATTACCTAATTAGTGGAGTCACACACATTTTTTACGTAAAGCCCCATCTACTAAGATAGGCAGATCTGGCTTTGCGTCAGAAACATTACACTTCCTTGATGCAGGCGCTAAGATGGAGAAATGTTTTAATTTATCCAAACATTTCACATATGTTCTGCACATCAAACACACAATGTTTGGAATATTTAAGAATGTGTCTAGGCATAGGGTTTTGCAATGGAAGAGTATACTTCTACTACAAATCCAATGCTAGGCAGCACACATACCTCTGCAACATGGTGCAAAGGTTGCACGTGGCTTTAAGCAGTCTGTTTGTGCACCAGTGCTGGCGTAGTGAGCAGCAGAAGGCCACTGTTAATAGTTATGGCTCTGCAATGCCTTTTCCCACTTGCACAATGCAGTGCAGCAAATTCAAAGTTGTTCCAAACAGGGAGCCTCAAAAATATACCTTGCCCGGGGTCCACAGATCTTTGAGACGTCAATGATAAGAAGATCTAGAGGAAATATTAGCAGATGCCAAAAGCAAGAACCTGAGTCCCTGCTCCCACCACCAACAATGATCATACCTCATTATTATATAGAATATACACATCACAAGTGATACAATTATCCAGTGGTCCTAGCCCTCAATGGAGGGAGATTGAAATGCATGATATTGCATCTGACATCTCACAGTCAGACCCTAGTGACTGCTTGAAACACCCTAGGTTTGGTCAACCCACTCTAGATACAGTGGGCTCAGAGGAGATCCCATTGTGCATTCCTGCTGTGCTCAGATAATTCATCAGTTCCCATATGAACTTCCCAATAGCACAGCTTCACTGGGGTAGTAACCTCTCAGAATCAAGAACTTCGGCACATCACTGGGAGAGTCAAAGGAGTGCCACTGCTCTCCAAAGAGTAGATGAAAAGTATCAGGAAAACATTGGAGCCTGCAGACAGAAGTGCTTAGGGCACTCTGTCGCCTCCCCTGAAAAGTCACTGAAGATCCTGACCATCTATCCCTGCAAAGTGATTTCAGGGCAGTAAGGCGATGACAGATGCACACGTAAAGATCAAAAGTATGTTGTCAGTCAGTGACCGAATCGACAGTGGCATCAACAGTAGGAACACTAAGTTCACACAGATGATGGTGCACCACACAGACTGCACTGTGCAAAGCACCCTGAATGAATGGCCACAACAAGGTGCCACAGGGAGCATAGAGCAAAGGTATTTCGTTTTTAGACAAAGGGAGTCCACAGGGCCCCAGATCAGTGTTCAGTGGAGCATGGGGCAAGAAGGATCCTATGAAGAAGAGCTATAAGTGGCGAATAAGTAGAAAAGGGCTGAAAGATCTACCAAGATGACTGCAGGCCCAGCAAGGAAAACGATTGAAAGAGTAACCACAAACAGTGATAGGAAGTGCAAAGTGTCTCCCTGCTTAGTGTGTCCAGGACTGACACTAGACCACTTGTCCAAGTAACAGAACACAGATGGCAGCTTGTAAATGAGAAAGGTGGCTAGAACGGCCTCTCGCAATGTTCAAGACTCAAGTGTGTGGTACTCTGTTGACTACCTCATCCTGAGAACCTTTGAGTTCTAATGAAATTACAGCAAATACCAAAGGAAATAACCTCCTTTCCCTTTATTTACTGTTTCAACTCTGCTTTCGTTTTAAAACTTGCGCTCTGCAGCTCTAAGTTAAATACATTGTTTCCCAATTGCCCATGCACAGGATATTGCGTCTGAGCAACAGAAGGGGCGTGAGAATTAAGTAGCAACCAATTGTGAAAATGAGCTAAGGTTATGGCCATACTGTTTTTCTGAAGACCAGGCACCAGGCAGATTAATTCCATGGGAAGCATTACAGTCAATTAGATTTTTCTCATGAAGCTTTGCAAACTCCATGATCCCAACTGGAGTCCTGTTTTTATGGAGAATCTAATTAGCAACCCAAATGTTGAACTAGAGTGTACGTTGTGGGGATGGTATTATCAATATAAATGTTAATTCTTAATCTTCTTATATAGCCTTATAGACTGCTGCGCAGGGCTGTACAAGCTCTTAAAAGCCCTGAACCCGAGTTATAAGCCCCAGGCGAGGGCCTATAACGAGTCAGAGGGCCTTTCGCATACAGTATAGCCTGGGGCAGAAGGGTTAAACGGCTATTAGAACATTCCACCTACTGAGGGTAGAATGTTCTAAATCAAAAAGACAGAAACAGGAAGTAAACATTGGAATGTTGGAGCAGAAGGCTTACACCAGCCATAAGTTCTGAACCACTGCATTGTCTTCTATGGAGATCCCAAAATTCCAATTTTCTACTTAAATTATTTTACCAGGGCTATTGTTAGCATCGGTATTATTTGAAAATGTAATTTTCATTTAGATAAAAGTTAAAGCACCACCCTTAATTCCATTCTAGTTGTTTCCCCTTGCGATCGCAACCAAACGCAGGTGAAATTATAAGTTCCTTAATGGGTGAACAGGCAGTATTACCTACTAAACTAAGCCAGAATTTTCAGTAAGCAACACTCTATTTTCTCACATGTCCAGATTTCTGTGGGTCTCAGGAGTAGGCGCTTGGAACAGTTGTCATCTGTTGCATCTGAGCGCTATATAGCACGGTTACCGCTCCCGCAGCGTAGGAGGAGAACGGGCTGTGCCCAGGCCAAGGGCGGGCCCGTCCTGCAACGGTCTGTGCCAGGAAGAGCCAGGGCACGGCCTCCCCCCTCATCTCCTACATCTGCCATTACGCTTCGTTCTGATTGGCCCGTTCATTGCTGATGCTTGGGAGTGCCCTAATTGTTTTCATATGGGACTCACACTCTCTCTGTCTTCCTTTACTAAGCAAACGCTTGCCCGGGTGAGCGAATATAGGGGAGATACTGTTGGGATTGCCTCAGTGTCCTGAACATCTATTATTTGAGAGTTTTATCGTTTATTTACATCATAACCATTATCACTGCCCTGACCAGACGTTTCCCCACCCCTCACCTCAAGGAAGGAGGAAACGAAGAACGCATGCTCGATATAGGGCCCGCATTGCTGGAATCGATTAGCAAGGAACAGTGGTCGTGTTCGGGACACACCCTCCTGGGAGTGCTTGTTACACTTACACACAGGGTGCCCTGTGTCATAACGTTAAGCCCTTTGCTGCTATGGTGTCTTTGCTCTGTAGTAGTGTTTAGTGCCTTTCATGTAGTCAGATACCTAGCAGTCGCAGCTTGGGGGCAGCTACAAGGTTCTCCGCCCGATCTACCCTGAGGGGGTTTGCAGCTTGAAATTAAGTGCGTCATTGGATTTAATATCTTCCGGACATATTAGTTGGCAAATGTTATCTTTTCATCAAACCTTTTAGTTCTTTTAGGCCGAGATCCTAGCTCCTAGTGCATGTAGCGTAACACAGCGCTATAACAGAAGATTACAAGAAGGCACATCAAGAACTGGTTAGCGGTACCATAACTCCCTGTACTGTGTAGATTGTATTAAAAATTATTCAAGGCACAATTACATTCTTTGTATTTTATACACTGCACCATGCCCGTGGGCTGTCCATGGCCTACCTTAGAGGGGACTTATATGTAATAAAAAGGAAGGTTTGGGCCTGGCAAGTAGGTTAACTTGCCAGGTCGACAGCTTAAAACTTCATACATAGGTTCTGTGATGGCAGGCCTGAAACATGTTTAAAGGGCTACTCAAGTGAGTGGCACAATCAGTGCTGCAGCCCACTAGTAGTGTTTAATTTAAATGCCCTGGGCACATGTAGTGCACTTTACTAGGAACTTATAAGTAAATTAAATATGCCAAATGTGGATAAGCTAATGTTACCATGTTTTTAGTTCAGAGGACAAGCACTTTTGCATTGGTAAATCACCCAGATTCCGAAAGCCAGCAAAAACAAAGTTGGTAAAAAGGAGATCTGAAGGCAAAATGTCAGGGGAAGCCAAGGATGCCAGGTCTAACAGGCATTAACCTGTTTTTGTATGGTGTAGAATTACCCAACGTGTCTCTTCGGGTTGGTGGACTTTGTAGCTGTTACAAATATGAAATGTACTAGAGTGCACATTTAATGGATTGATGGTTTTATAATGGGGAAACGCGCAGATTCTTAAAGCCTATTTTATTCAAATAAGTTATTACCACACATTACCTAGACTTAAGGTATTTATGTGCTATGCGTTCACTAGATGTAATAATTGCAGTTGGGAAATTGTTGCAAGCAATTGTAAAGGGAAATGGGGAGATTCACATATCCAACCCGTTGCGTGCGTTCGTTGGCCAACGGCCGTCACGAGCACTACCTCCGTAGTGCTGCGCACGTCCGTTGGCTGACGCAGCCCGCCTACTCCTTTAAACTGCCGCACCGCGGCAGAATTTCCGCCGCGAAAGAGTTAAACAACTCATGTTTTAATATATGTTTATTAATTTGTGTATTTAGTACTTTTAAATGCTGTGATTTAGACTTTTGTTTATAGATTTATGTATCGAATAATTCACCAGACTATGTTCCTAATATAATGATTTTTTACTACTACTGTATGTTTGAGTAGCATAAATTTGTATTTGTCAGAGTTGACTTTATGACCTGATAAGGGGCCATATTCTTCAAATATCTCAAAACTGATAGGATTGAAATGTTAAGGCCAGTCAAATACAATAAGACGTCATCGTTGTAAAGCGATATTATGCGTCCCATCTCCACATCACATTGTAGTGATATTATCTGTCTTCTCAACGCCACTGGTTAAATCAACACAACATATAATAATAATGAGAGGGGGCACTCCTGGCTAGTCCAAAAGAAAGGGAGCATGTGGTCTTTTCTGAGAACCAATGCCCTACTGTACTTGTATTTGTAGAGCAGCTTGACCATCACCTGCAAAGCACCTGTGAAGTCTAGTGCATACATTGAGTCCAGAAAGTCCTTGTTGACCCAACCAAAACACCTCTCAGTGTCCAGGGGCTGAACTACACCAGCTGGGCCCACATCTGAGGAGACTACATGGGAGTCACTGCATCTATCTGATGAGTAGCAATCCCGAATGAAGACTGTTTGGTCACTTGTATCATTAGCAACCTTTACAAACATGAAGCCAACTATTTGGAAAAAAGCTTTCGATGAGCATGTAGGAGTAGAATTGGGTCGTAGGCCCTACCCTGCTGCATTTTCTTACACAGTTATGAGAAAAGTGGTAAAGAGAAATAGGACATGAAAGTGATAAAAACCGCCTCTAATTTTCGGTTGAGAAGCAATTATCAAAATCAAGGGGTATACTGTTGTGCTCTAATGTTTTATCTTTCATCAAATTATTTTGTGTTACCTATTATTTCTTCCACTTGGAGAAACTATGTGTACAATGCCACCATTTCTTTAACAGGGAAACTGCAATGGGATGGCACTAACAAAACTATTGCAGCATGAGAATAGGTGTGGTCTGCCTTTGAGATTAAAGATTCTTATAAATATTAAAATCATCAGCTACCCTTAGGGTTGGTAATCAGGATCCAACCTGTGGTGTTTGCCCCAATCAGATTGTACTCAATACAGTCGGTCAGGTAACTTGATGACTTCTCACCCTCTACAAAAAAAGGACTAATAGGACTTTGCAAAATCGAAGTACGCCTCAGCCCTAATTACGATAACCTCCTTCAACTGGGTCTGGGACGTTTCCTAATTTGCCCATTGTACTGGGAGATTCTGTTTGCCTATGTTTATGCTGTAAGGAATAGATATCACTAATCACCACTGCCTCCATTTCCATGGATTGTATCCGTTTCCCTGATCTATATACCATGCATGAGCTTTGCATCCAAACCTTCAAAACTTCCCAACAGAGTATGAGGAGACTTCAGGATTGTCAGCACTTCAATATATTCCTTTTAGAAATTGGGTTTCTGGTTGGCAGAGGTATGTTTCCTGTCCAAGCAGGAACCACAATCCTTGTCAGGGTAAATCAGATACACACCCTAAATTAACCCGTGCTCACTCTCTGGCAGTGTTGGAATGGGTAAATACGAAGCCAATGAGTACCATGATATGTGCAGGCTCGACCGCGACAATACCAATAAATGCAATACCAACGTATGCCATAACCTGTACACATCTGACAATATCAGTGCTCATAAATACAATGTCAATCTATGTCTTAATCCTTGCATGCACAACAACAATGATACTGGCAGTAGCGATGCCAGCGTTTAATTAAACCAACTTGTCCCTGTTTTGCCAAATGCATCTTGTCTTTTAATTTCTTTAAGGTAAATTCAAATCTGAGCAACAGTAGCTTGGCACAGTGCAGCCAAGTTTAATTTAAGAGGCAATGTGTAAAGTATTTGTGCAATACAGTAAAGCAGAGAAAACAATACACAAAAATATACCACACCTGGTTAAAACAATATAGCTTAATTTAATGAACAAAACAAGACCAAAACAATAAATAGAACCGGAGGCATGAATTTTTTAAGATTAAACTGAACTGCAGGCTCACTGTGATGGAGTGCGGGTCCGACACAGTCCGAGGTAAGTCCAGCTGAAGTTTTACCTTCTCAAGATTTGTGCCAAGAGTCCTGTTTGTTGGGGAGAAGTTTGCTGGGAGCACGACAAGCTGGAGCCTCACAGTCACGAACGGTGATGTTGCTGTGTGAAGAGAGGAACTTGCGCCTACTCTCATTGATCCTTTGTGCTAGCGACGTGATCTGGTTACACAAAGAGCACAAAAGCTTGTTTTTAAGAGCTGCAGATTCACCCAAGACACAGGGACCTGAGAGGTGTCTCTTGGGGGTCAGAACTCTTAGAAAACAGGTCCAGGAGCTGTGGGGGAGCCTCCTATGTCCCTGAGGCTCAGATCAGGAAGCCAGCAGACTAGCCCTTTCAGTCACTCTGGGGTCCTGGGTTCAAGAGGGGTTCCAGGTCCAGCTCTTCATCCCCAGGCAATAGGGCAGCAGGCAGCAGGGCAGCACAGCAAGGCAGTAGCTTTTTCAGAGTGGCAGTCTAGCAGAGTGAGAGTCCTTTCAGCAGCACAGCATTCCATCTTCTTGACAGAGTATCCACAAATCCAGAAGTGTACTGAAGTGGTGGTGTCTGAGGTACATCGCTTATACCCAGTTGTGCTTACGCAGTGTGGAGACTTCAAAGAGAGGCAGGCCTGAGGACGGTGCCCGGAGTGGGGAGGCCGCCCTCCCCAGGCCCTCGGGGGCCCCAGATTGAGCTCCTGAACCCAGCCAAGCGAGGGGGGCTCCCCAGGCATGACGGAACCGCGTCTCAGGCATTTGGCATAGTGGCAGGCTGGGGGACGGGGCCCAGGGCTGGAGCACCCAACCCAGGGCCCGACGGGGCCCCTGGACCCAGCCAGGGCTCCGGGGCCCAGAGGTGCAGGGGAAGTCTCCACGGGCCTGCAAGACCATGTCCTGGGCACTCTGCCATGCGGCAGGCCCAAGGATAGAGCCTGGGGTGGGAGGCTTCCCTCTCCGGGCCCTCAGGGGCCCCGGACGGAGCTCCTGAACCCAGCCAAAGGAGGGAGCTCCCCAGGCACAACGGAACCCCATCTTGGGCCTTTGGTATAGAGGCAGGCCTGGGGACAGGGCCCAGGGCTGGAGCACCCGACACGGGCCCAGCGGCCCCTGGACCCAGCCAGGGACAGAGGTACAGGGGAAGCCTCCCGGGCCCGTGGGACCCAGTCCCGGACACCCTGCCACGCAGCAGGCCCGAGGACGGAGCCCGGGATGGGGAGGTCACCCTCCCCAGGCCCTCAGGGGGCCCAGACGGAGCTCTTGAACCCAGCCAAGCGAGGGGGGCTGCCTGGGCACGATGGAACCCCGTCTTGGGCCTTTGGCATAGCGGCAGGCTGGGGGACGGGGCCCAGGGCTGGAGCACCTGACCGGGGCCCCCCGGGCCCTAGATCCAGCCGGGGCTCACAGGCTCAGAGGCGCTGGGGAAGCCTCCCCGGGCACATGGGACATCGTCCCAGGGACCCTGCCATGCAGCAGGCCCAAGGACGGAGCCTGGGGTGAGGAGGCCGCACTCCCCAGGCTCTCAGGGGCCCAGACGTAGCTTCTGAACCCAGGCAAGCGAGGGGCCTCCCGGGTACGACGGAACCCAGTCTCGGGTATTTGGCATAGCGGCAGGCAGGGGGACAGGGCCTAGGGCTGGGGCACCTGACCCGGGGCCCGGTGGGGCCCCTGGACCCAGCCGGGGCTCCCTGGCCCAGAGGCACAGGGGAAGGCTCCCCAGGCCTGCAGGACCCCGTCCTGGGCACCCTGTAATGCGACAGGCCCGAGGACAGAGCCCGGTGTAGGGAGGCCGCCCTCCCCCGGGCCCTCAGGAGCCCCAGACGGAGCTCCTGAACCCAGCCAAGCAGGTGGGACTCCCCGGGAACGACAGAACCCTGTCTCGGGCCTTGGCATAGCGGCAGGCCAGGGGATGGGGCATTCAAGCAGGGGCCCAGTGGAGCACCAGGACTCACCAGGGGCTCCCAGGCCCAGAGGCGCAGGGTAACCCTCCCGGGGCCGCAGGGCTCCTTCCCACGCAGGAGGACGGACCCCGGGAGACTCCAACTCTGCCCACCTCCATGCCAGAGATGAAGATTAAACTTCCTGCGCTCTTTCCACAGTTAATGAGGTTCGTTACCGTGAAGTAGGAAGAAGAAGTGCAGGATCGGGCATCCCAGTGCAGTTGCCGAAAGAGTACGTCCCAAGGACAGGAGTGGATCAGCCCAGAGAAGAGCCCCCGAAGAACTGGAATCAGTTGGATAGTGTACCAAATGAGGCTATGCCCCGAGTCTTGAGAGTCTTCGGATTAAATGCCTGCTGCCGCAGGCGTCAACCACATGTGCACCTGACCAGCGGTTGGTGAACGTGTATTGAACACTGCACCAGAGGGGGCACGTGCTGCAGGTTTGCCGGGTGTTGTTCCTGAGGTCGTATGAACGTGAAGGCCCACCAGGGAATTCCACATGTGCCCTAATTATTAAGCATGTGTTTAACACCTACCACTACCACCAGGGTTTAGCCTTAATCAATAATGCAGTACATACTATGCTGCATATACAATAGTAATGATTACGCCACATATGCATATACAATGGTAATGCTTAACATGAGACAAAGTATGTGCCAATTAAAACGTAGTGGTGTACATGTTACATATGGCAGTGTTCATTGTTTTGCGTGAAGCATAACGCAATGTAATACGATAGAGGTGACTGGATCTAATAATGCCCATAACACTTGAAGTCCTTTCAGGTTTCAGGAGCACACAGCAGGTCTTTTTTGTTGTGGTCTTCTTTGGCCCAATGAATCTGATGTTCAGGTCTCGGGGAGCCACCTAAATACTGAATTTAAGGGTGTTACAAGGGGGGACAGGTAATAGCCAATGGGCTATCTACCTTTAAGGTGTCTACACCCTCTAGTGACCACTTCCTATGGGAAGACGCATTACCCTAGTCCTGATTGGAGGTTTTCTCTCCATCTCAAGATGATGAAATTTTAGGAGAGGGGATTACCCTCACCTGCCCTGCCTAAGGGGTAGTGCATGCTGAGGGGGGACCCTCCTCCTTATCTAACTAATATTCCCACCTTTCCTCCTGCCAAAAGTGGGGCAGGAAAGAGGACTTTTCCTCCCCAGTATCTGGGGGTTCCTGGGCTGACATTCAAAGGCAGCATTCTCTTTGACGCTTCCTGCCCGCGAAGGGAATAGGTGTGAAACACCCCTGTCCAGAGCAGGTATTGTTTCTGTCCTCTGAGAGCGCTGTAACATGTCTGATGGTGGCAGGCTGCTGAAAACCATCCAGAGGCTCCACTAGTGTTTGGTTAAGTTTCAGGGGACCCTCTAAAAGTGTATCCTGTGGGAACGTATTAATACATTCAACACTGGCATCAGTGAGGATTACTAAGACAAAATGTTTGCTACCAAACATCTTAGAAATCACTGAAGCCATCATTAAGTTTTAGTCCAGAAGCAAATTGGGAAGGGTCCCAGAGAGGAGACGCTAGGCTCAGGCAGAAAACCTCCAGACATCTACAAGGAAGATTCACCATTCTGGGCTTCTCAACTGACCCCGTTCTTCCTGACCATACTGCAGCAGAATTGTATTTCCCCATCATGGCATGGCTCATTACTTGCTCCAATATTTAAGCATGCTGACAAGAGAGCCCCTGGAAATTACCATTTGGTAGCACTAATTAACAACGCCGCAAAATATTTTTGCAGGTGTGCTACTGGATGCACTGCAGTTGGGGGCCAAGACAAATAAGATCATCCTATCAAATCAAACTGGGTTCACCATGTTCACAGTGACCTTTGTAAATCTGATGGCACTCTCTTTTAATTGACCAGGTGGAATCTAATAACCAATCAGTTTTTTTGGGCTTTATTGCCTGTAAATCTGCATTCGACAGAGTCGACAGGGGGAAGCTGTGGCAGAACTCAACTCAAGATCCCTGATGGCCTTCTTAGGGCCTTGCAAATGTTGCACCAAGAGACATGGGTCAGAATAAAACTTGGCAATGGGTGGTGCTTGTCCAGACCTATTAACACCTCACAAGGCCTCAAGCAGGGCTGTTTCCTTGCAACAACGCTATTGAATCTATTTTTATCTGAGTTAACCCTGGCTCTGAACTTAGTACACTCTCATCCGCCCAAGCTGGGGGGGCTTCCACTTGTCAAACCTGCTTTATGCCGATGAACTAGTTATTATAAGCAAAACAAAGGTCGGCCTGCAACGCCTCTTGAATGCCACCATAACTTTCTCAAACAGGAATGGCTTGGTGATCAACCATAACAAAATCTGAGATTCTCGTGGTCACAGGCACTAAAAATCAAAAGGGTTTTATGGTTTCTGGATCAAGTAAGGCTACAGTCAACTAAAAGTTTCAAGTACCTCGGACCCCACCATAATGGGAGATACAGTGACCAAATGAACGAAATCGGGAGGAAGGGCATTGCTCAATCCTTTGCACTTAGGTCTCTTCACACGAAACAAAAAGGCCCTACACTTATGCCCATTCTTCAGGTGGCCCAAGCAAAGGTACATCCAACTTTAGCTTATGGAAGCGAGGTCGTGAAAGGACGGGACACTGCAACTTCGGATAGGATGCTCTTTAAGATTTGCAGAACAATCTTTCAGCCCCCTTCCTATACCTCACTAGCTCAGGAAAGGCTGGAGACTGGAATTGCTAGGCAGGCTCTGGCACGGATGGCAGCCTTTGCAATATGCTGTCATACACGTAGGTCAGCAAAGGAATACTCACTGGACACTGCCTCTGGTTAGAATTAAAAACAAAGTCTCCAGCAAGGTCTTACCTGTCCCAGGCTCTGAGTACGCTTGGTTCATCGAATGCCTGGGATTCAACCATCAGCCTTCAGGAATTCAAAAGGATAGAAAAAATTTGCACTAAACAGCTCTCACTACTAGAGGAGAAGGCCAGCCTCTCTCAGCGTAAACTCGGCTGGTTGACACTGCACTCCTATACATTTCTGAAACCGCACTCCTATCTAAGGAAACTTTATGGTGACTGGTTAAAACCACAGTTTATGAAACTCAGGTTGGGGGTAATTCCGATCCCAACACACTACCCAGTATGGAAGAGAGGTGAGGAACAGGCAATGGGTCGGCTATGCAAACAACAAAAGGAAGACACAGTTCATGTACTGTGCCTAGGCCCCTCCCTTATGGAAGATAGGAGGGAGCTGCTACGAAGAGGGTGGATTGCCCAGGGCTTAAGGTCCTGCTGGGAGGCAGTGACGCCCTGCTTTGATCCATTGAACACTAGCCTAAATTGCGCACTTGTAACATTTTTCCATTGCTTCTCAATTAAAGGTGGAGGCCTTAGCTCCATAAGGTAGCTGAATTGGCAGGGTGTGATTAGACAACTATCTTCCGAGTCCTGGTTCCCTTCAATTTTGAAGCCCTCTCCTGCCTGCTAAGGTCAGCAGGTGCATGTAGGCTAATTACCTGGCTACAACCTACAGGCATTTAGAACCAGCATAAACCTCGTACCTAGTGCTAATGGTTGCGGTTTTGAAATATTTTTGTTTAATCACTTTACTGCCCTTCTGTTATTATCCTAAGTTTGTCCCAATTTCTTAGGGTAACTCTATTGTATGCTATCCTACTTTTTAATTTTTTTTTATTCATGTTAATTAGTCAATTCAAACCATAAACACAGCACACTTATACAGAACAAAGAATAAAAAAGTCATCGTATATCTACTTCAGTCCAGTACAGGAATTAAATATCACGGGATCAAACACCAGCAGTAACTCTAGACGGAGTAAAATGAAAATATACAGAGCTGCCAATTATCGTGCTCCTAAATATACTGCTATAGGTAGTGAAAGTGCTGATGTGCAGGATCGGGAAGCAGGTGTAAGTGCTATGCTACATGGACAATGGTTTACAGCGGAATAAGGTGCCTATATACAAGACTGTGCATTATTAAAGAACCAATTTGCAAGGCAAAAGGCCAGGTTGAGCAAATTGACCTTGGCAGGACGGGATAGGGAACCACTACTGTGGGGGACCCTAGCAGCCCGTTCTTGCCGCTTACTTTCTCATGTGAATTTAACCTAAAAGGGAAGGGGTGTCACGGCTTAAAATCAAGTTCAAGTCACTCCGCCTCCCATCCCCAAGTTCACTCAGTGCTCAATATTAATCAATTTTCTTTTTAAAGATTTTTAAAAATGTCCAAAAAATGCACTAGTCTAATGTTCATCCTTGATTTGACTGGGTTAATTGATTCCACAAGAGCCGTCCTACAGAAGCTAATTCCCTGGTCAAGAAATCCATGCATTAATAGGTTTCTACGTTGGACAATCAGCATAGGGCAGAAACATGATACGTGAAGCAGAGTCTCGATCTCCCGATGGCACAAGCAACAGGTCTGGACTTCAGATAGACCGCCCATTCTCCATTTTGGCTTGAGTTCTAGCGTGTGAATCTCTCCAAATCTGAAGGCCAAAATGACTGTTTGGACAGCATTTCCTTATCTGCGGTCCAACTTTGCAGTCTGGTCAACTTAGTTACCACTTTCTTAAAAATGGTCCGGTGATATTAGAGATCCAAAAGTCGGCCAACTCCAATAACCTAATGCTACTATCAAGATGTTTCTTGTGGGAGCCGGTTCCCCGTTGTAAATTAATCTCGGGCCAGACTAGACTTGCCACGGTGTTATCAGCCGCTGCACGCAGTTTATAACAGAGCTTTACAAATGCCGCCGGCCTGGCAAGAGACTGTTTTGTAAGAGGGAATTCTAAATGGAGTTGAGCGGGCGAGGCCCACCTAGGTAACTGTCAGAACGGATACACTCTGATGCGGCCCCCTCAGGAACAGATGATCTTGCCCTCAGATCCCACCGACCAAGACCAGAGACAGGCAAGAATTCACTGCCTCTGAACTTAGCCCGGGGGGAAAAGGGAAGTGGAAGACAAAACAAGAGAGACACGCTTCAGGACACTGGCTCCTACTTCTGGAATTCTAGGAGGAATTCTGTAAGATAAACACAACAATTATCTTTTCTAAGACTGTGAGTTACCACTGACATTCTCACTACTCTCTCTCCCAACTAGAATAACTCTTACCTGTGCCTCATTAGAAGCTAGCTTCTCTCTAGCTGTTTTGTCTATTTATGCATTTATTGTAAAATCTAATTCACCGGAAGAACTACAGCCAGCACTTGTACTTTAGTTAATTGAAGAACATATATATAAAGCAATTCTAGCTATGAGTTCTCCTTAGAACGATTTACTGTTATTTACGGACTGTCTCTTCAATACTTTTCCTCAGTATACAATGGTAATGAGTCTCTTAAGTCTGTTTTAGAATAGTTCTCTTGTTCAAAATCCTGCGGTAAAGTTTTAAATGAGTTTAATAATTCACAAAATCTGCTGTCTGTCTCTGAACGATCTCTTTAGTCTCTTGCCTTTGACAGACCTACTGCAATCTCATTTGAAGTCACTCGTGAACTCTGGGCTCCTCTGGGTTGCAACGAGTGAGTAACTAAAACAACTGGACACACTTACTTGAATATTGTTGATCATTTCTCTTGACAGAAGTTACTCCTGGAACATGTGGTTCTCCTGACCCTCGACGCGTTACTGCTTTCCATACACCATAAGTTACTGCAGAGGAAAAATTATTAATTAATACTTGCTCAAGAAACTCAAAGATATGCATATCACAGTACTTTCCTTGAATATGACTGACGCGAGCCAAACTCGAAACTTTCTAAGAAGAGAAAAACACAGAATTTGACAGCGAGCGCGCACTAAAAACTCCTGTCAGACGGGTTTCCACAGTTGAAGTGCGCTGCGCGATAGTCGCGCATGCGCATTGCCGTCTCACTTCAATTCCCGGGAGGAACAACTAGACTGCGCACCACTACAGGAAGTGGGAGCAGTCCGGTCTCCTTCCAGCATGGCAGAACGTCGCAACTTGCGCAGCACCAAACGAGGGGAGGATCTCCAACACGGATCTTGCCTTTTCCGGAACAGACATTTGCTTTTAAGTAAGTTGATGGGGGCCACTGCGTTTCCTTTATGGCTCCCACTTGAGTCTAGATTGGGGTTCCTGACAGTAACCTGAAGGTTTGTTTATAAGCTCTTATTAACAATTTCTCAAGCAGAGGAGCGTCGTCGCCTAGCATTATCTCTGATCCATATGCCAGGGTTGGCAACAATTTGGCTTTCATAACTGCTCCCATAGATTTGAACTCATGACCTTTAATGGATTTGGTCAATGTTGAAAATTCATAATTAATGACCTGAGCTTTTGCCCTAATCACCTTCTTCTGAGATGCAAAGGTGCCATTTGCATCAATTTTGACCCCAAAATATACGTAGGATGGAACTTTGGCAATTATATTTTCATTAAGATGCCATTTTCGACTTTTGTTGGGACTCCAATTGCAAGCCATCACACTAGTTTTTTAGGTCTCATCTATGCAGCGCGAATGCGCTGCATAGGAAAGAGACCTTTAGAAATCGCTCCAGGTTTGCAGGCAAAAACGTGCACGTGTTGCATTTCTTTAAATGGCAACGCGTGCACGTTTGCCGATACCCTTGCGGGAGCGAGCGGCGCCTTGTGTTTGTAATTATCTCAAACACATGGTGCCCCTGGCTCGCTCCCGCAAGGGAAGTGCTTTTGTTGTTCTCGGCCGCACTCCCCTTAACCCTCCCACTTTTAGCGCGAGGCGCGCACGCTTGTTTATCCTTTCCTGCAGGAGATGCTCACATTACATGTGACAGCAGGCCGGGCAGAGGAAAGCTCTTTTGGGCTGTGTGAGTGTAGCACAGAATGTATTATTTGTTGCAGCGCAGACCTGGAACTTTCTGCTCAAGAACGTAAGGTACCCTTTCACCAAGCCCCCTCCCCCCAGTATTACGAAGACATTGTAGCAGACTATTAAACTGTTATTTTCAAGAGGAGCTGCCAAGGTGGTGGAGGGCGTTCTGTATTGGTTGTTAAAATAAATCAGTTGTCTTAAATGGAGAAAAGAGTGCGCAATGTTCGTGCACTGTTTATTTCCCTCTGTCTCATATCGCCAGAGTATTTGTGGCAGTCATGTGTGTACTTAAATGGTGCTCTGGAGTTCTTACTCTACTCTGTGGGTGCATATGTGTGTGTTCGTATACGTGTGTGTTTGTTTACAATTGTAATCTGCGTCTTGAAGTAATGATCTGCTGCCCGTGTAAGTGTGTGTGAGTGGATTGGCAATTTGGCCTGGACTTGTTGCTCTAGGCTGTGTGTGTGTGTATGTGTGTGTGCGTTGCTCCTGTAAACTGTGTGCCTTTCCGTGCGTATGCTGCCTGTATAATAATTGAGCTCGGAACCTGCTGTCCTCTACACTGTGCGTGAGTAGCTGTGTGTGTGTAAATATAGGGTCCTGGGGCTGGTGTAGCTGTAGGGTGCGTGTGGGTAGGGCTATTGGTGACAATCACGGGGCCTGATGGCTTCTCCACGGCTCTCAAAACCATCACAGCGGTGGTGGCAGTCTTTTGAGGTGTGTGCGCTTAACATGAGGATTCGGGCTGGCTCAGGTGTGTGGAGAGGGGCATCTTATTGGCTCCACCGAGATGATCCTCACATGCTTCCCTCTATTAAAACCCTCACATGATTAGTGCCAGCGTGTGCTTAGATCATGTCGAAGCTGTAGTGTATGGGCCGGCAGGGGGCGACAGGAGGGCATTGCGGTGCCCGTAGGTGGCTCTCGTCTTGTAATACTAAAACAGAAGTGATGCCAGCCTTTTTGAGGTGCTTGTATAGAAACATTGCTAGTCTAGCTAGTCAACAGCTGTGGTTGGGGGTGCGTGGGGGCTTCCCTGCTGTTCCCTTTCCCCCTTGTGGCGTACCTGTACATCCCAGTCCCTTTCACTGTCGCTGACATTCTTTTGGGGCGTGTGTGCATACAAATGAGGAGTCTGGCTGGTCTCGCAGCTCGGGTACCCGGGTCCCCGTTCGGCGCTGGTTTGCCTTTCCCCCCCTCTCATACAGTGATAGAAGTGAGCGGGATAGGAAGGGCACGGCATGCCCCTACTTTTTAAATGTAACACAGTCCGTTCCCCTACATCTTTACTTTAGACATGCGTCCCAGGACCGCAAGAATAGTCTGAATTTAAACAATATTCCGTGATCGCCCAGCCCTGTGAGTTGCACATTAGGGAAAGCGTCTGCAGTTGCCACGACCTCCTCCCCCTTCCCCTCTGTGTCTGGGGGCGGGGCCTGCAAAGCAACACTATAGGAGCAATCAATCAGCAGCGAGAACGGCTACCTTTGGTGGCCCTGCAGCTAGAGTGCGATTTACACCTCATTTAGGGCCATATGTACGTAGCCCAATACCGGTCGGTAACGGCCGATTTTCGGTAAAAATACCGTTACCGACCGGTATTTAGGCTTTTGCAATGTAGGGGGATCATTTCTGTATTCGGTAATTTACCGAATCGGTAATTTTACCGATTCGGTAAATACCGAATACAGAAATGAGATGTAGGGGGAGTGTGTGGTGGGTGTGGGGATTCGTTATTTACCACCAACTAAAAGTTGGTGGTAAATGACGAATAGGTGTAAAAATGCATTTTTGTGCACTGTGAAGTGTGCAATGTGGCAGACATACATGCCCCTAGGGCATGTATGTGCGCCACATGTGCACACATGGACGAATCCGGGGTGCAACAGGGTATCAATGTGACACCCTGCCACCCATGATGATGCCTCCCCCCATTACCGAATCGGTATTTACCGATTCGGTAATGGTAACTGGTTTCTCATTGATTCCTATGGTCCTCCTGGCCTGGAAACAAGTTACCATTACCGAATCGGTAAATACCACTTCTAAAATACCGACACTTACCGAATCGGTATTTTTTTACCTACACTACATTTACCGATTCATAAATACCGAATCGGTAAAATTCGGTATTTTAGAATCGGTAAATGTAATTTACCTACATAAGGCCCATAGTGAGGAGGCCCCCTGCCTGCCCCCACTGTGACCAATACAATAGTCACAAGAGGATGAATTTTAGGCACCACCCTTGACCTCATCTGCCCTTTATTTTTGGCTCACACAGACTGACAAGGCCAAAAGGAAAGGAAAAGCACTCCGTTGTAGAACTCCTGTCAGACTTTGCCCAAACCTTGGCGCTTTAAAAAACAAGCATTTATAATGCAATAGGTCTCGTATTTTTAAAACATTGACCTATTGGTATTGTAAATGACAATCTTGTATTATTGCAGGTTTTTTAAACATACATAAAAGGCATTGTCATTTACAATGCCAATAGCTCAAAATCTCGCAAATGCTAGACCTATTGCATTGCAAATGCTAGTTGAAGTTGGTCATGGTGCAGAATAGAAATGAAGTGCCAGTGCTGACATTTCTACCAGCCAAAAATGATGCACTGTGGGATGGAAACCTCAGACCATTTGGAAAGTCGTCTGTGGCCACCAAAGCTCTACAATGCCATATCAGTGACAGATAGCATAGGCAGCCACAGTGTTACCGGTTCCATATATATTTGCACTGTGCCCCCACAAGCCACACTTGGAATATATGCCCAAGTTACTGCCCTCGTTGGAAGGTATGTTCAGGTCTCTCTCATAAGGTGTGTTCCCAGGAATTTCATGTAGATGCTTGTAACATTGCCCAAATAAGGTGTGCAAGTGTATGCGTCTCCCATCGCATATTATTCTTTGTCTTTTGTTTCCCCCAAACCACTTATTTTGGTCTTCCAGCCTGCTTGAGCCCCTTTTGTGGAGCTCTCGCCTTGCCAACCTGTGGGTATTCATCCCTCTAACTTCATTCTTCAGGCTTGAGAACTCACCTACTGACAACCGATAACTTGGGAATCCCTCTCTTCCCTCTTACCAAACTGCGTCAGCAGGAGCAACCTGTAAATATGTAATTTACCCCAACGGCATGTTTCCCATGTTCGCCTCTCACTCACCACATATATAATGTCTTTGTATGCGTGCAACTGATACATTTAGTAAAAACCCAATCCGGCACTCTGGCCTGCATTCCCCCGGGAACCAACAAATATGAATCAAAATACAGAGCAGAGTTATAGGAGCTGGCATTATGTGCACAAGTACATCCATGAAGATAATCAGGTATAACATTTGAGGTATGTTTAACACTTCAAAAACAATAGTTGTGTAAGTTCAAAATAACATGAAAAAACTGCCGGTCAACTCGAGAGGGCCATCAGAATAGACGTAGTTTATGAAAGGTTTAAGGAGGCGTGGGGAGACTGATATTAAGTGAGGGCGTGCAAATGGGCCACACACTGAAATTCTTTGAGGACATTTTGGGTTGAGTGCTCTTTATTCAAACGTTCATATGCAGAGTATTTGACGGATCCCATTAAGGTTGTAATCCGTGATTTTCCTGCTTGACCCACACCCATCATGTGATATGTCTGCCCACTTGCAGCTGTTAGGATCTGGGTTGGGCCCCGACTTGGGTTGTGTGGAGTAAAATTCCCTTTAAGGTGGGTGTTTATCTGCTAATTACAAACCAGGTAAAAATTTACAGATCTGTATATGGGACTGTGTTCATTCACCGTGGGATATAGACAGGACCACTGGAATTATGTGACAATGATGAACCAAATTATGCAACTGGGTTGACTAATTTATGCAACAAGAAAAGGGACGTTACGTTATGCGGTGTAAAACGGCACATATACATTATTAGGTCTTTTTGTGCATGTTAACACTTGGAAAAGGTTCCACCTCCTTCCTAACAGTGTAGCACTAAAATACTGAAATAGATAATTAGAAGGTGACCAGTCAACTTTTGCAAATCCCCCCACGTACGCTAACACGTCGCGTGTTTTTTTACTAAATTGTGATGCGTTCCCGATAGAAACAGAATGTTATTTTGATCAAATCTGCAAGTTATGAATGACGTCGCTAATCCATAATTATGCGGAAAAAACACGCCCACAGAATTGCATAGTTCAACCTGCCCGGGATATAAAGTTGAGGTCAACTACATTAGTACTCAATCCAGTTAATTTTGGCTGGCTACTGGAAGTATGTGATAGTGCTGCTGAGGAGATTTCCCTCATAAATATGAATATGCTGCACTTGCATAATAATTGACCATCTCAGGCATAATATACAGCTGTGACCCAAACAATTTTGTATCTAGCTCGAGCCGATGTGAGATTCATAAGAGAAAGCGCCCAATGTGGCGTCGCAAAGTGTTAGACATATTGGGAAGCCTAACCAATCAACTTTAGTTACTGATTGCAGCATTCGGATTATATTACACTGGTACTAACTTGGTGAAATTTACACCCCGGCAGAATTCATTAGTGTTAAAATAACAGCATGGGAAACTAATAATGTCACAGGATGCACTGTGTTATACCGCATAATTTCTAATTTTATTTTAGACAAGTATGCTTTATAACCAGGAACTCCTTCGCCCTTCTACGCTGCTGTATCACCATAAATCAGATGAGTGGCATCTTCTGCTGTCCTTCTGGGACACGCATTGGTTTCCTAATGCATCGTGGCCGCGGTTTGCGACACTCATAGTCACCCTCACTTGCTTAGGGAGACCAGCAGTAGCCTGAAATCAAATATATTTAAAAGTGGGCCCACCGGGAAATAATGGTAACTAGTCCAGCTGCATTAGTATAAACAATAAATGCATTCTGGGATCTGTAGTGCTAGCATTAGCACTGCAAATTGGGTCTGCTTGTGAGTTCGCAGCGCATTGTGTCTAAGCTTAAATATGGTCGGTGGAATTCCGGTGCCGTTTTCCCTGAAACTCACTATTATTTATCATCATAAAATGGTATTGGTCAAATCAATGTTATCTTCGTCAGCCCAGCTGTGAAAGAGGAATACATCGAAGCCAAGAAGCCTTGCACGGAGTGCAATTTGCAAAACGTGCAGATAGAGTAATGCGTAACATTGTAGCATTTATATAGCGCTTTTACCACTCTGTGTGTGTGGGGGTACTGCAGCACTTGCCTGCAGGCACGCCTGGCAGGCTGTGTAGCTGATAGAGTGTGATCTCTGTTTTGATCCCACGTGGGAAGTGCTTCCTTGTCATGCGTGATGACCTTGGAGGAGCGGTTACCCAGTTATGGGACGCAGGATTTAGCAGTGTGTCTAATGGATGGACAGTGAGAGAAAAGTAGCTTAGCCAGTGCCTGTTTTTATTCTGATGTTAAGAGTTTTGTTGTCATGAGTCAAATTCCTGCAAGTACACCAAACTAAGGGGCATGTTTACGAGGACCTTGCATCCTGTTTGCACCACGGAACGCGGTAAATGCACAACGCAAATCTCCAAGTCATATTTATGAAGCTACTCATAGCCACTTTGCATGGATTTGAATGGTTTCATAAGTAGGAGTAATGTGACACAGTGCAAACCGCCGCTTTTCCTTCCTCTGCACAAGGGACGTGTTGTGGCGGGTGATCCCATGCAACTCCTGTGGATTTTGATGCTTTCCTAGATTTACAATGACTTGTAAACCTGGGAATCTATCAAAATCTAACGCCTCCCCAAGGGGGGCATAACAAGGAGAAATATCTTTATTTCTCTCAGTTGTTCTCTCTTTCTATATGTGCAGTACACATAGAAAGAGGAAAAAGCCTCTCAGGATTGTTTTTGTGCAGGAAGGTGACCCTTCCTGCACATAAAATATTCTGCATGCAACCGGGTGCCTGCATTGGCGCTAGGCTGATGAAACGGCGCCAGCACTGGGGGAAAAGACAGAAATGGACCGTATTGGATAAATACAGGGCATTCCTGCCCTTTCCCCGTGACACAGGGCAGCATAGCAAAATAACTTGCTGTGCTGCCCTGTGCCACCATTCCTGTATATATACCTCTAACTTGCAAACTTCACAGTCTCTCTGCTTCATGCACAAGCACTTTTAACATGTGCAGCCTGCTTTGGGGCCACTGCAATTATGCAGCAATGGAGGACAAAATTATGTTGCAGTTTTGGTTAAATTATGCAACAAAGAAAGGCTGCTGCGTAATGTGTGGTACATTTTCTGATACTTTATCATTTTGACTTTTTTACACATACTAACAGTCTCTGCAAAGCTTTTGCCCCTCATTAACAGCAGTTTGACATACAAGTGCAGCAGTGAGAACGGTGACCAGTCAACCTTTGTAAAGGGCCTTCTACTTCACAGCAACACATGTCGCGTGTTTTTATCCGTTTGTTGTTGGGGAGAGGAGTTGGCCTAACGGCTAGGGTGGTCGACCTTGAATCTGGAAACTGGGTTTGAGTCTCTGCAATGACGATTCATTTAATCTCCCTGTGCCTAACAAAAATGAATGTGTACTCATGTAATGCAACTGGTGCTGTTTAAAGTGCTCTGATACCCGATTCGGGTCAAGTTTGTGCTATATAAAGCTCTGTACAAAAAAAATATTTTTATTAAAACCATCAGATTATGCAGCCAATGATGTTTTATGTGGAAAATATGACAGAGCTATTATTATGTGGAAAACATTTGCAAACAAGGATATTTTGCAATTCATGTTTGAACTTCCTCATGCAGCCTATGTTGGGTGGTATTTCTAGACATCTACAGTGCTCGCGGTTAGACAAAGGATGAAGGTGTCTAATCGTGATTGCAGAGGATGGTAGTCTGAAGGGGAGCAAATAACTGATTGAGATAATCCGAGGACCACTGCCTATTTCTGACTCTAGCAATGTTTGAGTCTCATAATTTCAGAATTGATGCATTTGCATTTCTCATTGCTAACGAACTTGAATAATAATTACACAAACTACAAATATAATAATTGTATCTCATTCATCTGATATCGCTAAAAGCATCTGCAAAATCAACAGGCCTAGGTTGCTTTAGGTGTATATTTTCATTTTTGAGTGCTATTTCTGGATACAAAAACAGGAATCCAGGAGGCATCTAATGCAGGCTTCATGACATGCTGCATGAAGCACAAAAAACGTAGGACTCCAATTTTGCATGGACCGAGGGGCTCAGAATGATGTACTCAACAGTGCTTCCCAACATGTGGGGCCTCCTGGCATAACATTTAAACCCAAATTTTATGTTCAGAAATGGTTAGAAAAAGGGAGAACCCTCATGAGTTGGAGACAAATGGCACCTGGTTCTACTTATAAGCGTATTTGGGACATTCTCTGATTGAAAACGTATCACACATTGTAAATGTATTTTAATGTCATAAACTAATATATTTAACCTCAAATAAACGTGTATCCAATGGTTGTATTAACTAACGTTATAAGCTGTAACTGGTCAGTGAAATGCCAAACATGCTAAAAATTGGTATGTTTTGCTATTTTTAGCCACACCTCTGACTCCGCCCACTGACCCAATCCTCTGGTTATTCCCGCCTCCTGATGCTCCACCCACAGTTCCCCTACTTTTTTTTCTCCACTTCGACCACTGCTCTCATACCATCACAGTATCCATGTACCTGGCTTCCAGAAACAACTCTTAGGCGAAATTGCAAACACCTTTGCAATTGTTACATGTCTCTGTGTGGATGTTACCCTGGTTTTACTGGTAGAAAGTAGAAAACAAAACTCAATGTACGGGCATGCCAAGGAAAAGCCGGTCTGCAGGGCCTCTTCAAACCTGTCACAAGACACCTGATAGGTGTGGCACGTATTTATGCAAAATACTGATTTAATTAGTGTCATATTAAAGAAAGTGCACAACTCACGCGTCCAGCCAAACACCCTAGACTTTAAAATGGAAACTACACAATTTAGCTTAAAAGCCCGCTCTGGGAAAAGGTGCACTTCTCTTCATGGCAAGGACGTCATCAGCAGCTGGTTAGCTGTATAGCGCTTTATGCCACCTTAAGAGCGCCTCAGATCTCTGCAAAATATGTTGCTGTTGTGCCAGCCTCACACTCATTTTTTCAGTTTCATAACACGTTTGCTGTCTCATTAGTTAATAATTTATTTTCAAATTCTTGAACTCGGCTATTATCAGATATGCATGGAAAGCACGTAGCGACAGGCTATACTGTAATGCAAACCCAAAGGTGGCATCCTTCTCTCCATGCCCATTGTTAAACTAAAATTCAGCAGAATTGAGTTGTTTACACACTTTCTTAATTAAACGGAGCTTAAGGGAATGCATGGCTGGGGAGAGGTTAACTCGAAGTCGTTTGCCTTTTTTGTGACCAGACACGTGTGTGGTGCGCTGGTTGAGGTTCCTGTCTCTGGTGCCAGTGTCATTATTGGACAGGCTGCAAGTTCTCGGCTTCTTTCTTGCTGCTTCCCAACAGAGCACCTGTTGTATTCCCTGAACAATGACAGGGGTCTCTGATTGGCTGACGTCCGTCTGCCAGGGCCTCGTGGACACTGCAGCCTGTTTCCGCTTCCTGCTTTGATTGTTGTGTGCAGACAGAAGAGGGCATGCAGCTGAGGGGAAACTCGGCTCGGACCAGCATCCATGCCTTCCATTTTAACATGGCTCACCTCCAAGCAGCTGAAGGAAAAACACACCCGATAAGAATGTTTTGTCTAGACTTCTTTTTTCTAGACAGATGAAAGACAGTTATCCGCATTAGCTAATGTCAGGGATGTTCTTTCATGTGGCAGGACAGCGTGCAGCATGTAGGCCTTTTGTGAAAATGTAAAAGATCAACAAATACTTGTGGCTCAGAACCAGAACTCACTGGCCCTATAGGGAACATATGGAGAAATTGTGTCATGTGCACTGATGGTCAAACCCAGCGAGCAACATTGGTAACCGCCTAGGGTAGCAGGCAGGTGGACACACCATCACAAAATTAGAATTATTATGTTTACACTGAAATAATACTCCCCTTGGTCCTGGTTGGGCGTGGACACAAATTAGTAAATAAATAGTGTCGCACAGGGGAGGCCCTGACGGATTCAAACAGATAAACCAGAGTATCATATGAGAAAAGAACAGTTCCTTGCCGCCTGGCTCTGCTTCTGAACCAGGCCGTAACTTGAGCAGTGATGTAACAGGGAAATAAAAATCTGCTTCGTATATTTCTGTAATGTCTGGCCTCTTAGTGAAGACTCAGAGTTTCAAAGGATGCTACATTCGCATTCCTACAGGTACACTGTGTTTTCTGAGTCATAGTCTGCAACCACTGTGAGACATGGGTAGTGATCTGGGAAACAAATGGGTTAAAAATACCTAACTAGTGGGTGAAATATTTTATTCTAGCTGGTCCCTGTGTGGTCCTGAGGAAGAGCGTTGGGGAGGCTCGAAACATGTCGACTAATACTAGGGACGCCTAACTCATCATGGTTATGCTGTTTTCCCCAGTATTCACCCCTGTTTTTAAACATACCAACTAGGAGCTAGAATAAAATATTTCGCCCACTAGTTAGGTATTTTTAACCCATTTTTTCCACTCCACTGCACTACACATTTATTTCACATAAGTGCTCCTACGTAACTTCGCAAGTCGTAGCACTCCTCAATCCGCAGCAGATTGAGAGGACCCCTATGATGAAGCATGTCACCAAGGGGAAACCCTGGTAAGTGAGAGGACTCTAAAAAGAAATTCTTCTTTCTAATTCGTAGACTTTTCTACTCCACTTGAGCAGAAGTCTCTTTTCTCCCATAGCTTGCTTCTAATTCCAGTATTCCGTTTTTCCTGTGTTCTTTACTGATTAAGGAGGGTGAACCTAGCTGAAACCTCTACCTTCCTCCTTTTTTTGATTGTGGTATGATTAAAGTAACCACACTGTTCATTGCCTTAGCAAACTAACAGCATTATTGTGAGAGGTGATAATCCCTTATTTCCCCTGCCACCCACTCTACGTCAGTTATATTTCACCTTAAATAGTTTATCAGATTCTGGTAACTTGTACTGTCAGACTCTCTGTCAGTATGTAATTTGAACAACATTGTTGTGAACACTGCTTCTACGCCACAGCCCCCTTGACCCCCCCATGCTATACTACGACAGTCGTTAACCTGGAAACCACGCACCTTCAACAGCACTCCTGCAGCTTGGCTGAGGTCCAAGAGGACAAAGAGGACAAAACCCCTGGGGCGCAGCCTTAAATAACCTACCAGGTTTTCCGTACGCACCCTGATGACGTCACCTGACCCCTCCTTCAAACGGCCCCCTTTCTTGTCCCCAGAAGAGGCTCAGTCCTGTGGCCCTCCTAAGGGCACCCCTCCCCTAGGCGCCAGGGGGGCCTGTTCATTAGCTACAGATGTTTGATAAATTGGCCACGCTCTCAGGGGGGCTGTGCTTGTGCTCATCCCTCCTGCAAGGGGCATTGTTGCATGGATAGCATGTAAATACACTTGATATACTTTTATAGTCTAGTCTTTAATCCTGTAGTTTCTATTTGTTTTGGGAGGGTGGGAATACGGAATGCTAATAGGCATGGTGTCTGTTGAAGTTTCACTACTCGCAGCTGTCAGCAGATATTACTGTCTCACAAGCGGCACACTAGCCTATTTGCTTTCACTTTCCTAAGTACTGCAAGTGTTCCGTTGGTTTTCTAATACAATTGGGGGCTTATTTATGAGCCATTGCGTTACTTTTGCGCCACTGGTGCGTCACTTTTTATGATGCACCAGCGGCGTAAAAATGTGCCATGTTGCGTCATATTTACAAAGTGACGCATCTTGGTAGATGCGTCACTTTGTAAACCCCTGCGCCACATTATACCTGCGCCAGGTATAATGTATGTAGGGTGGGCGTTCTGACGCAAGTAAGCCTCGTAGAAGTGACGCAGTGAAATCTATAAGATTTCACTGCGCCACCTCTAGGACGCAAATGCGTCAATATCTTACGCCGGCGTAAGACTGACGCAGGCACATTTCACATGATACTTGTCCATGTGTAATGACCCATTGCTGGAGTTGCTTCACTTTTGTGACACACTCCAGCAATGCGTCATTTTTGTGCCTACAGATACGTCAGAAATACTGAATAATTGATTTCACTGCGTCACTTTTCCGAGGCTTTCCTCTATGGAACGCCCACACTGCGATGGAACGCCCACATGAAACCTGACGCAGGTTTCATGTGGCGCAGTGCTTTACAACATGACGCATCTGCCTAGATGCGTCATGTTGTAAATAAGTCGCAATGTGGCGCGTGGTTTACGCTGCCGCTGTGTCAAAAAAGTGACGCAACGGCAGCGTAAAAGTGTTGCAAGGGGCTTGTAGATCTTCCCCGGGGTCTCTTTGTAGGCATGCGCAAGCCGATGCTTTACACGCTTGGTCTTAGGTAACAGAAAAGTTGTGTCCTGAATCCTGTGACAGAAGCTAGATGCTGTTTATGTAGAGAGTTAAACTGTGTGCCTTGGAGGCTCCACTCACAGTTACTCAAAGCGTCCGCGGGTAATGCTAATGTGCTAATCTTCAATGTGTAAACAGGATACTGGCACCCAGGGGCAGTGAAAAGAGCATGCATCATGGCCAGGGGTCTCTTTTCATACCCCTCATCACACATTCCTATGTTGGGCGTGTAATCTGCGCATCCTATAGCAATGTGCTTCCGCACGCTTTAGGAGGGTTGTTACCCTCTCTGCCATGTCTGTTCTTTCATTCAGACTAGTGCTGGCAGTGTGTCTGTCTTACTTTGCTTCATAATTGCTCTTGTTGTGCCAGGGTGCGTGTGCTGAGGATAAAAGCTCTTCTGAAATATTGATGCTGGAAAGAGTAATCCGTGGAGTTACTGACGTCATTTTAGCACTGCCCTGAGTTCCCAGACCATCTCAGGTCGATGCCCCAGTGTCGCCTGGGCACCGGTCCCCGCCCCCCGTTCGGGGGGCGGGGACGCTGACCGGTGTCTCCCTCCTCTCTCTCTCACCCGGAAGTGACGCGAAGGCGTGTCACTTTCGGGCCTCCGTGGCGAAGGGGAGGCTATTTAGCCTTCCCCCACCCTCCTGGCGACCTCTTTGTTCGCCTCGCACGCTGCATGGAGAGGCCGTGTGTCGTCCTGTCGGAGCGTCGTCCTTAGGCGTGATGGTATTTTGGCGTCGTTGCGCGACATCGCTCACGGTGAGTGTGGCGATAACACCCCCCCCCTGCCCCGTCCCTGGGCGGCCCAAAGTTGTCGGCGGACTCTGGCGGCTCAGTGGGCTAATGCACCCACTCTGGGCACCTGTGTGTGACCTCATGGCCAGAGGTTCGAATCCGGACAGACTCACTCATCCATTCAGGTGCCATGGTACGGCCAGCCTGGGGGTGTGTGAGCTCGTTGCGGGCACGCAGGGCGGGGCTGCTGGCCTTTTACCGGAGCGAGGCGGGTGATCCTCCTAGTGATCCTAGGGCAGTGAGGGGCTGGGCGGGCCTTGCCACGAGCTGCCATTTTGGACACACAGTCTGGTCTGGCGTAGTGCTGGTTTCCCGTCATGCAGTATGGCGACCATCAGCGGAGGATGAGTAGGTTCGTGGTTTTGTATTTACAGTGGCCTAATGGTTAAGGTCAGAGACTCTGCTGCTCAAGGTTACAAGTCCGATTCCCATTGATTCTGTGCAGTCAGATCTCTTTCAAGTATGTAGTACCCCACAGAATAAAACTCTTCTCATTATATATGTTGGGTTTTCGGTTTGCAAGTTATATAGCTGTTTTGCCGACAGTGAGCTGTTGCCTGCTTTGCAGTGTGAGAGGGGATAGCCCCGGGCCAGTTGGGGCAATTTATACCATAGTCTTTTGCCCCCCCCCAGCTTTGCTATTGGCAAGCGAGGGCGTTTGTCTCCGGTATTATGATGAAGGCGAATGTAACGTACTTTGACTCCCCTAGTTAGGCGGAAGCACGCTAGTTAGATTGCCCCGGGGTTGCGCGTTCAACCTCAGACAGCCTTCGCTTTCCCTGGCCTTTGCCGCAAATGTAGCCCCGCCTGGTGCGCCGCTTGTGGGGGCGGAACGGATCCTTGAAGAGCTGCTGAGCGTCACTGGGATGGCGCCGGGGCCTCCTCGCCTAGGCGTGCAGCTGGTTGCGGTGCGGCTCGGACCGCGGGTGTTGGGTACACGGTACCAAGTGGCAGTTGTCACGCGCGGCGAATTTGGGGGGCAGAGGGTACCTTTGGGGCCTTCACTCGCCCAAGAGAAATTTGGGCACAGGTGAGCCAGGCCTGCCAGTTGTGCGCGGGGCGCAGAGCCTCGGGATTGGCTGTGAAAGTTGAGGCGCAGGGCCGGTTGAGCAGCCCTCGGTCTGGCGGCGCGTGGAGTGGGCATCGTGGTTCTACGCCCTCTAGTCAGGCCGCCCATGCACCGCTCACGCATCGGGTCAGTGGTTGCCTTCGACAGTGAGTTCTGCACCCCCCTGTGGGTGCGTAGTTCGCGGGACCGCTGGCATGCCCCATGTCTTGCGCTAGTTCGTCGTGGGGGGCCCGGGCATCGCGCCCCCCCCTCACCTATAGTCAAGTAGAATAGGTGGCCTTTAGGCCGGCGCTGCAGACTTTGGGCACTGGGGAATCGGGATCGAGCCCCTGCGTTGGCTCAGCATCATGGATGCGGGGCCGTGCCTACCCAACATGAATTTGTCCTTAGGGGGGGAGGATGTGGTCCGTCGGCGACGCTGTCGACTTTGCTGCTGGGAACCAGAGTTCGAGCCTCGAGGTCGAATCTTGTAATTCCGTGCAAAGCACGTAATCTCGCCGTGCCTGAATGGGTAAAGTAACTACGGTGCCCTTGTAAAGCGCTCCAACACCTTCCGGTCGAGTCTGCGCTATTTACTATGCAAAAAAAAAGTGTGTATATCAAAATACATTTTGTGTAACGCAACTGGTATCTTGCAGAGCGCTCCAATACCTTCGGGTTGAGCCTGCACTGAATATACAATTTTACCGCTAGGTCGGAAGGTGGGTTTTTTGGTTGCGTGGGGGACGGCATGGAGCAGACCCGCGATGTGGCCCGACACGGCCAGTGCGTCCTCTGGGTTCGTGGTGGCTCGCAGTGGCAGCCGCTTGGTAGTTACGGCCTGTGTTTGTCCCACCTCCTTTTGAACTGCAAACCGGGCGGTGGTCGCATCGCATGGCACTTAGATGCAGCGGGCGTCGGGTTAGCTGCGGTTAGTGCGGGCTATTATTCCCCCTGTTGTGTACCACGTGGCCCTGATCCAGTGGTTGCCCGGGGGAGGGTCTTTGGATTGTCCTGTGCGCCCTGGGACCCCTGACGGTTATGCGACAGGGGTTATATCTTCAGGCCGAGGGGGGGGCTAGGGCCACGCCATAATGGACTGCTTTGTCCCGTCGCATAGGCAATAAGAGCAACGCATGGGAAAGGCCCGCGGCACGAGGAGCCCAGGCTCAAAGGGAGTGACCAATTAAAATGTTTTAACTATGCTAAGGGCTGTAACGAGGGCGCTGGTGATTTATAATGGTAAGGCATCGCAGCCTGTTCGGGCACTTACGTAGGTTCTAGCGAGCATGTAAGTTGCCCTGTGCTGGTATTAGGGGAGGCCATGTTCGTGGTGATCCTTATTATAGCTTTAATAAGGTTGTGGCTCGAGACAACCTTCATTGGGCACAAGTAGCTCTCATGAGTGAAATGGTTGAGATCCCATTGAACTTGAGGTGATTCACCACCCTTTGGGGTATGCTTGTTAGTAGGGTACTTTCTGGCGTGTTATCGCGGTGACCTTACCGGTAAACGCGGTCCATTGCGGCGATTGATTATCCAGAGCATGATTAGTGTTGTGATCACCTAGACATGTGCACATTGGCGACTATCCTCGACTCCTTGTGCATTAGTCGGCAGTGTAGTGTTTAGGCTCCCGCCACATGTAAGCGTTGCCGGCCCATCCCGTTCCCTGCACGCAGTTTCCACGCACATTGTGTAATTGGTTCATCTGGGGATGTGACGTCCAGAATACACGCCACTGGATGCACCATGAGTTCTGCATGTCACAGATCACAGGACTCTGCACCCCGTTGTCTCTGCATTGTTCCCTTGGGAAGAGATCCTTCCAATGCTGCTTCATGTCGATGGCATGCTCAGGTTCTTGAAAATAACCCAACAGGGGTTGAGATACCACTTCTGATAGGTTTCATAGGGGAGTTTTGTTCTTGGGGCTCGGATATACCTTAACCACACGTGCCTTTACGATTCCCTAGAGTCCCCTGCTTTGCGGCGCTCGACGGATGCATGGCGCGTAGTTGGGGACTCTAGAACAGCGGAGCCTCGTGGTGCGCAGGATGTCTACAGGAAGCATGGTGTGCCCTGTCTTGGGTGGAGGTGTTACTGAGCATGCGGTGGCCTGCAGAGGGTGTGGTCGCGGTTTTCCGGCTGGCGCAGGCCACGAGCGCGAAGGCTTGCTGCGGTGTCCCTGTGTACTTCCCAAATATTTTGCCAATTGTAGAAAAGTGTGTGATGTTCTTGTTGGGTTGCAAGGACTTGATTGTGAAGTGGGACAGGGGGCCGTGGCGGTGAAAAGGGGGCAGGTGATTAAGTGTAGGGTCACGCTCCAAGTTGGCGGTCACCGCGCTCGAGGCCGCAGGTGACCGGTCAGGGGCCATTATAGGTGCCGGGAGCACAAGGCCAGCTGGTTTGTACAGTTTTAAGTCCAAGGGGATGTCGACATGGTCGCGGAAGGGCCAAGGGGACCATTACAGGGCCACTGTAATTTGACTAAGTGGGTGCTGGTGCGCTTGCCCGTGACTTAATTGCTCGCTGGCGCTTGGGACGGTCTGCCACGGGTTGGGCACTGTCTGTCTATTGTAGAGATGACCCCGAAGGCATGGATTAATGCAATTGGCATTAAACTCACTCCTCCCAGCTGCCCAAGCCAACCTTTTAAATTTTGAGGGCTTAAAATAGGCTGAATTTTCACGTTTGCACGAGTACCAGGGTCCGTAGTTGTGGTGTTACTATTTAGGGGCAGCATGGCAGGAGCAAGGCGTCGTGCATAAGGAAGTGGCGCCGGACAGGAGTCCTGGCTGGTAGGGGCACAATTGGCAGGCGTTCCTTAGAACTGCCTTGCGGTATGTAGCGCGCGCGTATGCCGATCGTAGTTTTGCGCTATACTGGGTGTCACGATGTATGTGTCGCCGCGAACAGCCCTAGGTCCAAGTTGTGTTTTACTCTGCCTTCAGTTTGCATTGCGGTACATCTGCCATGGTGGTTACCGGACAGGGTGCCCTGGGTTGGGCAAAGCAGCACACCAGTTTGCGGTTAATTATTGGTGCCCTAACCAAGTGCACTGCCAGGGGGCCATTAAGTGGAAAGACCACCCGGGGGGCTGTCTATAACAATTTGGCTGTAGGAATAGATTATTCATGCACTATCCCGATAGTGGGCATCGCTCCATCTTTCCCAGCAATGTAGAGGTAGGCGGGTAGTTGTGTCACTTGACGTTGAGGAGCGTTTCTTTCAATGCTTTTCTCCATAGAACTAGTCTCGCCAACTTTGTTTCAGAGTTTGGAGGGTGCCTGTGTCTCAAAATCGATCAACATGTAAATGAGTATCAGTTGACTCGCTGTCCACTGTACAGGCTCTGGTATCCTATATGTGTCGCGTTCGATGACTCCAGCTTTGCGAGTATAGACTCCTGTGGAGTACCCCAGTCTCTGGCCTTCATTTAGTTAGCTGTGGTGGCTTCAGCTCCAAAGTTTTCATTTCCGGTAGGTACAGGGATAGCTCTTCTACGGCCAAGGTCACATTGGGATTACTTTGGAATCAGGTTGTGCGATGTAAACCTCAGTGTCCTGCCGGCGTCTCTGTGGCATGCGCCGTGAGAGGACTTTTGTATTATTGTAATTAGTGAGTTTCCGCTGCTTGGCCTACTTGATCCGTTGGACATCAGGAGTTAGGCATGTGGACCTTATAACTGTCTTTTACTGCATGTGCTGCTGTTGGAAAAGGGTAAAAGGGTTGGCGGTTTTGGCCGGGTACCGGCAAGCATGACTTCAGCTTTCTCCGCGACTAGGGTGCATTATCGGCCTAGAACCCATGTATACTTCCCGGGGATCTGCCCACACCTAGGAGGGCCAATACCTCGCAGTCCGGCTTCCGAGCAAACCACAGCACCGAGACCGCCCTCATCGCAGCCACCGACGACATCAGGTCCCTGCTCGACAACGGGGAAACAGCTGCCCTCATCCTCCTGGACCTCTCGGCAGCATTCGACACCGTATGCCACCGCACCCTGAAACAGTGCCTCAGCAACATCGGAATCCAAGGAAAGGCCTTGGAATGGATCATCTCGTTCCTCGTCGGTAGAACCCAGAGAGTCCGCCTTCCCCCCTTCCGGTCCGCGGCCACCGAAGTCATCTGCGGCATCCCGCAACGATCCTCGCTCAGCCCCACCCTCCTCAACACCTACATGAGCCGCCTCGCAGCCATCGCACGCCAACACAACCTCAACATCATCTCCTACGTCGACGACACCCAGCTGATCCTCTCCCTCACCAACGACCCCGCCACCGCCAGAGCCAACCTCCAGGAAGGAATGAAAGACGTCGCGGAATGGATGAAGCTCAGCCGGCTGAAACTGAACTCAGATAAGATGGAAGTCCTCATCCTGGGAACATCCCCCTCCGCCTGGGACGACTCCTGGTGGCCCCATGCCCTGGGCTCCGCTCCAAAGCCAACCGACCATGCTCGCAACCTGGACTTCATCCTGGACTCCTCCCTCACGATGACCAAGCAAGTCAACGCCTTCTCGTCATCCTGCTTCAACACCCTGCGCATGCTCCGAAAGATCTTCCGGTGGATCCCCACCGACACCAGGAAGACGGTCACCCAGGCCCTCGTCACCAGCCGACTGGACTACGGAAACACCCTCTACGCCGGAACCACAGCCAAACTACAGAAAAGACTCCAGCGCATACAGAACGCCTCTGCACGACTTATCCTGGACACCCCCCGCTTCAGCCACATCTCTCCCCAGCTGAGAGACCTGCACTGGCTCCCCATCAGCAAGAGGATCCCGTTCAGACTCCTCACCCACGCACACAAGGCTCTCCACGACATGGGACCCACATACCTCAACAACCGCCTCACATTCTACACGCCCACCCGCCACCTCCGCTCCGCCCGCCTCGCCCTCGCCACCGCCCCACGCATCCGCAAGACCACCGCCGGAGGAAGATCCTTCTCCTACCTGGCGGCCAAGACATGGAACTCCCTCCCCACCCACCTACGACTGACCCAGAATCATCTCTCCTTCAGGAAACTGCTCAAGACCTGGCTCTTCGAGCAGTAGCGGATCCCCCTCCCCCCCGCGCCTTGAGACCCTACGGGTGAGTAGCGCGCTTTACAAATTAATTGATTGATTGCTTGACAAAGCACAGGGGGAGAGGTCATATATGACATCACAGACTTGATCAGTGACATTACCAGGGTCTTCCCTAGACCCAATTTGGACTAAGGTTATGGTCTGGCCCAGGGTTGGCAAAGGATAGTTATGTTGTTCCTGCATGCACCGATCTCGCAGTACAACGAGGTAAACCATTTTGTCTCTTAGGCGGGGATTGTGCGCCACCACTCCATGCCCAAAGGGCTCCCGCACCTTGATCACGTGTATGTGACCTGTCTGGCCGTTGCGAAAGTTGATTAGTGTGTTGGTTCATTCGCGGTTGAGCTCGCTATTCATCGAAGGGAGACGGTTGAAGAAGGTGCAACACGTTATGGTGACAGTCCCACCAGGTCAGAATTGAACCATCCGCAGTAGGCTACGCTGCGAAGCTAGAAGTATGCTTCATCTTTCTTATACAACTAACAAGCAATGTTTAAGCCAAAGGCACTGGCATGTAGTGAGGCACGGTGTTTGGGTTTATACACGGAGGCAATGTCATGAGCTGCTAAAGTACAGCCTGCCATGCCACCAGCTAACAGCCCAAGGGGTGAGTCCGCGAGGTCTTGGGGCACAGCTGGGCCGCTGTCAGGCATTGGCAGAAGTACATACATCCTCCAGTTGTTATTACCTGTCTGTGTTTCTCAACCCCTCACCTCAGACATTTAAGGTAACAGACCCCGGCTCTTCAGCAACATCGTGCCAGGGGGGCATGCGCGATGCGTAAACACAGAGCTCCAACCATAAGGGTGCCGAGTAGCAAAACCAGTAGATAGGTTTAAGAGGTGTCTCTCTAGCCTTACAGCTGTGGTAAACCACTATCATTTAGAGGTGCGCCCAGGTGAGAATGGGGCGCTCCTTAAGGTTCGGATGACTACTCCGGTTTGTAGTACCTCCCGGCGGAACCACTGGTAGTGTACTGGAGCTAGCAGGAAACTGGGAACCTGGGATACTGACACTTGTACCTCGCTTGGTGGGGTTGCGGTCAGCCAACATAGTGTGCTGCCGTCCCAATAAGGGGTAGCAGCGAGTCAACAAAAGGGGGACACTATGTCAATAGAAGATTTGCCACGCCCAGTGTGTAACTAAAACTAAACGTCAACGGAGGAGGTAACTTGTCACCGCTGGGGATGCCCTGGGTGGGCGGTGGATACCCCCCCCCCATGGACACCCTCTTATCTGGGAGCATTCTAGGATGGGTAAAGTAGGACTTAGCCAATTTCGAAGGCTTGGACCATGCCGCAGAAGGAGCTGAACGGGCATAATTCCCATAAGGAATAAGGGATACATGGCAAGGGCATGAGAGTCCCTAGCCCATGGCCACACACTTCAGTTATGAACTCTCCTGCACGTCAGGATTTAGCAAACAAAGGGACTGTTCATAGGTTAAATAGAATCCCCCTCGCCAGAATAGCCAGAGCAGCCAGGCGGGTGGGGGAGTCGTTACCCAGCTAGCGGGCTGCTGTCCCATAGAAGGGCACGCATGTTTTCCGGCACACCCAGTGCTAGGAGAACGACAGCTAGGTGAGATCAGCACATAAACAGGGCCTTGCGAGCCTGGGGGTCGGCGGTCACCCCGCCCAGAGCTGGCTCGGGCTGAGGTGAGTGAAGCAGTGGAACTGTCACGCATGGGGGTGAATTGCTCTTGGCACACCTCCCCAGGCCTGACGGGCCTCTGGTTTCAGCAGACACTATCTGACTCAGGATAGCGTCAAGGGCTTGGGGTATAGATGGGGCCACCAATAACCAGCGGGATGGCTCTCTTTCATCTGGATTGCAAGAAGCTCCAGACAGGAGAGGTGGCAGGTAAGACTATAGCTGCTTTGGTGGGGGGGGGGCTCTGGAGGCGACGGTGGCCTCCTCCAGAGCTGTGGCGGAGTTACAGGGCGATCTGGAAGCAGGCCGGTACCAAGGGTACCTCTGCGCGGCACCATAGGGGGTGCCTGAGCCAAATCCGAGGAGCCTCATGGAAGGGTCCTGGAAGCCGTGTCGGCGCCCCGCTAGTCCTGCGGGCGGTTGTGGGCCTGAACAACCGGGGGTTTGCTATGCGACGCTCCGCCCTGGAAGGGGCGTGAGTAGAAGTTACCAACGGCACGTGATCCTGTAAAAGAATCACCTGGACGGCATCAAAGGCGGGGTTCGCCCCAGTGCTGCCCAGCTCATCAGGCGGGCAGGAGGTCCAGTTGGTTGCCTGCCCTTGGATCGCCCGTAAGATAACCCACCCATTACATATTGGAATATGTAATAAACCTGTAGCAAATTTTACCCAACCTATCAGTCTGTGTGTGTGTTATTTGGGTATGTATTCTGGGGGAGGGGGGACTGAGGGGTGCCTATGGCGATACTATGCCACCGACCGTGGCCCCCGCAGGGGGTCAATAGAGCGGTCGGCGCCCTAGTGTCACCTGGGCACCGGTCACCCCTCCCCGCCCCCCCTTCAGGGGGCGGGGACGCTGACCGGAGTCTCCCTCCTCTCTCTCTCACCTGGAAGTGACGCGAAGGCGTGTCACTTCCGGGCCTCCGTGGCGAGGGGGAGGCTATTTAGCCTTCCCCCACCCTCCTGGCGACCTCTTTGTTCGCCTCGCACGCCGCATCCCTCCCTACCTCTTACCCGGCGTGATGGTCAGGTGGGGGTAAGAGTGTTGTAATGTTTTCCTTTTTCGTTGCAGGCGGAGTTACAGGGCGATCTGGAAGCAGGCCGGTACCAAGGGTACCTCTGCGCGGCACCATAGGGGGTGCCTGAGCCAAATCCGAGGAGCCTCATGGGAGGGTCCTGGAAGCCATGTCGGCGCCCCGCTAGTCCTGCGGGCGGTTGTGGGCCTGAACAACCGGGGGTTTGCTATGCGACGCTCCGCCCCGGAAGGGGCGTGGGTAGAAGATACCAACGGTACGTGATCCTGTAAAAGAATCACCTGGACGGCAGCAAAGGCGGGGTTCGCCCCAGTGATGCTCGGCTCATCAGGCGGGCAGGCGGCCCAGTTGGTTGCCTGCCCTTGGATCGCCCGTAAGATAACCCACCCATTACATATTGGAATATGTAATAAACCTGCAGCAAATTTTACCCAACCTAACAGTCTGTGTGTGTGTTATTTGGGTATGTATTCTGGGGGAGGGGGGACTGAGGGGTGCCTATGGCGATACTATGTTCCAGTAGGCTCAGCGTCCGCTTTCATTTGCGCAGCTCCTGCTGATTCGCCACGTCTCTATGATCCACATCTTCTCGGTGCCAGTTCTCAGTCCCTTTTCATTAGTCACCACCCCCTCCAAACCCCCCCCCCCCTCACCAAACATGTATTATCAGCTAAGCGGAACGACAAAAGGCTTAGGAGATGGCGACATTTAAAGAGCACCGGTTTGCTTCTTAGAAACACCAGCTTGTTGTCATACTTTTCACTGAGTGATCATGCACAGCACGCCAACACAACCTCAACATCATCTCCTACGTCGACGACACCCAGCTGATCCTCTCCCTCACCAACGACCCCGCCACCGCCAGAGCCAACCTCCAGGAAGGAATGAAAGACGTCGCGGAATGGATGAAGCTCAGCCGGCTGAAACTGAACTCAGATAAGACGGAAGTCCTCATCCTGGGAACATCCCCCTCCGCCTGGGACGACTCCTGGTGGCCCCATGCCCTGGGCTCCGCTCCAAAGCCAACCGACCATGCTCGCAACCTGGACTTCCTCCTGGACTCCTCCCTCACGATGACCAAGCAAGTCAACGCCTTCTCGTCATCCTGCTTCAACACCCTGCGCATGCTCCGAAAGATCTTCCGGTGGATCCCCACCGACACCAGGAAGACGGTCACCAAGGCCCTCGTCAACAGCCGACTGGACTACGGAAACACCCTCTACGCCGGAACCACAGCCAAACTACAGAAAAGACTCCAGCGCATACAGAACGCCTCTGCACGACTTATCCTGGACACCCCCCGCTTCAGCCACATCTCTCCCCAGCTGAGAGACCTGCACTGGCTCCCCATCAGCAAGAGGATCCCGTTCAGACTCCTCAACCACGCACACAAGGCTCTCCACGACATGGGACCCACATACCTCAACAACCGCCTCACATTCTACACGCCCACCCGCCACCTCCGCTCCGCCCGCCTCGCCCTCGCCACCGTCCCACGCATCCGCAAGACCACCGCCGGAGGAAGATCCTTCTCCTACCTGGCGGCCAAGACATGGAACTCCCTCCCCACCCACCTACGACTGACCCAGAATCATCTCTCCTTCAGGAAACTGCTCAAGACCTGGCTCTTCGAGCAGTAGCGGATCCCCCTCCCCCCCGCGCCTTGAGACCCTACGGGTGAGTAGCGCGCTTTACAAATTAATTGATTGATTGATTGACAAAGCACAGGGGGAGAGGTCATATATGACATCACAGACTTGATCAGTGACATTACCAGGGTCTTCCCTGGACCCAATTTGGACTAAGGTTATGGTCTGGCCCAGGGTTGGCAAAGGATAGTTATGTTGTTCCTGCATGCACCGATCTCGCAGTACAACGAGGTAAACCATTTTGTCTCTTAGGCGTGGATTGTGCGCCACCACTCCATGCCCAAAGGGCTCCCGCACCTTGATCACGTGTATGTGACCTGTCTGGCTGTTGCGAAAGTTGATTAGTGTGTTGGTTCATTCGCGGTTGAGCTCGCTATTCATCGAAGGGAGACGGTTGAGGAAGGTGCAACACGTTATGGTGACAGTCCCACCAGGTCAGAATTGAACCATCCGCAGTAGGCTACGCTGCGAAGCTAGAAGTATGCTTCATCTTTCTTATACAACTAACAAGCAATGTTTAAGCCAAAGGCACTGGCATGTAGTGAGGCACGGTGTTTGGGTTTATACACGGAGGCAATGTCATGAGCTGCTAAAGTACAGCCTGCCATGCCACCAGCTAACAGCCCAAGGGGTGAGTCCGCGAGGTCTTGGGGCACAGCTGGGCCGCTGTCAGGCATTGGCAGAAGTACATACATCCTCCAGTTGTTATTACCTGTCTGTGTTTCTCAACCCCTCACCTCAGACATTTAAGGTAACAGACCCCGGCTCTTCAGCAACATCGTGCCAGGGGGGCATGCGCGCTGCGTAAACACAGAGCTCCAACCATAAGGGTGCCGAGTAGCAAAACCAGTAGATAGGTTTAAGAGGTGTCTCTCTAGCCTTACAGCTGTGGTAAACCACTATCATTTAGAGGTGCGCCCAGGTGAGAATGGGGCGCTCCTTAAGGTTCGGATGACCACTCCGGTTTGTGGTACCTCCCGGCGGAACCACTGGTAGTGTACTGGAGCTAGCAGGAAACTGGGAACCTGGGATACTGACACTTGTACCTCGCTTGGTGGGGTTGCGGTCAGCCAACATAGTGTGCTGCCGTCCCAATAAGGGGTAGCAGCGAGTCAACAAAAGGGGGACACTATGTCAATAGAAGATTTGCCACGCCCAGTGTGTAACTAAAACTAAACGTCAATGGAGGAGGTAACTTGTCACCGCTGGGGATGCCCTGGGTGGGCGGTGGATACCCCCCCCCCCCCATGGACACCCTCTTATCTGGGAGCATTCTAGGATGGGTAAAGTAGGACTTAGCCAATTCGAAGGCTTGGACCATGCCGCAGAAGGAGCTGAACGGGCATAATTCCCATAAGGAATAAGGGATACATGGCAAGGGCATGAGAGTCCCTAGCCCATGGCCATACACTTCAGTTATGAACTCTCCTGCACGTCAGGATTTAGCAAACAAAGGGACTGTTCATAGGTTAAATAGAATCCCCCTCGCCAGAATAGCCAGAGCAGCCAGGCGGGTGGGGGAGTCGTTACCCAGCTAGCGGGCTGCTGTCCCATAGAAGGGCACGCATGTTTTCCGGCACACCCAGTGCTAGGAGAATGACAGCTAGGTGAGATCAGCACATAAACAGGGCCTTGCGAGCCTGGGGGTCGGCGGTCACCCCGCCCAGAGCTGGCTCGGGCTGAGGTGAGTGAAGCAGTGGAACTGTCACGCATGGGGGTGAATTGCTCTTGGCACACCTCCCCAGGCCTGACGGGCCTCTGGTTTCAGCAGACACTATCTGACTCAGGATAGCGTCAAGGGCTTGGGATATAGATGGGGCCACCTATAACCAGCGGGATGGCTCTCTTTCATCTGGATTCCAAGAAGCTCCAGACAGGAGAGGTGGCAGGTAAGACTATAGCTGCTTTGGTGGGGGGGGCTCTGGAGGCGACGGTGGCCTCCTCCAGAGCTGTGGCGGAGTTACAGGGCGATCTGGAAGCAGGCCGGTACCAAGGGTACCTCTGCGCGGCACCATAGGGGGTGCCTGAGCCAAATCCGAGGAGCCTCATGGAAGGGTCCTGGAAGCCGTGTCGGCGCCCCGCTAGTCCTGCGGGCGGTTGTGGGCCTAAACAACCGGGGGTTTGCTATGCGACGCTCTGCCCTGGAAGGGGCATGAGTAGAAGTTACCAACGGCACGTGATCCTGTAAAAGAATCACCTGGACGGCATCAAAGGCGGGGTTCGCCCCAGTGCTGCCCAGCTCATCAGGCGGGCAGGAGGTCCAGTTGGTTGCCTGCCCTTGGATCGCCCGTAAGATAACCCACCCATTACATATTGGAATATGTAATAAACCTGTAGCAAATTTTACCCAACCTATCAGTCTATGTGTGTGTTATTTGGGTATGTATTCTGGGGGAGGGGGGACTGAGGGGTGCCTATGGCGATACTATGCCGCCGACCGCGGCGCCCGCAGGGGGTCAATAGAGCGGTCGGTGCCCTAGTGTCGCCTGGGCACCGGTCACCCCTCCCCGCCCCCCCTTCAGGGGGCGGGGACGCCGACCGGAGTCTCCCTCCTCTCTCTCTCACCTGGAAGTGACGCGAAGGCGTGTCACTTCCGGGCCTCCGTGGCGAGGGGGAGGCTATTTAGCCTTCCCCCACTCTCCTGGCAACCTCTTTGTTCGCCTCGCACGCCGCATCCCTCCCTACCGCTTACCCGGCGTGATGGTCAGGTGGGGGTAAGAGTGTTGTAATGTTTTCCTTTTTCGTTGCAGGCGGAGTTACAGGGCGATCTGGAAGCAGGCCGGTACCAAGGGTACCTCTGCGCGGCACCATAGGGGGTGCCTGAGCCAAATCCGAGGAGCCTCATGGGAGGGTCCTGGAAGCCGTGTCGGCGCCCCGCTAGTCCTGCGGGCGGTTGTGGGCCTGAACAACCGGGGGTTTGCTATGCGACGCTCCGCCCCGGAAGGGGCGTGGGTAGAAGTTACCAACGGTACGTGATCCTGTAAAAGAATCACCTGGACGGCAGCAAAGGCGGGGTTCGCCCCAGTGATGCCCGGCTCATCAGGCGGGCAGGCGGCCCAGTTGGTTGCCTGCCCTTGGATCGCCCGTAAGATAACCCCCCATTACATATTGGAATATGTAATAAACCTGCAGCAAATTTTACCCAACCTAACAGTCTGTGTGTGTGTTATTTGGGTATGTATTCTGGGGGAGGGGGGACTGAGGGGTGCCTATGGCGATACTATGTTCCAGTAGGCTCAGCGTCCGCTTTCATTTGCGCAGCTCCTGCTGATTCGCCACGTCTCTATGATCCACATCTTCTCGGTGCCAGTTCTCAGTCCCTTTTCATTAGTCACCACCCCCTCCAAACCCCCCCCCCTCACCAAACATGTATTATCAGCTAAGCGGAACGACAAAAGGCTTAGGAGATGGCGACATTTAAAGAGCACCGGTTTGCTTCTTAGAAACACTAGCTTGTTGTCATACTTTTCACTAAGTGATCATGCACAGTATAACATGAGTTTTGTTTACCTTTCGTACACAAGTGCAAAGATGGCCGCCAGATTTTTCCGATACTGAAAGGTGCCTCAGAGTTATGCTTCTATGATTCACACCCTTCTTTAGGGGAGTCCATGCTGGCAGCAGCAGCCAAGCTTTAGGAACAATAGTAAGGAAGCGACATCAACGCCTAAAGCGAGGGTAGGTAACAAACAACACCACAACACCAGTTGCCACAACAACACATGTAAGTATTTTTCTAATCAATTACCTCTCGGGACTGTTGTTGTATTAGCTGTTTTCTCTATAATTTCTGCCCCCTATCATTTATTTCCCAAATGCTTTTCAGTGGGCTGTTTCAGAGCTCAGACAGCTCCTGCTAGATTGTTGTTTTGTACCCCCTTAATGCGTTTCTTAAAACATGATCTCTGAAGATCGAGCTGTGAAGGATGCCAGGGGGCAGCCAGCCACCCAAGCAGCAACGTTTACCAAGAGGTGGCAGCAGCCGATCACACTCACTGGAACGGGATGCAGTGGCCGCGGTCTTTGGACCGACACAGAAGCTGGCCCATCCAGGTCAGTTGCTGTGTTAGAGATATGCTAGGGTTGCCCATATCTTATGTTTTTGCCCAACAATGTCTCACTGTTCCTATCTGATGGTCTTAAATCTGCCCCTGATATTCAATGATTTGAGACCTATGCATCTACTGCCCTCGTGACACGGCTGGCGCCAAATGCCGCTGCTAAGAAGTCTGATCTGCTGCTAGTGATCTTCCCAGCTAAAGTTTTCACAGTATACAGACGGAGGTCTTGCCACCTGCCACTTTTCCCGCATACTCACACGCTCAATGACACCTCTCATCTCTCCTTCGCACTCCCACGACCCTGTCAACTCTCACTCGCAATCCCACTGTCCCCTCACCTCTCCCTCGTAACTCTTACTTCCACCAACCCTGTAACCTCTCCCCTACACCCCCACTGCCCCTGTCTTCCCTCCCTCACACTTCTTGTCTCCTCTCTGTAATGCCTACTCACACATTCTGCCTTTCAGTACCTCCTTGCACTGTGCACTTGCCCACCTCTCGTGCCCCCTCTCTCTAAGTGCCCCTACCACTCATCTTGGTGCTGCTCTCACTTCTACTCGGAAACTGGAAGATGTGCACAGTCCGTCTCTATCCATGCTCTCCCTGTCAGCTCATATGCCTCTCTCAGTCCAGTGCTCCGCTATCAGCTGGTGGATGGTCATTGCCTCTTTGAACATCTGCCTTACTTTAAGGTTGATAAGGTTTCTTTGGGAAGAGCAACCAGTCCCCCTCTCTCTCAACCCTCTCTCAAGCTCTCTAAGGCACTCTTCGTGCCTCTCTCATGTGGTTAACTTCAGGTCTTCAAGAACAGTTCCTTTCCCATGCCTTATCAAGGTTCCCATCCTTCAATCCCACCCTATCCTCTTCTTGGGGTGTCTTCTGCATACACAAGCGCTCTCTCTTTATGTGTCTGTCGCCTGCACTCTCCTTCTTTCTCTCTTTCTCACACACTCTTTCTGCTCCTCTGTCTGGACTGCATTCAGCACTCTGTGCACAAACTACCTAGCCCTCTCTGTGTTCCTGTCTATCTATCCTGTGCAACTCTCCCCCTATCTATCCACCATGCCACATAATTCCACTACACAATTCCACTCCGCACCACATAATTCCACCCCACACAATTCCACAACTAACAATTCCAATCCATCCCACATAATTCCACTCCACTCCACAAAACATACATCCACTCCACTCTAAACCAAAATACATGGGTAAAAGACATTGTCAGTTACAATGCCAATGGCTCTAACTCTAGTTTATTATAACTTTCAACATGCTGCACAGCAGCCACAATTCTCTACAACATAGCTTAAAGACATTGGCATATCCAATAGCTGTGGCTAAACACTTATAAGGTCCCAAAGGCGAGACCTATTGGCTATGCCAATGCTTGTTTAAACAACAGTGTTTCGGAAGCAAGAGTGCATGCGCTAGCACATGGCTCATGCAGATTCGGCCCTAAAAAAGGCTGACATTTGATTATCGGTGGAAAGGTGATATAAAGGTTTGCTTCTTAGCCCTGCAGCTCTTGAGGGCACTCTACTTGCTTCTCCTGGCCCAGATTAGCCCTAAAGAAGTTTCGCATCACACAAAATTGTGCTAGCTTTTCAGAGTTTAAAGAAATTTACAAGTTTCTGTTTGGAATGCTACTTCCTGTAGTTTTCATTGTCACCCCTGAAACACAATTCCTCAGAGTTTATGAATTAATAAAGTTAGTCCCATGAATTTTCCTGTAGCATTAAATCTACACACATTTGTAACCTTTTAATCAAGATGCGGGTGCCTGTGAAAGAAAAATAGAAAATCTACCAGCTGTGTGCAGAGTTTTGTCTTTCATTTGTAATACCAGGTATTTCTCATAAGTACAAAGCTATTCAGTCAGATAGTTATTAACGATTTGCAGTTTTTTAAAAACTTTACTTAACGCCTAAAACATGCATACCCTCTGAAATTCTTTGTGTGTACTTCCCATAAATAACTTATTAATAAATGTTCCTCATGAATGGACAAACATATTCCAAAATGCATTGAGGATATAATTCCTTGAGACTTTTAAATGTAATTGTTTTTTTCTCAAATGTAAAATGTAAAATACTAGAAACAGAGACATTTCATCAATAGAAAACTAGGAATACGTGTGAAAAATAAAGTATATGTTCCTTCTGCGTACTATGGGAATTAATAGATAGGGCCACCCTTGTCCCTTAGATGGGACGAAGGAACATAGCGGAAAAGACCTTTCTTTACCCCTTGTACCACTCTCAGCAGACACTGACGGCCCTGCCCTCTGACCCTCTTTGCTCACCTTTAATCACCTGCGGGCCCACAGAAGACACAGCCATGGAGAGGACAAGGAGGCTGACAGCAAGGAACTGCCCGCTGAAGACCATCTTGGCGCTATCACGAAGAATGTCTTGATTCAAGAGTGCCCAGGAATAGACTGAGGAACAGTGTTTATAGGCACGTGCGTGTGGCAAGGGATCGTGGCACTGAACTGGCACGTCAGTGTGGGTGGCACAGAGCCCTGCGTGCCTTACAATGGCAGTTCACAGTCCAGAGCACTCAGAACAGAAGAACAATGGAAGCCCTGCAGGGTCAGGTCAAGCATCCCTGGAGCCTTCACCTCAGAGGTGCCTGCCTTAGTTAATGTCCTTTCAATCCCAAACATCCTGTTCAGCCCCCCAGTCCTCGCCCTTGGAGTCTCTGCCACCCTGGATCATGCCTACTTCAAATACAGTGTTTTATCATGATTTGTATATTCCAGCATAGTTTATCAAACCATCCGGCGGTGCCCGGTCCTGTATGGTATTACCCCTCTTCCTGCCACTGTACAAAATGGTTGAGGACATACTTTCTGCTTTCGATGAAATTGACATTTCTCCTTTTGACTCCTCCACAAGTCCACCCCTAGAACATGGCCACCACTCCCAGGTCCCTGTCTCTTCGTATATATCTGTTTTTAGCAGATGATCACAGGTTTAAATCCCTGAGGGCCCGCTCAGCCTTTCATCCTTCCTAAAATGAGGACCACTGAGTTGGGAAACGATAAGCATCTGTTCTCCAGCGTAAAGAATCCCAAGGCAGTGAATGTGTGCTTTATAAATGCGCATGATAAGTCCATATGGGAATGTATGGGCCCTTCTCTATATGGATCAGGGTAAAAGCAGCAGACTCGAGCACGTTTTGAGGGACTGAATGTAATGCATTTGTTTAACTAAACAAACTAGCTTTGGTAGTAGCTTTTCTATTGTCTTAAGGGCCTACGGAAAAGAATGCTGTTCGGGCCTCCTGTTTGTATCATTTATGAGACTTCAATAGGCAGGGGCAACATGACAAGATGGCCTCCCTCCTGCCCAGTATGCCTTCCATGAGCCCTCTGAAAGCCTGCGTGCCTAGAGGACTGCACGACTGATCCAATAGGCCGGTGCCTCTGCAACAGCTTTCACTTCCAAGTGGCTGCGTTGTGTTTGTTTAAGGGGGGACTTGTCATTTTTTATGGTAAACTACCTAGTCTGGTCACAGAGCTAATAGGCCTTTTAAGTGGGCCAGGCATTCCTGACTCTGCAATGGCGGCCTCCCAATCAGACATTACTGCGATTGGTCTGCACGGAGGCGTTATCGGTAGCGCTACATTTCTGCTGACCTGGGGTGCTTGAAAGGGCACAAGGAGGTTTCATGAATATCCTTGGGTACTCTGGGAGAAAGTAAGGAAAAGGCCATCGTATGCCAATGATATTTTCTTGGGGGTTGCTTTAGGCATAACATGCTGTAGGGCTGTATGAAATTTGCATCATTAGCTTCCACATAATTATGTGCAAATTTTGGAAAATAAACAATGATTATAAAAATTGCAAGGCTATCATTTCATATAACCTTTTAGCGCAGAATGTGTCCTCAGGCACATCACTGAGGATGCATTTTACACTAACAAAATGCGACAACAAAATAACCGTGAGGAACAGCTGCTCGCGTTCTGTTGTTCCTGTGTGTTTACAGTACAAATTTACTGTAGAGTTTGCGTTTGTGGTATATTTTTATCACAAAAGGTGCGTAGTTATGAAAAGTGGAGTAATGGCCTAATTTCAGGACTTTAATGTAATAAGCTTAATGCAGAGCTTCAAATATTCGATTAATTATGCCAGAGTAATTTAAATTTCGTTCAGTTGTAAAGAGGAGTGGTACAAACAAGCACAATCCTCGGAGTTACTGTATGCCTCACGTGCTTATATAATTTTCTTTAATAAAGTTCAGCTCAGTCAGGTAATTAAAGCTCAGTTACAGCAGCTACTCTAAGGCTCATCACGGATCTCCTCAGAGTAGCTGCCTCTGATTAGACAGCCCAATTTCATACTTGTCTTTCAAGTTAGGGCTGGAGAGTGGGCGACCAGACAGGTATGTGTAGTGACTGCAGCTGTCAGATGGTTTGGGACAATAAGAGACAGAACCTGGATTCAACCAAGACTCTAGTTTTATCCACAAGGCCTGATGTCTTTCATCCATGTCACCTCCTGCTTTCTATTTCCTGCCTCCGCACCAGGCAATGAGCCAGGCCTTCGGGGGTGATGGAAATATGCCAAAAAGGGTTTTTTCCCAGATTCTGTTTGTATCCAGGACACTCTGGAGAGAGGGATTCCCGTGAACATGGTTGCAGTCAGAAGAATCGCCATCGGACTGAGCTTCGTGGACCTTGACAAAGATCCTGGAACTATAGTGGGAAACTAATGATGGAAGGCGCTATACAAATACATATGTTACAGATAACGTAACATATGCACCCATGTATGTGGCACGAAAGCAGAGACTTATGCCCTTTATGCATCTGAATCCCCAAGCCATTGCCACAGATTTGGGGCAGAAATGGTGTTGCTCTTCCTGTAAATCTTGGACCCAGGCACATCAGTCCAAGTGTTGGTCCAGAAAGTGTCTTAAGATAAATAAAAAAGGCATTTCCTTTTCGGAGACTCTCAAAAATTGTTTACTGCCAGCCTGCATTATGCTCTGCTGGGGCTCTCAGGTCGATATCATTGATATGTCTTTGATAAAAGAAATAGAAGGTTACAGAGAGTACCCTTATACCTGTGCTCACTCCCAATTTTCAGTGGCTTCCAGGGATACTCAGTGGATTCTGGCATTGAAACAGCAAAAAGAAATATCAACAAAGGACAATTGGGCACTGTAATTGTTTTGTATGAGCTAAATAGATTGATGAGTTGTTTCTACATGCTCTGGAACACTAGTTTTGCAACTGCCTTCAAATCCAGAATAGAGCCAGGAGCTGCTTGACAGGGGGTGAGGCTTTCTGCAAAAGACGAGCTTTCCAGGGTCCTTAATAGCAAAGAAGATTGAAGTATTTTTTGCATTAGATTTTTTTATAAAATTATCATTGAGCAAAATTCATACTAGTAACAGATAATACCTTTCTCCACTAGTACCAGTTGGGGTATTGACCAAAGGTGTCCAGCCTAGGCCCTAGAGGATCAAGGACATGCCAGATAATCATGAAGGGGCCGATTCACAGAACTAACTTAAGACAAAATCCTAAACTTACTACTTTTGGTATTCACAGAAGTTAGGATTTTGTCTTAAGTTTGTCTTAAGACAAACTTAAGACAGACTTAAGACAGACTTAAGACAAACTTGAGACAGACTTAAGACAGACTTAAGACAGACTTAAGACAGACTTAAGACAAAATCCTAACTTAAGTCTGTCTTAAATCTGTCTTAAGTCTGTCTTAAGTTTGTCTTAAGACAAACTTAAGACAAAATCCTAACTTCTGTGAATACCAAAATGAGTAAGTTTAGGACTTTGTCTTAAAGTAGTTCTGTGAATCGGGCCCTATGTGTGCAAATGAACTTATTATAGATTAGCACACATCCTTCAACTCAACACAGCTAAGCATCATGGTTTAACACATGATGAACGCTCACAGGATTTCCTGAACTCATTTTGCAATGGTTTACCTCAGCTGGCACAGCTGGGAATCACAGTATCCGAGCAACAGCCATTAAACTGTGGAGCACTTCAAGCTTCCCTCTTTTGTGGCCTTTAACCTCTACATGGAGTATCTGTGAGGACTACTGAGTAAAAATCTGTCAGTACGGGCACATGCTGAAATCTGTATAAAAATCTCCTTTATAATATTAACTGTCCATCCATCTATTCATCCATCCATCCATCCATCCATCCATCCATCCATCCATCCATCCATCCAGCCTTGGATATCTAGCATCCACCTACAAATAAACCTTAGGAGGAACAAAACCATTGTCATTACTAACAGCTCCAAACAAGTCTCAGAGAAGTTGAAGCCATTCAACCCCAGCTCACGCCAACACGAAATTCATAGGGTTCATTATAGACCCTTAATTTAAGGCCTACATCGTCAAAAGATGCAGATGGCCTGCTTCTGGCTAACAAAAATCATACCATGTGTCACTGACCATAAGTTCAGGAAAACCGCCTGGTAATTAATTGCTCTGAATTACAAAAGTTATTACTGTTAGCATCTACAAGGGTGTTCATTAAGTATTGGCCTTGCTGGTACGTGTGCCTAATGGCAGCTCTAATAAAACATTCACATACTAGTTAGTTGAGGCCAATTCTTCCCAACAAGTTAATGCCAGAATAATGCATACAGGTATTACAATTTTCTCTGACATGACTCCACATTTACTTATTACTTCCAAAGGGCTGCTAGCAAAGTTTCCTTTCTCCTGAGATGATCACTCGACAATTTGTGCCGTCTTATGGACACTATTCTGCTAGTATACAAACTGTGCACTTTGACATTGCTGTTGAGTTTCAAAATGCCATTTCGGATTGTTTGTGTGCAGGAAGGGACACCTTCCTGCACTTTAATAATCTTTCCCTACAATGCAGGCACCCTGCCCCTTGGGTGTCTGCGTTGGCACTAGGCAGGTAAAATTAGCGCCAGCGCAGGGCGAAACGTAGGGCTGCACCGTATCCTTGTATATACGGTGCAGCCCAGATTTTTGGAAGTGGCAGAGCGCAGCATTAAGCCAAGGTGGCTAACGCCGCGCTCCACCACTTCCTAGTAAATATGCCCCTATATCTTTTGGCTTGGAGATGCTAAGGATGGCTTTGCTTATTGATTCAAAGGACCCTCCCAGTCAGAATACAATCAGATATGGGTAGAGAATACATTTTGTCAATGCAACATTCTCGGACATGGGAAGATTCCATAAAGAAGAATACTCCTTACTGCTACTTGAAGAAGAGGACGCATTTAATTACTCAAGTATTCAAGGACTCCTGACTCCTGGTGGCACCTAAGGCCTGGAACTACTCATCTAGAGTCAATTGGTTACCCTCATGCTTATCATCAGCACTAAAAGCAGCAGGTCTCATGACTCCATGAGGACCTGGTTGACCAAAGAGGACCAAACCTTGCCGGAGACCTGGCTGTAGAGAGTACCGGTACCTAGAAGCCTGCCCTAAGATGCTAAGAGCTGAAGGACTGACCAGGAGAAATGTTTCCACCTTTGGATGACCAGTACAAAGTTCAGAGGCTGGCCCAGAGAGGTCAGACCCTGAATAGACAAAAAAATGAGACTTGTATTGCTCCGAGCTTTTACGGTGCTGAAAACTGTTTCAGTGGTTCTTTGCAGAGATTGGATATGGCCTCATTGAGCCTAGTCCAGTCACAGCTCTACATTTGCCTTTGTTCTGCAATGTCTTTCACTACCTTTCAGATACCATTGACCTATATAAATGCCACATACTTACAATGACTGAGCTGGGAAATGATGATGGAAACTAAAAATCCAACAGTTGAGGGGGGGCGTGGCCTTCAGGAGCAGCATGGTGAACACATCTTAATACTGCGCCGCCATCCATCCCCTTAATCCAACACTTTTATCCCTCATCGCCACAATCTGTGGCACAGGGTGATACCTGATGCCCATGTGACACCCCAGGGGGCCTGCGGAGGTTGAAATCATGCCCAGACAGCAAGTTTTTTGGACTTGTAGCGGAGCGCTAGAGCGCGGCCGGGTGGCCACGGCTGTGATCGATCGGGCGAGGCGCCTGCGTCCGGGCCTCGGTTCCCGGGCTCTGACCCCTGTGAAAGCTGTTTCTGCGGAGTGGTAGTCCGTGAACCGGCAGGCGAGGGTGGTGCCCCCCGAGACGTGGGAGAAGGTGAGGAGTACTGAGTGCGAGGCCCTGGTGAGCACTGTTGGAATTGGCGGTGATTGGGCCAGGCCCAGCCCCGCAGCGCGAGGAGTTGTGACGGCAGTGAGGCGGCACCAGAAAGAAGAGTGGCGGCTGTACATGAAGTAGGAAAGCCCCGCGGGCCTAAGACAGGCCGATAGAGAGACGATGGAGCCGGGCTGAGACCGGGTATGGCAGGTATCTGAAGACTGGACTGGAGAGCGATATCTGGCTGCATGGATGCGGGCTGATCTGGTGCACCCAGCCAGTGGCGGTATGCCGTAATGAGCATTACGAAGACTGGATATGGTCTGAGGCGTGGCGCAGCTACTGAGGGGGTCACTGCTGGGTGCAGGCCTACGGTGCTGATGTACAGGAGTGAACCACGCAAGGCCGGTGAAGTGGTGCAGCACCCTGGTACACCTACGATAGCAGGGAAGAGTGTGGTTGCTGTTGACAGCTGCTAAGGTAGTATGCGGTGAGGGACGACGCAAGGCCCATGAGTGAGGCCTGGTGTGGAGCGTGCCTGTGGTAGGCCGGGAGGCCTGGAAAGCTGTGTGGGTCCCTTCGATGCCAGAACTGATGTGGAGTGTGGATGCTAAGAGACTACCTTTGTGAGGCTGGGACACACCCGCTGACTACTGAGGTGCTCAGTAGACACACAGTGCTGCGTAACAAGAAGAGGAATCGGCGGCGGGAGTGGGGCACTAGCCGCGCCTCTGTAGGCCGGTGAGGCGATAACAGCAGGGGTAGCTTCAGGCAGCACCCCCACACTGTGCATGCCAAAGACGATTCAAGTATTTGAGGTGGTGCACCTGATGGATCAAGGACTCATTCTGTCGTAAATAAAGTATTATGCACTCATAATTTCTATAGGTATCAATAGGATCATGCATAAAGCAAGAGGCTGAGTCCGTGGTATCAGGTTCAAAAGGGCTTTATTCCAATAACTCGAGTTATAGGGAGAATAGTTCCATCATCACAAGGGATCAGGAAGGGTCTTCTGAAACTTTATTCACAGAGTACAGTATATATACTTTCAATATTATACGTAAGCAGGAGCGCTTCAGGCAGAGCAAGAGAGAATGAGATAAGAGCATGTGGGCGTGTAAGTAGGCGTGAAGGTGGGCGTCCATGTGGGCGTCCACTTGATGAGTCATAGGTGAGTGTCATAGGTGGGTGGGTACCTGGAGGGGGTTGCGTGATCAGCTGGAACTTTACTGGAACTTTGCCTTACTTGTGCTCAACTCGAGCATGACGTGTAACTGACGTGTAACTGGGGGAAGGTTGCTGTGCAGTCGGGGAGTCTGGAAGAGAGGCCTTCAGTGTCAGGACGACCAGCACATCTTGTATTATCTGATATCTAAAGTCCGGAGCAGGAACTGATCTGTGACATAGGTTGCCCATCACCAAGAGCCGATGTGGCTTCTATTTCTTTATTGACTGCGTGGGCCTTACATGGGGGCTATGGGCTTTTCACTGACGTGAGCTTTGCAATCTCTGAAAAGGAGACAGAAAGGCTAGGCTCTATCCTTTGCAGGTGGGTTTTGTTTATTCCTCCTTTTCCAGGCAGGAATGTGATTCAGTAGGAGTAAGCAGATAACCGTGCTCAATACTGTCTCGGCACCCCTGACTGGGCACCTTTGGCTGAGGCCCAAGTGTGCGAGGCCAAGGATACGCAGCTGCAGCTCTCAGAGCGTCTGAGGCCTGAAACCTCTTTTCGGGCTCCAGCTGAGCCACAAAATGGGCTTTCATGAAAATGACACGAGTGCAGGAAAACATGATGCAAAACGTGTAGGCCTCAGTGCAGATTTGTCGTTTCTCTCATGGGAGACTTGATGGCAGGCCACGTTATAGCATAGGCATCATGGTTGACAGACCATGGAGGGAAAATGCATGGCGTACATGCATGTACACGAAAACGTTGGGGAACACATAGGGGACACATAGGCCTAGTCATAATCTTTATTTTCTCATTCCCTCCTTGTCCCCTAGTGGACCCTTCATGTCACATCTATTCTCATGAGACAGTCGATCTGTTCTTGCAGCATTATTTTTCCATTTTCAATGCTTTGTATATGGGGACGTGGAACACATGCGGTAGCACACAGGCCGCAAATGGCCGGGCCACACTGCAGACATAGACAACAACTGAATACCATTAGTAGTATTAACCCACAGACGGTCAACACTTTCCATCCCCATGCCGATATTACTCCCCAGAGCCAACTGGACCAAGTCCACGTGCCTGGGTCTTGATGTATGCTTTGGGCAATCTTGTGGAGCCTTGTTATTGCTTTGTATACAGATGGTGCGTTATTAGGAATAAAAACGCAACAGCTGGAGCTGATGATTCTACAAGCCCCGCCCCTATCCGCCAGGATGACGTCAAGAACAAGACGGTTCTGAAGAACGACCATTCTCATAGCAGACTGTTCCTGGGTCAAGTCCCCCAGGGCTGATGCAGTCTCATTTACAACTGTTTCTAGAATCCTTGTTAACCTGCGGATAAGTTTACTATTCTGGACGGGACCTATGAAGAAAAAGAATCCTTTGTTGAAATCTGTATATTGCTCCCAAGCTGTCTCGGTCTGGTCAATGCCGGAGGCATCGAGCCCTCGTCTGTGTCTGATAAGTGCTAGTTGGGGATCTTGATGATAGTTCGATGGGGCCAAGAAAACGGGTGGTAAAAGAAATGATATGTAGCACGTCCCACCCCAGTCTAAGGGCAGCTGTACATAGGCTGTCTGGCCACAAATAAAGTAGGTGTATCGTGATGCTCTGAAATAGGACTTTCCTTTGTCTTTAAACTCTATTATAGTATTACACTCGCTGTGCCCCAAATGTACTGAGCCTTCTTTTCTGACACACAAGTCCCCTTTTACTGGCAGGACTGTAATTGAGGATGGACCTACATTGTGTATGGGCTTGACATTCAACATTATAAAGTCGAGGGTCGCATTTCCTTGCTGATACTCTTCATTTTCTAGATCTGTACCTTTTCTTTGGGGAAGACCTTCTTCGTCTGGGAAACATGCTTCATTCATGACTTTATTCAAGTTACCCCATACCCAGTCACCCCTACACTCCTTGTCTTGACATTCTTTGGCATCACCGTTGATGGATGTCATTAAGGCAAACCATGCTCCGCAAGAACCATTATGGGAGAACGGAAAAGGGAAAAGAGGCAACACTCCCTTCACCTTCTGATACGGGGGAAGTCGGCCACAGACCCAGCAGTCTGTAGCATTGCTAGTCTGATGTGAATGGTGCAGCATCTGGATAAAGGTATTGTTGCGCAGGGCAAGTCGATAGGATAGCTCATAGAATGGCAGATCACTAAATGTGTGCTTTATGGTATCATTAGTGGAGGAGTGTAAGAGTGAGGCAATAGGAGGAAAAATAGCATGTAGTATTAAGCTGATACATATTATCGTGATGCACAGAAGAGATAGAAAAATCAAAGTCACTATACATCTACCACGTAACATTTTACAGTATTTGCTTTTCATCTTGCTCTTTTTATCATTATCATTGTCCGAGATCTTATGCAAGCCAGAATACATGTTCAACCGATTCACCACCTAGTGGACTTAATTGATCAAACGGGGTCTGGCTTTTTAGATCTAAGTTTAGCTTTGTACTCCTGCTGAGGAGTCTCCTCTAGTAAAGGGGGCTCAAAGTCTGAAAAGTTCATTTCCTTTTTAAAAGAGTCGTTATTCCTGAAGTAGCGTTTGCAGTGGTGTATATGCAGCCATCCTTTCCGTCCTTCGACTTTAACGGCTGTCCTCGTGGTCAATAGCACTAACTTCGGCGCCTTCCACCTCGGCTCAAGAGGGCTTGTCCTGTCAAAGTTCCTTATTAAAATATAATCCCCAGGAGCGATGGAGTGTTCCTAGACCTGGGTGTTGTCAGGGAAGGCGGCGGCAACCTGCGAACGACAAGAGAGTAGTGCAGACATCAAGGAAGCCAGGTAATCTGTCAGTATGTTACTATCAACATCAGTAATCTTTTTAGGCATCGGAGTGCCCCACATATTCGGTGGCCTACCGAAGACCACTTCGTAGGGAGATAAGCCTGTTCTAGAATGGGCTACCATTCGCATGTAAAAGAGGGCAACCGGCAGGGCTACCATCCAATCTACACCTTTTTCTGCACAAATCTTTGCTAGTTTTGTCTTTAAGGTCTGATTGTGCCTTTCTACAAGGCCTGCTGCTTCAGGATGTCGCACACAATGAAACTTCCAGGTATACCCTAACAGAAGGGACACCTGCTTCATGAGTTCAGAGGAGAAAGGCTGACCGTTGTCGGAATATACGACACGCGGTAATCCATAGCGTGGGAAAAACTCTCGCACCAATTGTCTGGCGGTAGTTACAGCAGTATAATCAGGGACTGGATAGGCTTCTGTCCATCTTGTAAGTGCACATACGACTACCAGGACATATTTGTAACCTCTACATCTGTTCATTTGGATATAATCCATTTGGAGGACTTCAAAAGGATGGTCAGGTGGATGGAATCCACCTTGTTCCACCGGAATGCCTTTACCTGGATTGAATTGGCAACAGATCATACATGTTCTGACTTTTTGTTTCGCTGCTGCACGCAGGTGCTTGTTGAACTAGATATTCTGTAAGCTGTCTAGCATTGCTTTCTCTCCTAAGTGTGCAGGACTATGTGCGGTATTTATGATCACTTGTACCATCGAATCAGGAAGAAACCATGTTGCTTTGCCCTTAGTCATCCAACCCTGATCAGTCAGTACCCCTCCTTGTTCCGACCATTTCTTTAATTCGTCTAGAGTAGCATGTGTCTGTATGTCTTGTACATCCCTGGAAGGATCCCTGACTGTCATGGCTTTGGTCATTGATGGTATCTGTGAGTTCGTCATGTCTAGTGGGGTCTGAGCTGTCTGTTTAGCAGTTCGGTCTGCCAGATCATTGCCTTGAGAAATGGTATCTGTGGCTTTAGTATGTGCTTTGCATTTCAGGATAGCTATGGCTGTCGGTGAATCGTGAACTACCCCATATGCGTATTGTGAGTCGGTGTAAATGTTTACTCTCAGGTGCTTAGCTCTTATGCATGCTTGTGTCAGAGCGATGAGCTCTGCTGCTTGTGCTGACAGTATGTCTATTCTTTTAGTCTCTATGATTTCAGTAGCAGTGGTCACTGCATACGCTGCCACTAATTCTCCCGCCCCCGTCCTCATGCATGAGCCGTCAACATAGAGTGTTAGGTCAGGGTCTGGGAGTGCAACATCTGTCAAGTCTTGTCTTGGTTTAGTCACGGTATGTATCACTTCAACACAGTCATGTGGTGGAACGTTTTCTGTACTGAAGGGCAAAAGAGTAGCAGGATTCAATATGTTGCATCGTCTGATCTCTATGTGTGGTTGAAACAACGTCAAAAAAAAAAAACTGCTTTGTCCTAATCCAAATTACTCAACATCAGCTCCTAGTAAAGATTGTGAGTGCATTCACACAGACTAGTTAATGAAGAACTAGTCATTTCGCCTAAGCCTAGTAGAACAAAAAAAAAAAAACTGCCCACAACTAATTCCCCTGAAAGATCACAATAAAACATAAGAAAAGGGAAGAGCAACATACCTTTTTCTTAGGCTTAATTTCTAAGGGGGCTAATTTAATTTCCAAGGGGCTTAATTTCTAAGGGGCTAGCGGGAAGCGAACCTCCTCAGGGGCCAGCAGGAAGCCAATATTCTCCTCAGGAAGCCAATATTCTCCTCCTTCCCCCCTTTTTGACAGGAGTAAATCTGAAACAGTTTTCACTGCTGTCAAACACTATCAAACCCTGTGTCTTGTCAACACTATCAATCCCTGTGTGTAGCAACTATTTTCTCATTACCCTAAATACCGAGCCTCATTTGTGGAAACCCGTTTACAACATTCTAAAAGGCAGAGTTGTCACTCTGGGGTGGCAGTCCTTATTTAAAACAGGCATTTCAAGTGTTAAGATGCGAGTGTACAGATCATAATTGTTCCTTAATGTCCAATCTGGAAACATATGACCAAGGCTGCCTGTCTATAAGAGAAGGGCAGTCATGTGATACATATTTTAGTCTTGCATAACCTTTTTTTGTTTTATTCATCTCCAATACCAATTAGACATACACTGATAACGTGTTGTCTGCTATTTTGACAGCATGATAATGGTAATATCATGTCTGTGAAATTTAGTAATTGTGAACAAGTTCCAGCCAAGCGCTGCGCAAAGATTGACGTTGTCACGACCATCTCTGTACCGCACAGGAGAACTTGTATTAATGCTAAACAGACTGGTCAATACGACACAAAAACAAAACATATATAAAATACATATGCCAAGCCATCAGTATACCAAGCACAGAAAGCATAGACAAATTACAATAACATATATAAATGAGCAGTGATGCGCAATTACCGTACCTACAGCTCAGAGGCGAACATTCTGGCCTGCTTAATTTGTCAGGCTTATAATCAATAACTGATTTTCCTTTCCTGCCTTACTCACCCCCCATCTGACAGAAGGTCATCTTAATGATGAGCAGCTGTCAGCTGGACTGACTGTGTTATTTCTGACACACAGGACCAGCAAGAATAATCAAAAATGAAAAACACACAAACATTTCTTTTTGGAAAGGTGTTATGCATCTATTTCAACACAATGTACCCTGATTTCCTATTTGAAGGCGCATATCTCATGTTTCTTCACATACTTGTAACCTTTGGATCATTTTGCCAATCCAACTGGTGGCAGCTTTGGGCCATAATTTCCACTGTGAAAATTGTCTGAATTTGAAAATCGTTTTTATATAGGCATATAGCCCTTAAAATTTCAAGCAAGAGCATCATTTTACTTTTTGTTCTAGAATCAATTCAACAGTAGTTAAGAAAGAAAAACAACAGTCTTCCATAGACATTTCCTCGGGGCACTAGTCTTGCACAGAATAGAACAAGGGAAGGCTTCTCGAGTTTCATTTCCCAGCTGCCCTGTCTGTATCAGAGAAGCTAAAAATAGCCCCTCAGCCCGGCTTGAGCCTGGGCTGCCAGCCATCTGTTTTCTATCTACTCCTGGCCCTCAAGGCTCTCCGGCTACAGGCATTACACAGCTGCTATGTCAGAGAAGCTTTCTAAGCAGTGATTTCACCTCCCGTTTTCCGCTCCTTTTCCTAGCCCCCACCTTACAGGCTTCAAGGTCAGAATCTGCCTTCGATTTCTGCATCACATTCTGCGCTCTTTAGCCCCCACCTTCTCCTCACTCTGAAGCTGTCAAAGACAAAAAGTCTTCCCAATTCCATATAAACTGCAATAATTCGCCCTATTGAAAAATTGTTTTTGATATACAATTTGTTTTCAGGGGTTCGTAATCTTATTTTTCCAATCTCAGATTAGTAAAACTTGGTCCACAGGAACTGGAATAAGGGGCAAGTCGAATTCCCTCTCTAGGCTGCTTCATGAATATGCTTGGTATTCTGGATAGTTAGGTTGAGCGTGCTGATACATTTGTGCTGTAGCGTGGGTGGGTGCAGGTGCATGGACTGGCGGTGGCGGCGGTGGAAACGTATCTGATGTCTGATGCGTGTTATTTTCCTTGGGAGGATATGGACGTGGCTTTGTTTTACCTGTAGCTATATTGTGTTTCAGGACTGCACATTCATTTACGTAGTGGCCTGGCTTCTTGCAATAATTACAGTTCCCTTTAACTGGTGTTGCGCTACTTTTGTTCGTGTTTGTGTTTGCCGGTGCCGATTGGGCCACCAGCATCTTCATCTTTGTGTCTTTCATGCGTCTCTTTTCCTGGTCGTGTTCTTCTCTAATTCTGTTCTGGTGATATTGTAACATTTGTAACATTTGTGAAGGGCTCTTTGCTTGCCAAGTACTCTCAACCTTCAGTACCCTATACTTAATCTCGGGTAGGGAATTTTCTACTAGTTTGCTCACGAAAAGATGGGGATATGATTCGCTACCGTGCTTAAGGCCGCTATTGATAGTAAAACATTTCTCAAACCTAGAGTAAAAATCGCTTGTGTCTTCGTCTGGTTTCTGCTTACAGGCTGAAATAGCATCCCAGTCTTCCTTTTTAGTAACTAATAATCTAGGCAAAACTTGTACAAGGAGTTCAGGTAATTCTTTAGCTCAGGGACCCAGACCAACCCCCGCGGCTCTGGCTGCATCCTCTGTTTCCAACACATCCCAGCTAATCTTTTTCTCTCCCACCTCCCAGTCCTTTTCTTTAAGCTTCTCGTAAATACCAGCAGGCAATAGTACTTTCAATAATTTTAGAATGTCAGCATATGTATATTCTCCTAAGCGGAGAATGTCTTTTAGTTCTCGGTGAAAACCCCCCGGGTCTTTATCATGGGAGGGCAACATCTTTTTCATTTCCAGTATCTCTAATTTCGACAAGGGGGTGTAGACATACACCCGTTGTAGCACATTGTTTGTATCTTTTACAGGATGAACCTCTCGTAGGGGGTTCAGCTTGTCGTATAACTGTCGCCTATCATGGGGTGGAGCGGGAAGCAGGGACCTAGTCACGAATTCTATATATTTGTGTCGCTGATCTAGGATGACATTAATCAATTCAGTACCCATGTTCGTCCACCTGTCTAGTACTATGTCGTCCAGCAACTTATACAATAGACCGGGATCAGAATATTGACTCTCATACAACGTAATCAAATGTTGGACCATGTAAACACCAGCTATGCGCTGTTCGTTTGGTGGGAGGCTCAAGAACGTTTGGGCTACTATATCATTATTATATGTATCATATTGGGACACCCACAGGGTGGCTGACCGTGCTAATTCTTTTTCGTTCGGGGTGAGGGGCTGATCGTTACCTATCCATCTATTCAGGGCCTTTTCGGTAGTTTGGAATAAACTTTCAAGGGAATATCTTTCTTTTATAGCCGTTCCCTGTTTACGGTAATTGAGGCCCTTGGGCCTCTCGAACCGTCGGGCATGGCCCACGTATAGTACTTTGTCTTTGTCCCCGGCTTCGTCATCAGAGGATGACTCAGCCTTTCCGTCCGGTCCTGTTTCGTGTGAGGCTATTATTGCCTTTCGGATTTTGGTCAACATGCTGTCTGTCTGTCCTGATTTATCATGCTGACCGGCATCTATATGATCACTCCAACCTATATAACAAGGGTCTACGTCCCCGTTACCTTCGTCTTTTTCCCTGATCAGACAGTTAATTAGGAAACGAAGGATATAGTTCTTAATAATTACTTTTCTGTTTTGTGTGGCCTCTGCTGTGCACTCAGGACCCTCCCCTGTTCTTATGAAATTGTACATTTTCTTTAGGTGTTTATCCATATCTGGTAATTTTTCCAAATGTGCGACTGCTTGTCTAAGTCTTAGTGAAATCACGAGCATATTGCCCTTTCCTGGATCCGGATCGTATATACATTCGGAGATGTCTACTTTTACAGTCGGCCCCCCTCCTGATGCTGTCCCGGATCCCTCCCCGCCGTCCTCGAGCTCCTGGAGCTGGGCCTGTGTTGGGGGTGCAGGGAAAGATCCGTCTAGGTATGCTGGTGGGGATTCCTCTAGGTAGGTGGTAATAAACGCTTCGGATGCTGTTGGTCTTATTTTTCGGGGTACTTGCGGTGGCACTCTAACGGGTCTTTCTACTGGGGTCACTCTTGCTAGTTCCTCTGAAAGGACGGGATAAATACCAGCAACGACAGTATTTCTTTCTCTTTCAGCCTGTTCTCTTTTGACCCGCTCCCCTTCCTCCTGTAACTTCTTTTCTTTGGCTTTTTCAGACTCCTGTCTACTTCTCTCTGCTTTGTGGAACTCTTTCTCTGTTCTTCTATGTGACTCCTTGCGCCAAAACCCAATGGCATCCTTCTGAGCAGGTCTACATTTTCTCTTCCATAGCTCTTCCTCTACCTTCATAATGCATTCCGCATCCCACGTTCCCGTGATAGGCCATCTATACTGTGTCTCTAAATCCTTCGTGTAATCCACCCATAGCTCTAAAAACAACACGGCATCTAAACCATGTTTACAGTACATGAAATGTCCAGGTGTGTCTCTAGGCGGAATGTTAACTGGTTCCTCTAATAAACCTTTCCTAGTACCTATTTTACGCAGTTTCGAAAACAACGGCATGTTGAAATGTAACCAAAAACAAAATCACAATGAAACAATCTTACATACAAACCTGACACATTCAAACCTAACTGAACCTGACTAAGACAATAACATTCATACAGTTGAATCGCTGCACCTGAATACTTGAATACTTGAATAACTCTATGCATGCACTTGAATACTTGAATACTTGAAAACTCTATGCACTGGAATACAGCACAATCATACCGGTCTCACAAGTGAGACACGTCTTTACCGTGTTCATTAAATGAACCCGTCTTTATGCAACCCCCATGAAACTCACCGGGAAGCAGAACTTGAAGGCCTCGGACACTCGACGCTGCGCATGCGCGGGAATGGCGTATCTTTGGTGGATCTCTAGAAACCTCGGACACAGCTCTCTCGCAGGGTGGGCTCTGGGTCGGGACGATCCACAATCCTCACCGCCTCGTATGGATACCTGGTCGCAGTCCGTCTCCTTCGTTGGCCTGAGGGAGTTGGCGGGAAAACCCGCGACGTGCGCACTTGAAGTCCGTCACGGCTGTAGAAGGGGGCAAAACTGGACCTTCATCTCCGGCGCGTGGGGAAGGGGATTTGTCCCTATTCGGGCGCCATTAAATGTCGTAAATAAAGTATTACGCACTCATAATTTCTATAGGTATCAATAGGATCATGCATAAAGCAAGAGGCTGAGTCCGTGGTATCAGGTTCAAAAGGGCTTTATTCCAATAACTCGAGTTATAGGGAGAATAGTTCCATCACCACAAGGGATCAGGAAGGGTCTTCTGAAACTTTATTCACAGAGTACAGTATATATACTTTCAATATTATACGTAAGCAGGAGCGCTTCAGGCAGAGCAAGAGAGAATGAGATAAGAGCATGTGGGCGTGTAAGTAGGCGTGAAGGTGGGCGTCCACTTGATGAGTCATAGGTGGGTGGGTACCTGGAGGGGGTTGCGTGATCAGCTGGAACTTTACTGGAACTTTGTCTTACTTGTGCTCAACTCGAGCATGACGTGTAACTGACGTGTAACTGGGGGAAGGTTGCTGTGCAGTCGGGGAGTCTGAAAGAGAGGCCTTCAGTGTCAGGACGACCAGCACATCTTGTATTATCTGATATCTAAAGTCCGGAGCAGGAACTGCTCCGTGACATAGGTTGCCCATCACCAAGAGCCGATGTGGCTTCTATTTCTTTATTGACTGCGTGGGCCTTACATGGGGGCTATGGGCTTTTCACTGACGTGAGCTTTGCAATCTCTGAAAAGGAGACAGAAAGGCTAGGCTCTACCCTTTGCAGGCGGGTTTTGTTTATTCCTCCTTTTCCAGGCAGGAATGTGATTCAGTAGGAGTAAGCAGATAACCGTGCTCAATACTGTCTCGGCACCCCGGACTGGGCCCCTTTGGCTGAGGCCCAAGTGTGCGAGGCCAAGGATACGCAGCTGCAGCTCTCAGAGCGTCTGAGGCCTGAAACCTCTTTTCGGGCTCCGGCTGAGCCACAAAATGGGCTTTCATGAAAATGACACGAGTGCAGGAAAACATGATGCAAAACGTGTAGGCCTCAGTGCAGATTTGTCGTTTCTCTCATGGGAGACTTGATGGCAGGCCACGTTATAGCATAGGCATCATGGTTGACAGGCCATGGAGGGAAAATGCATGGCGTACATGCATGTACACGAAAACGTTGGGGAACACATAGGGGACACATAGGCCTAGTCATAATCTTTATTTTCTCAGTTCATGTGAGACTTGCTCGGATTCAATTATTAACATGAATTACTAATTTTGTTTCGTGATTAATCCTTGCACCTTACAGTTATATAATTTAGACAGAGAAGCTTGCCTTTGTGTTTTCTAATCATTAATACGGATAGCGGACTAAAAGTGCGGCTCTAACAGTGAAAACTTTACTGCACATGCGTCAATTGCGTCTACGTAATGTGACATCTAACCAGCTTTGGAGGGAACTTCTCACGCATGAGCAGAATGCACTAACATGGCGTCTTTAAGACCCACATGCATGGCACCTGCTTTGCTATTTAGAAAACGCTTTATTTACTAAGAGCTTATGCAGGGAAAGTATTAAATAAATTGAGGGGAATAGAGTAGATGTAGGCGAAATTATTCATTTCTTGAATTAATATTTTCTTTTTTTGATCTTTTATTAGTTCATATTTTGGGCCTTCTTGCCACAATCCGAGTGAATGAAAGAAAAGCCTTCTGCGCATGTGTGACCTCTACTTTCCCTGAAAGAATGATCCCATGATTGGACCTCATCCAAGGCCATCAACCGCTAAACCCTGGGGAAAAAGGGATGTCAGAAGTGCAGTGGTTCAGTCATATGAATAATAATGATAAAGTGTTGCAAATGTGAATAAACTCGGGTGGGAATAAAATAAAATACATATTAATAAGAGGATGAGTTTGGGAACAAAGGAAAGTACTATGCCATCATGGTGTGATGACTGAATGCACTTTGCCTGTCCAATTAGAAATCGTAAATTTGCGATATTGCAACTTTAGGGGGTGGTCCATGAATCTCAAAAGATATAACTAAGGTAGTTTAGTTAGTTGGGTGTGTTTGATCTTGAGAGAATGCTGAGAGGGAAGATGCTGTCGGAGTGAGATGCTGAAGAAGTTTCAATAAGAAAATTACCAATCCAAAAGCAATTAATTAGAAAGAAGATCGCAGAAGAATCTGGAGGAGGAAGAGAGTGTCAGAGAGGGGTGTGGCGTGTTCGGCGGTCTAGAGAGGCTCCCTGTCCTGATTCCTGACTTGAAGTCTTTGTCCCTGATCTTTCCCCGGGGACCCTTACCAACCCTTTGGCCAGGGGGTTGTCTTCACACCATCTGTGGTAACTATAATTTCACATATTTCCTATGTAGTGCTGTCTCTATCCTCTCCTTTCTGAGCAACGTCAATCTATTGAATTTGTGAGAGTATTTGAATTGATTGACTTTTCCACCCTAATGATTGATGGTGTCCGTGGTGTGCAATTGAATGGTTCACTCACACTTAACTTTAGATAAAGGTTTTGAAAACTCCCTGAGTCTGCGTTTATTATTATTATTATAAAATATTTTACATTTAGTGGTTATGTACATCGTCACCATCAACTAGTTCCAACTAATTTGGTCTATCGACCAAATGGAAAGAACTTATTGATCAGTGATAAGAATTGGAAAGAAATGGATTATTGGAATATTGATCAATAGGTTTTACAAACTTTTTATTTCCCTCCCAGCGGCTAATCAAGTGAATTTGAGTGATAAGGTGTATGTGTTTTGATGGGCCCAGATGAATATATGGAATCGGAGTATCTGTTGTTGGTCCGCCACTGGATCAGTTTTCTGGTAGCAGAGTTATGGTAATATTGACTAGTTTGGTGATGAGTATTGATTATTGATTATTAATTTATGTTTTAACAAATCCGTTCACGTTGCATTTTTATGTTGTCTGGAACACAGGTACAGTGGTACTTGGAACTCCCGGGAAGGAATAGCGGGTGGTGGAAGTAGACACACTGCTCTGAGGTTACTCATCTGTTGGAATAACACTGAGAAGCTATGCAGGGCTGGCAGTGTTAAATTAGGGACTATATTTTGTGTGTAAAGGTAAGAGTGATTGAAAGCAGAGAGTTCGCTGGTGAAACTTTAGTCGTTATATCACCTCGAAAGGGTAACACTGAAAGAGTAGCAGGTTCTTCTGAGCTAGAGTGACAGCAAAAGAGATCGCTGGTGAAACTTTGGTCTTACATAACCTAGAAAGGGTAACACCAAAGGAGTAGCAGGTTCTTCCGAGTTTGAGTGAAGGGTAAGCGGAAGGGATTTACTTGCAGTGTATGAAGAGTAAACGGAAGCTCTTACTTTGTGAAGAGTAAGCAGAATGTGTTACTCGCAGTGAAAGTAAAATCTATCCTTTATTTAGTGGAACAGGCAGAGTAGCGAATGTTTTTATGTTGTTACTAACGAAGAATTTAATGAAAGTATTGAGAAAGGGTTTTGCATTACCTTGTGAAGGGAGGGTCAGTCGCTGGAGTTAGACTGACGTCACAGTGTGCCGCGCTGGCATTGGTGGAAACAGCGGGTGTGTGTGACCAATGCAGATTGTAAAGACGGGGTCAGTAGTAAGGGGTGATTCTGACATCACAAAAGTCAGGGCTGGGATTGGTCAAACCACCAGTGTAAGCCCAAGTCTGATTGGATTGGGAAAAAAGCTACTTTAGGATTGGATAAAAGAAAATTATGTTCGAAATTGGGAGAAGGCTATTGTAGGGAATCGCCCGGATAGGAGATTTTTGGGCTTTGCAGAATACAATTTTATACATCGGTACTTACCCAAAATGTATAGGGACGAGAGAAAAATGTAATTGATAAAAAGAATTAAGAATTTCTTTTAAAAAGACAAGTCCGTATTGACTAGAGAAGGGATTCTTATCCCTCCACCAATAACACCTGCTTCATTCATGATGATGGAGAGAGGTTTGCATACCTATGTATGTTTAGCGAATTGGGTAGACAGAGTCTTAGCTTTCCCAGAATATGGTACATTTAATGGCAGAGTTCTTCAGAATTTGAGAATGAAAATGAATGATTTAGACCTAGATTAACTCAGTATGGAGCTTTAGAAGAATGGGAGACTGAGTCATTTGAGATAGAAAAGCATGGAAGAGGGAGAATGAAAGGATTTTTCCCCAGATATATGAATGGATCACAAGAAGATCAGATGAAACAATGTAGAAGAGCTATGGTATCAGAAGGGTTATATCCAGTGTTGACGGCTGAAGAACAGATAGGAGGCAAGTGCATATGAATGTGACTGGGTATGGAGAATCAGAGGATGAATTTTTAGAGGATATTTTAACTACAAATCCTCCCCATATCAGGAAGGACTCAATAGAGTAGTTACCCTAAGTGTCAGGATGTGACTTCAAATGCGCCTACCTCATTCCAAAAGATTCAGGCAGGAAAACAACATCTCCCAGAAGGCCGTCCTTCTGGGAGGGATTTAACTTCTTTAATCACATACGACGCATAGAGCGTTGTACGTGATTCTGGATTGTGTCCTGGACATCCTGAGTGCAGAGCGCCTGCTCTGCTTTCTTCCGTTTTGTACCTCCCTCGTTCTCGCGTTCTCTGTCCGAGACGCGGAGGGTGTCTTTGCTTGTTTCCGACTTTCGAGCTCAATGTGAGCCGGAAGGAGCGTTCCGCTCGGCTGAGCGAGAACGCTAGTACTTTGGGATTACCCGCTCGCGGCTGCGGCGGGAGGTGTCCTCCGCGGAGCCTTTTCTCCTCTAGTTGTTCCTGCCTGAATCCTCCCCGTAGCTGCGTTAGGGAACGAGTAGGTGTACCGCTAGGATTTCATCAGCAGCGGTTGTTCCTCCTCGTGATACGGAGCTGAGGATTGGTAATAGAGATATTTTCCTAGCTGTTATGCTTCGTTACTTTAACTTTGGATTACTAAACATTTGCTTTGCTAAACCAATCAGTGGATTCACACTATTGCCTTGCTAGCCTATCAGTGGATTACAACATTGTTGCTTTGCTAACCTAACTTTGCGAAGATAACTTTTGCTTGACCTTTGTTTATTTCCTTTGGAGTTCCTTGTTTTTGATTCCTTATCTGGAGATTTCAGCAAAAGGTTTGTTCCTGACTTTGCAGTATCTCTTGTTTGGTGCACTAGTATCAAGACATTTATCTGGTTCTGGAGCTGGCCTTTCTTTTTCCTTTGGATTCAAGGGGGTGTGGTAGAGGGTATGTATGTGGAATAGTACTGCTAGATGCTTGTATAGGGACGTTTGTTTCTGTACAGAATGTGTTTGACTCGTAGGTGTATATACTTTCCCTACAGTAAGAGAGGTATGTTACTAGACTGAGAGAGAAAGGGTTCACACCAGGGACTATCCTATTAAGGTATTGCTATGGTTCTAGTGAGAATTATATGAGCGTAGTTAGCATTGCCTATTATATTAATCATATGCTTATTTTGTTTCAGGTCTCACATTTCCAACGCTGCACCTACCCTATCCCTATCCCTCGCTTGATCACCTTTATACTCTGTGTAAATATTAGTCAGAGTGTGGGGGAGTCAGGAGGTGGACCCCTTTGAGCATCGTCCTGATCCTGAGGAGGCTTGCAGACGTGACACTAAGTGCCCCAGGAACTCCTATAATTCTGCACATTTTGCATGATAATTCACTAAATATAGTACTCCAAGAGAAAGAAATTGAGACTCTGAACAAAAAAGAGTTGATACAGAAAATAAATCAGTTGAATTTGCCTGCAGATGCCTTGTCCATACCTGTAACCATAGGTGCAGTTATACCATTATTTGTGAATAAAGCGAATATTCAAAATTCTCAAACTGTACCTGCCCCAGTGAACAACTCCAGAACAGAATTGATAATTGCAGAGGATCAAGCCAGTGAGTGTATCTCAGTCATTTCATTAATGGATCTCCCTATAGGAGACCCTGTGATTGGAACTCCAAAAATAAATTTACCTGATCATAGGAGGGAAAGAGGGACGGTGGCACCTCCAATGACTAAAAGGACAACAGCGGTTACTCCAGAAGATTTGGAAAGATGGTCACAGGGAATAGAAAAACGTAGTTTAGTGCCAAAAATTAAAAACATGTATAAATTGAAAGTGGAGTTAGGGGAAATGATTGCTGGAAATGTGTCATTACGGAGATTGAATGATTACAATGAAGAAGAATTGTTGTTTGTATGTAGAAGTATTACTCGAAACGCAAAAGTGTATCATGAAAAATGTATGGAAATGGCTGCAGAAATTGGAATAGACATAGGGAAATCTAAGTCATTTCAAAAACCCTATCGAGTGGAATTTACAGATAAGGATTTGTAAAATATGAATGTGTCTGGTAGAAAGTTACAAGTAAAGGAACTAATGAACATTTTGCAGAAGTGGGGAGATATGGACAAGTGCAAAACTAGGTGGACAAAAAAAGAGAAAGCAAAGGCTAGGGAAGCGTCGACATCTGCTTTCTTATCCAAAGACACCGAAAGTGTAGAGAGGTTGTGTCCCATGAGAGAAGTACCTGGTGGTGGATATGTTCATATCCCATGGAGCAGACAGGATATTTTGTCATTTACAAATGATTTCCCAAAATTGAGAGAAAAACTTGTGGAGTGGTACAAGCAGGTTGAGAGGTTCGTGAAGGTGTCAAAGGTTTTGTTGAAGGACCTGGATGGTTTGTTTGACATTGTGGTACCTGCAGATTTGTGGACAGAATGTAAAATTACAGTTGATTGGCCAGGTGAGGAATATCCGAGGGATGCTAAAACAGGAGCACCCTCAGATGATTTGATGAAAAAGTATCACCAAGTGATTACTTTCTTAAAAGTGAAAATTCCTCCAAAAGAGACCGATTGGGTAAAGATAGACAGAACAACTGAGGAATCAAATGAATCTGTATATGCCTACTATGAAAGGCTGTTGCAGGTGATCAAGCAGTACAGCAGTTTTGAGAATATTGGCGATAAAGATATGGGACATTTTGTGTATCGGTTTGTGTATGGTTTGAAACTAGAAATTAGTCAGATGATTCAACAACATATGCTTTGCTGGCAGAGCAAAAGCATAGATGATATTTTGATGTACACCAAGTATTGTGGCAACGATATTAAAGCCAGACTTAAAAAGTTAAAGGAGAAGATGATGTGGGCGCAAGTGAAATTAGCAGAACAGCAGGAATTAAAATGAAATGCAGAAACTGACAAGGGATTGAGCAAGAGTGATCAGGGATTGAATGGTGGTAAATTGAGAGGACGAATGAATAGAGAGGATGCGAAAAAGAAGTTCCCATGTCACGGATGCGGAGAGATGGAACATTGGAGAAATGAGTGTTCACATACTCAAAATAATAATGGCCCAAATCAAAATTTAAACCCACAGATGCAGACTGAAGGGGTTGTGAATCAGCCACCACAGGTAGTTAATCCACAGTATCAGGTACCTCTAGCTCCTATGGCAAACTTTGTTAACCCTCAAAAGCACACCACAGACGCCGGATTTCCAGGAGGAAGGGGTAAGATAAATTCTGTGATTTCACAATATGTTTTGAAAAGTGCTGATAGTGACACAAATGATTGACGGTGCCTGAGAGGGGAGGAAGAGGAGTGCTTACTTGGGGTATCCTTGCCGGTAGATCAGTCAGGTCCATTTTTTGATGGGAAAGTGGAAGGTAATGAGATCACTTTTCTATTGGATACTGGTGCTACCCGTTCTGCTGTGAGAACAGCAGACATCCCAAACCTACCCGTCTCGGGAGAAAGAATTCAAGTTGTTGGTGTTTCAAACCGACAAATTAAAACCTGTCACGACCTGAGACCCGGTGATACGCTGCTCGCAACAGCACTCAAACTCCCGTTTCATAGCACGCACTCAGCGCGAACTACACTACCCAGAAGGTTTAGAGGAGCCCGCCTCACGTGATCCAGGTTATGCAAGGCAAAGCGGATATAACCCAGCGCACGCAGAGAACGGTGCCGATGATTCCTGGAGGTTCGTCTACCTCGGCTCCCCGATCCGTTCTGAGACCCATCTTGCACAGAAAGCTTTGTTCCCGCCTTGGCAAGCCCGCTCCTGGCGTCCCGTCCTCCGGATCCCGACTCAAGAGAATCTCCGCCCTCAGGCACTCGAGCTCCTGTAAACTGCTCCAGCGCTCCTCTGCCCACGGAGTTCCGGGTTCAGAGTAGCAGCGCGAGCGGTCCGTTCCTCTGCCCACGGAGTTCCGGGTTCAGAGTGGCAGCGCGAACGGAGCGCTCTTCTGCCCACGGAGTTCCGGGTTCAGAGTGGCAGCGCTCTTCTCCAGTTGTCTCCGAGTGTCTCCTTCCGAACCGTGAGTACAGATCAGACCAAATACTGTGTGGTCGGGAAACACCTCCCTGTTGTTACCGATTGGTAACCCTGTGGTGAAGCATGCTCTAGAGTATTAAGCACTGTCACTAAGTGCTGTCCTTTACTCCTAGAGGAACGTTGATCCCCTGCAGGTCTCGCAGCTCGCTAACACCCGTTGTCCAGTAACTCCCTTTAACCGGATAGCGGATGTGTCCCAGAGTCCCGCGTCTTCCGTCCAAGGGGTTAGAGGAGGTACAGGTAAGAGGAAGATGAGAGGGGAGTGAGTAACAGCTCACATACGGGGTTTAAAGATACAGCGTGCTCATTTTGTGCTTGTGTCTTTTCAGGTCCCTTTCCCCACTGTTCCTCCCTTTCCTTCCCTCACTCACCTGTCTCCCGAGTCCGTGTGTGTAATATGTATTCCGGGCTGGGGACAGATGAGAGGTGGACCCCTATAGAGCATCAGCGCCATCCTGAGGAGAAGATCCCCGGCCTCCGTGACAGGCCGTGACAAAACCCCACTAACAAGGCCAATGGAGGTGCATATTGGTAACTTCAAAGATATGCATCGATTTACTTTATGTGATTCTAGTCCTGTGAATTTGTTAGGAAGAGACCTGCTGTGCAAGATGAACTGCACAATCTATTGCACACTGGATGGTGTTGCTTTCCAAACTCCTGATGAAAATATTGTTTATAAGGTAATGTTAGCAAAGCAAGGTACCAAAGTGAATGAAATGTTTTCTCTAATAACTTCAAATGAATTGCCAGAGAATTAAAAACTACAGTGAACCCAGAAGTGTGGGACTTTTCAGGAAAATACATTGGATTAATGGCAAATGTAGATCCTGTAAAAGTAATGATGAAAGAAGGTGCAGTCTATCCAAACACCAGACAATACAAAATGAGTCCAGAAGTGTAAGCAGGAGTTGATTCAAGAAATAGAACGATTAATTGAACAAGGCACTTTAAAGGAAATACTGAGCAGCCCTTGTAATTCACCCATAATAGGAATTATAAAGCCTCATGGGAAGTACAGGGTAGCACAGGATTTACAGAAAATAAATAAAATTGTAGTGACTTGTTGTCCAGTAGTACCCAACCCTGTAGTGATTTTATATCACATACCCTGGAATGCAGGCTGGTTTACAGTAATTGATTTATGCCATGCCTTTTTCTCTATTCCAGATAGAGTGTGTGTGTTTGCCTTTAAATTTGATGACCATATCTTGGCATGGTGTCGAGTTCCTCAAGGGTATACCGAGAGTCCCTCAATCTTTAACCAGATCTTGAAAAGTGTTTGGAAACACTAATCATGCCCCGAGGTTTAGTCTTGGTGCAGTATATTGATAACCTACTGGTCGCATCAAGGACTCGTGAAGACTGTGCCACTGACTTAATTGCTTTATTAAATCATTTGGCAGAAGGAGGGCACAAAGTATCCCCTGAAAAGTTGCAATTTTGAAAGCAAGGAGTAAAATTTTTAGGCCACACCTTAGGAAGAGGAGTCAGAAAAGTAACTCCAGAAAGAATAAAAATAATAAAACAAATGTCCTTACCCCATACTCAAAGAGAAATGAGAATGTTTTTGGGAGAAGTTGGATATTGTAGACAATGGATTATGGGATTCTCCTTGTTAGCAAAACCATTAATCCAGATGACTCGAAAATGTGCAAATGACCCAATTGTATGGACTGATGAGTGTGTTGAAGGTTTCATGAGATTAAGACACTGTCTATGTGAGGCCCCTGCTCTAGGCATGCCCGATTACAGAAAAGAATTTGCATTGTTCTGTTGTGAAAGAGAAAAGTGTGCACTTTCAGTTTTGACCCAAAGACACGGACTGAGCAGACGTCCAGTAGCCTGTTTTTCTGCTACTTTAGACCCTGTAGCTTCAGCTCTACCTGGCCGCTTACATTTGATTTATTCATTTATAAAGTTTTATATAGCATGAACAAGATCCTTTAAGGATATCAGAGTGCTTTACAATAAGTTGGGAGAGAGGACAAAATGAAATATACACAGCAATTGTGGAAAGAAAAATAAATAAATAAATAAATAAATAAATAAATAAATAAAATACAAAACAATGATAAATAGTAAGCAATGGTACACATAAAAGGTATAATATTATGCAGACGATACGATCCGTGACTGTTAGTTGTGCCATGGAGCTAGGAACACAGATACAGCCGCCTTATGAGTGCCACAGCCCCTTATGGTAGGAAATTGCTCATTAAGAATCTTTTGGCATTCAGTTTGAAAGCCGTTGTCGATGCGAGTCCGGAGGAAGAGAGTTCCATATTTTAGGGGCAGCGCCAGAGAAGGCTCGGTGACAAGTTCTCTTTTTGCTAAGGATGATAGGTTTCAGGAGGAGAGTAGAGGCTCTTCTAGATGCCCTCACCCCACAGGATAATTCAAGTTTTTGCGCTAGATACGTGGGAGTATTGTAGTGAAGGGCTTTGTGCATCAGGATTGCAAACTTTAGCTGGATTCGTGCTTCAAAGGGTAACCAGTTGAGAGATTTAAGGACTGGGGATATGTGCTCATTTCGTTTGGAGCCTGTGATCAGTCTTGCTGCAGAGTTCAGCGAAGCCCTAAGTGGAGCCAAGGCGTGTTTAGGAAGGCCACAGAGAGTTGCACTGCCATAGTCTAATCTTGGTAAGACAAGAGCTTGTATCACCTGCTTGAAATTCTTAAAGGCAGTTGCTGCTAATTGTATGAGCTTAGAACAGAGTGAACCTATTGTGATAGGACACACAGTTAAACTTTTCGTCCGACATTCAGTTGAGATTCTTTTAACCAGAACTCAAACTCAGCATCTTACTCCCAGTAGAATGACTAAATATGAAAGAGTGATTTTGGGAGCAGAAAATGTGTCAGTAGTGAGATGTACAGTATTAAATCCCGCAACTCTACTGCCCGATTCCACCTGTAAAGAGGTGAAGGATGAAATTGAACATGATTGTTTAGATGTGACAGAACTATGTACAAAGCCCCGACCTGACATTAGAGAAGAGCCCCTGAAAGACTCCGATCACAAGCTATTTGTAGATGGTTCGTGCCTGAGAATTAAGGGAGGCGGACTTAATGCTGAGATCCAGCACAAAACTGGGAAAAAGGGAGTAAAATATACAGATATCCTCCTTGCGTCGCAGACCCGACGTCACACCAGCTCATTCACACAAACTGTCATTGGTGGGCCCATAACACCAACACTCATACATCTTTCTCACGAGTCTGCACAAAGGAGGGATGATAATACACGCTGGACATGTGGGGAAACACCTTATAACCTAAAGGGAAGAAAAGTTATTTTACAGAATATATATATTAACATTCGTCACCTATAGATCCCTAATCTCAAACATCAAGGCACTCCACCCACTTGGTCGACGGACCAATTAGTTGGATTGGTTGATGGGGACTTAGAACCAGCTAAAACACATTTAAGACTCAGAATCCTTCACCACCTTCATTGAATGACCACAAACTCCTATTTTCTGTTAATCAATAATTGTTTATCTAAATTATAATTCATTAAGTCCCAACATTTACATTTAATCAAAGTTTAGACATTTTAGTCAATTTATGCAAATTGCTGGACATTTATATTTACCTATTCTGGCTGTCTAGATTTTCTCTAGTTCATTTGGCTCTGCATAACTGAACTTTAGCCGTTAAATTGTCCAAATAAACAGGCCAAAGTCCAAAGTCCGAAAGTCCTCTGCTCAGCACGTTACAGTCCCCAAAGATCGCCAAAGGACCAGAAGTCGTGCCACCATCAGTCATCGCCTGTGGGGTCAAAGAGGGTGTGCAGTCATAGTAACGGCCAAATGTTCTCTCCCCTCCCTATTCTACTACTCTTTTATAATAAATTTCGAGACAACATGAAACAATTTTATGCGGAGAAAGTCTATGATTGGCTAATCCAGAACGTCCGATTTCAGTTTGTCGGGTTTCAAATGAATTTTGTCGATTCGTTTCCGGAGATGACGTAGTCCTTCATGTTTCAAAACGTGGGTTTCTTCCTTGTATGATTCAATTGTACTTTTAAACAAGTTTTACTGTCCGGGGTCTTGGCAGTCTACCAAGATCCTATCCTTGACTGGGAACAGTGTGGAATAGGTTATGTGGAGGTTCACGGAGCCATCCGAATCTGCGCAGTTGAGTTTGCGCTCACGAGACGGTGGCCACTTCTGAACTCCATGTCGGGTGCCATATTTGGGTAGGCCGCAATTGTCAACTTAAGCGAAACAAACACAAAAGAATAATTAATACAAAGAAATGAAGATTCTAATGTTAAACCCTTACTAATCCCTTTATGTATTAGTATTTTCCTAGCATATAGCGACATTTAAAGCAATATATTCACCGTTACGGTCCTCCACGAAGATGAAAACATCCCAAAAAGCAACATAAATCATGCAATATCTAATTACCACATATACAACTATTAATATGCGTACGAATTTTAATTATTTGAGTTATTTCGCCATGCAAATTGGCAGTTCCCACGTGTAATTTGTGTATGCAAGGGTTACGTTATTTTCACACAGCAAACCATTAGTAAAATTATAATTAGTAGATTATATAGTTAATCTTTACATGCAAATAGAGGAGGTATACAAAATGTTGCTCTACCTGCTCCATCAATCCCCCCTTTGGTGATTTTTAACATCACCACACTACCTAAAATCTTTGTAAAATATTGTAAACAAATGAATTCAGTTCTCCTAAAATTTGTTAGATCACATTACTGTTTCACCTGTATCTTATTCTCTTGCCTTTCTATACATACTCTCTTTCCACTCTTCTAACTCTACCGCTTCAAATTCTTACTTTTCTTTCTTTTTCTCTTTTCTTTATAGTTTCTCCTTTTATGTTATTTCGTCTTTTCTTTCTTTTGCAACATAAACATCCTTGTCTCAGAATTAATACTAAAAATATCACACATGTTAATGGAAATAAGATTTTACCTATAAATGTACTACCTAGTTTTAATAGAAAATCTTTAATAGAAGAAAACTTCCTTCCAATCTTTTCCCAAACACCGTCAACCTCCAGTGGTGCAATCGCTTCATGCAAATCAGTTATATTCTTTATATAGGTCTTTAGATCTTGACTTTCGTCAGGAATGTAGGTACAACAATGTTGACCTTTCAGCATTCCACAGACTCCATCCTCATTTGCTAAAATATATCAAGGGCAAGTCGATTTTGCATTACCATAGCACACATAGCAACCATTTCAGTATTTACCAATAAAATCCTCCAGCAGTGCTTGTTGACAAGCGATCCACTACTGTTGATAACTTTCTAATTTTATGTGCATTCAGAGATATTCCAACTGCTGGTATCAGTACTCCAAAAATGTCTCCTACAATTTCTGACCAAGATTCTCTTCTTCTACGTGTTAGATAACTTCCTATCCCATGTGCACCAACTTGTCCCCTTCCCACATGAAATATCTTTGGGAAAACCAGGCCTAAATAACATGTGCAATAATATGCTTTTTTCCCGCATATAAAATATAATCCAAGAAATACTGGATCATTTCCACCTTTAAATCTCCATCCACCCATGATTTTATAAGTATCATGGCAATCACTGTTGCCTACAAAATAGTTGTCATATGCAGTTTGATTCCTTCTAATACACAACTTCCCTTTCTGGGGCCAGTCTAAAGCCATTGTTGGACTAGCTTCTCCTTTCAAATGTTTTTCTCTTTCAACATCCCAGACTGTCTTTTCTTCCATTCCCTCAGGTACCTTCTTTGGCATTTTCAATCTCCTTTCTTCTACCATATCTAAGAAAGTCTTCTCTACTCTTTTCAGACTACAAGTTAGATTGTTTCTAAATATTGACTCTAATGTTAGTTCTTTAGTTTCTAAGAAAAATTCACCTAATATCTTAGCAAGTTTTATTTTATTCAATTTGTTGACTACAGGTACTTGTGAAAATATGTTATCTACATCTGAAAAATAATATTCTAGTTTCCCTATTTTGTAAAACAAACTTGCTAATACACTACATGTTATTCCATACATTACTGGAAGGTGATGGTATGTCACTCCCTCAGACACTTATGCAGGCAACTGCATGCAAACATAGCAGTCTCTCACATCCATTGTCTTCACATATTCATATAATAATTTTGAAAAACCATTGTTAGAAAAATAATTTAGAGACCTATCTTTGTGTAAATAATTTCTATCTATTTCATTTGGGTTAACCCTTTGAACCTTTTCTAAGTTATTCTTATTCTCACTATGTCCTTCTATTGTTTCTAATGTAGCCTTAAAAGAAACCATTAAAGCTAACGCACCCCACAGAAGCATTAGTAATCCTGTACAACAACACATTTTGAACCATCTTCTAAGGAACATACATTTCGATTTTCTACTTTATATGTTTGCCATTTCGTAAAATGATCAGTGTCTTTTGACTTAGCCTCTTCTACTTCACAGCTAATTTTGTCTAACCCAAGGCTCTAAGCACCTACTTGGTTCTTTTCAGATTATGTCTTTTCCAGAATATTTTTGTTTTCCTCCTTTAGAGCACTTTCGGCCTCCTCAGTTTGGCATTTGATCGTCTTTCACTTTTCTTTCATAATCTTGATAGAGAATTTCCTGAACATCCGTTTCTTCTCCGATGTCGGACAAGATAACTCTCAGGATTTCCGATTCTTCATCTTCCTCAACCATTCTTGGTACAGTCACCTCTAGATCCCCTTGGCTATCAGCCTCTTCTTTCACTTCAGGCAGTGCCACATATGACCATTCCGGTGACTTATACTTCTGGTTAGGTTTTCTTGTCCTTTTACTTTCTTCTTCTGTTGTTTGCTCAACGTCTTTTGATTCCTCTTGACTAGATACCTGTTCAGCTCTAGATGAATTTACTCGTGTCAATCTGTATCTTAATCTTTTTATCCTGTTTGGCCAAACTTCATCCCTTGCTGGCCTTTTCAACTTACTTCCTTTTTCATTTTTCTCAGTTCTCCACGCTCTTTTCCTCAGGACTCGTCCTTCTGGTATTTCTTCATCAATGTCCTCTGATTCAGTTCCAACTTGACCTTTACTTTTGGTAGTCTTTCTTTCCACCACTTCCTTTTTATTACCTACTTCTGTCCCTCCTCGTGGTTCTTCCACACAATCTTCCTGCTGACTAACTTTCCCTTCTTCTATCTGGATGTGTGATTTCCCTACATCTCCTCGGGGGTCTTCCGCAAACATCTTTCCCTCACTCTCTGTATCTGGTACCTTACCATCTAATTTGGGTATTTCGGGTGGAATTTCTCTCGAATTTTCATTCGGAACTTCTTTAACAAGGATTTCTTAGACAGTCTCTTCACTGTTTGTATTTCTACTCTTGTGTGCTTGTACTTGTTCAGCGTCTGATTCTGAGCTGGTGTCAGAAATCTGCAATATTCTTCTTAAAAGAAGATTTTCTGGAGCAATAACTGGACTTGGTTCTAACTAATATCTGATTCTTCAAATTATTCTCCTTCCTTGTTATCCACTGGATTTGGAATTCGTAAAGTGTGACTAGCATGAATCCAGTTCTTTACTCCTGCACATTTTACAGCTGTCGTTTTGTTCCAGAATCACCTGACGTGGTTTTCCCCAACGTGGGACCAAACAGTTTTGTCTTCAATGCACTTTTATTCTCACCCAATCACCTGGGCTTAGATCATGAGCTGACTTCTTTTCAAGGGTGGTGGCATCCGATCCAACCTGATGAAACACAGAATGAACGGAATCAGCCAACCCCTTTCAGTAATCCAACACCAAGTCATCAGATATTTGGCCAAATAGAGTAGAATATCATCGGCATAAATGAAGAGTCTATTCTTCCAATACGCCGTCCAATTCAGTCCCCTTATAAGAGGATCTCCCCTAATCCAAATTGCTAAATGTTCCAGGACTAGAGCAAATATCAACAGGGAAAGTGGACATCCCTGTCCCGTCCCTTTCCATAAAGTGAAAGTTGCAGACCAGCCCCCATTTACCGCCACTCTCGCCAGGGGCTCCAAATATAGGAGCCGAACCCATGACAAGAATTTCATTCCAAAGCCGTGACGTTCTAACGCTGCAAACAGGTAGGGCCATTTAATTAGATCAAAAGCCATTTTGGCATCTAGGGACATTATCACTGCTTCCTCTTTTATGGTCCAAGCTCTGCCCAAAACACCATGAAGACGTTGAAGATTGAGTGAAGTATTCCTGCCCGGCATAAATCCCGACTGATCAGAGTAAATCAATTTATGGAGTAGGGGTGACCGGCGTGTGGCCAAGATTTTGGCCAGGATCTTCACCTCTGGATTTAACAACGTAATCGGCCGGTATGATCCGCATTGTTCAGGGTTTTTTTCCTTCTTGTGGATCACTACCTCATTGGCCAGCCTTTGTGTTTCAGGGAGGATTCCCCTCGCAACACTTTCCTAATACATATCTATCAATTGGGGGCAATAGTTGATGCATTCATTTTAAATAGCTCAATAGGGAGAACACTTGGTCCCATTGCTTTCCCCGATTGCAATGCTCCAATTGCTGTGGTCACTTCTTCAGTAGTAAGATCTAACTCTACGCCTCGACCTCTGTATCTTCCGAAAATGGAAGTTTAAAAGTGGTCAGTAACTCCCTCGCCTCTCTGTCAATAGACTGACCTGAGGGCTCGTATATCAATTTAAGTTATTCTGTGAATGCCTCTGCTATATTATTTATTTATAAAGTTTTATATAGCGCGAACAAGATCCCGAAGGATATCAGAGCGCTTTACAAAGGAAGGAGGGAAGGACATAAATCTAATATTGACCACAGTAAGAATACACAACAGGAATTCTTGCCTAAATCCCAGACAAATAAACGCCTTAATCCCAGAATAAAAGAATCAAGGAGAACAGTACAATAAACGAGTAAGTAGCCTACTAAGAAAGGAGGTAAACAATGCGGAAAAAGGAGCATAGATCCAAAATCGCCATCAAGTAGGAATATACAACAGGAATACACGCCTGTTTCCCAGAACAAGTGATTCACAGAGAGTAATAAGAAAAACAAAAATTTCAAGGGCTGCGAAGTGGGATATAGAATACTTTGTTTCAAAAAAAGAAAAATAAAGAATCATAGAAAGAAAATCTTGAAGCAACTTGTGGACTCCGATAGACTTATGCAAACAAACGGTGGAAGCCAGCTTTACTGGTTTAAAAATCATTAAGTGTGCCTCAGCAAGTGCGTGACAAGGTTGCAGCGTTCAGTGTTTAAATTGTCGTTGTACCACGGTTTTGATATTTTTGTTAAGGCGTTTTTTAGTTGGACCGGTGCAATGTCATCCAAGATGTAGGAGTTGTAGGAGTCGGTGAGTGCCTGAACATCAAACACGTCTGTTTGGGAGGAGAGGGCAGATTTACACTGGACTGCTAGATCAACTGAATTTATTGATCGGAGGTCCCTTCTCCAGACCTTTGATTTAGTTGGTTGAGCCATCCTCAATGACACCGTCCTTGAATGCAGTAGTGACCAGTCGCAAGGGGTAACGGTATCTAATGTGATGGTCTGCTCTTTCCAGATAATGAGGTCTAGAATTTCTCCTTTATTGTGAGTTGGTTGGTCACAGTGCTGAATCAGTTCTTGAACATTTAAAAATGCTTTAAGGCAAGTTACCGCTTGGTCATTAGGGTTAGACCAGTGAAGGTTGAAATCACCAAGGAAGATTTGGGACACAGCTGAGTCGATATTGCCAGATATGACTTCCATTAATTGCTTGATGAAGGGGAGATTGTCTCCCGGAGGGTGGTAAAAAGTGTGAAGTTTGCAAACCGGCAGGTTAACACTGGAGATGCTGAGACAAAGGTATTCATAGGAGGAGGGTGAAGAGGACTCTACGTGAGAAATCGAGAATGTGTTCCTATGAATACACGCTAGGCCACCCCCCAGATTCAGAGCTCTGTCTAGCCTAATTATGTCGTGAGTGGGAGGTACTAGTAGGTCTAGGAGAGGGGTGGAGGCAGGATTTAGCCAAGTTTCAGTTAGGATGATAATGTCTAAATCGTTGTGTTGGATTAGGTCGAAGATGTCTGAGGCGTGTTTATTGGCTGACCTGCAATTGAGGAGTACACATTTAAGTCGTGGTGGATTAGTGTGGGAAGAAGACTGCGTGACGTTCACTCTCTTGAGGTTGTCTTTATTGATGACTCTAGGATTTAGGATTATGAGGAGGTTCTCTGTACGGGTTGGAATGGATGGTTTTTATTTTGCTCGGCGGGATCAAGATGGAATTGGACCTAGTAGAGTACGAGTTGTGCAGGTCATTGAGATCATTGGGTGTCAGGTAATTCTCACATCTTCTGGGGCGGGAGGGCACATTAGCTAAGGGGGGGCTAAAAACTGGCCCAAGCGATCACGCACACTAGGGGATCCTCTGGGCAGGTTTGCAGAGGTGAGAAGGGAGCTGATAGCGGGGAAAAGATCCTTTGAGAGAGCTTTCAGGTCATGTAGTTCAGTAGTGAGGAGGTGCAGCTGAAGGGATATGTCGTCCAGACACGTAACCAAGTCAGAAAGGAGTAAAGGGTGTGTTGGGAAGGCGAGCGGAGAAAGTGGGCCTCGGTGTGAGCCCTTGAGATCCAAGGTGATGGAGAGTGGCTCCTGTGGAGGGAGTTGTACAAGTGGGACTATCGGAGTTCCTTGACCTTTAGATATCAAGGTTGGAGCATTAGAGAGGGTGATATGACTTTTAAGCTGAGGGTCAGATACGGTCCGGACAGGAAAGAGTAGGTTTGAACGATCATGGTCGATGGGGGGGCAGTTGCCCTCTCACCAACCTAGAGAGAGGCGTGGGGAGAGGGATGAGGGAGAAAGGGTCAGTCGTTGAAGGCAGTGATAGTGGGGCACAAGGGGATCTCTCCGAGCAAGGAACATATATAATCGGATTGGATGGCTGAGCAACAGGTGAGCCCAGGGTGTCTCTCACATTCAGAGTCAGGGGTCTAGAGGGTTGGGGAAAGTCACTGGAGGACAAAACCGCTACTGTTTCTATCTTTGAGTTGGACCCACCTCCGTCACAATCTCAAACACCCATCTGGAGGCCCACTCACGTTTGTCCAGCCATGCCAGCAGTTTGCTCGCTTTTTACCCATAAACACGGCATTGCGTGACCCGGAAATAAGCGTTGGTCGTCTCTTCTGCAATGTCTCTATATTCTTTTTGTTTTAGGAGCAATCTGTGTTTGACTTCAGGGGTTGCCAAGGTAACTAGCACGCCTTCTAGTTGGAAGACTTCTTCTTCTATTGTAAGCAACTGATTTCGTCTTTTCTTTTTTGTATCCCATTGTCAGGATGTGTCAGCAGCACCAAAACAAGTAATGCCACTAACCTTTAGTACCACCAGCGGGGACGACGGAGTGTAGAGAAGTCCCCCTACTTCCCTGAGCACAACCACACACAGAATAGATATACACTACTATGTACGGAAGCACCACAGGGAATAGGGAAAAGGGATACAATAATAAACTCGGCTGCTGTGCTGGAGTCTTCGTACACCTTACGTTTGGTCTATGGCTCGGTATAACTTCAGAAGTCACCCCACAAACATAAGCTGCAGATGAAAGAAAAGAGAGGGATATGAGAATAACTCAGGGATTCATTCATATCACACAACAGGATGCTCCTATAGTCAGATACTCACAATATAACAAGCAGCAATACTCTTAGAGAAGGTTCTGAGACTAGTAAATCCCAGTGAGACCATACAATGAACTGGAATGCCAGGGAGTTTATGAGCTCACTGAACTTAAGTATGATTTCAATCAACAAACAAAGTCACGGCAAATGGTGCCTTAAGAGGACTATGAATAGCACCATAAAAGAGCATAAGAATGCTGTTAATAGCACAGCGTAATAGCGAAGGAATAAAATTATGCACGCAGTAGTCACAAGCTCAAGTTCAATACCACTGATCAATTGCGCGCCAAACCACTGTTTGCAAGCACAGTGTAGATTGTAGGCACAGGCTCCAAAAGAGAAGACCAGTGTGGAAATAATTACAAAATTAAACTGTTTCAAAAAACAGAAGGAGCACTCCAGCACTTTCTTTCCGAGTGAGGCTAAATACCTTGCGTTTCCAGCGTTGGTAAAAAACTGAATTCTCTGACCTTTAAAGCAACCCTTCAAACACTTTGGAATGAAGACATGTCAGCAACGGTGATTGATGTGAACCACCTGGAACACTCCTCAGAGAAAGCCTGGGCCTCTGAAAGCAATTGCCTTGCTTGACGAAAGAGTTTCATGTGAACCAACTGGAAAACTCCTCATAGTAAGCCTGGGCCTGGGCCAATAAGCAATTGCCTTGCTTATTGAAAGAGCTTTAGCAGGAAACAACAAATCCGAACCAGGAATAGAGTGGGGAATACCATCCACTTACTCAAACTCAAAAACAGGCAAGATTGTCAAGCCCTGACCCCAGGAAGGGAAGGGAAGGGGCTTTATAGGAGCAGAAATCCAGGCGTCTCCTTATCCATCTACCAGCATTACGTCCCAAGGGATTCTGGGACATGTAGTCCGCCGTGCGCCATTTGCCAATAGACCTGGTAACATGCATACAGGGGAAAAGAACCTTAACTGTAGGTGCAGGGAAACCCATCTTTCCTGACCTACGCTGAAGAATCGCGGCAGAACCACGTCCCAAGGACCGTCGTCTCGGCGGTCAGCCTGGTTTGCCCGGATGCTGGGTGTGAAAGCGTTCCAATAGAAAAGGGCAATGGAGGTTGTGTAAAGGTTCCCCGGTTCTATCCTCAACCCCATAACCTTTCCAATCTACCAGATACTGCACTCATCCCCTCACCAATCGGTAATCTAGGATTTCTTGTACCTCATATTCTTCCTGACCATCTATCTCCAAGGGTAAAGGTCTCTCCTGTAACCTTGTGCTCATAGGCCAGGGATGGAGTAGTGAGACGTGAAAGACAGGGTGTATATGCCAAAAGCAGGGTAAGGATAATTTCATGGCCACTGGATTAATCGCTTTCTCAATATTATAGGGTCTATGTACTTGGGTTTCAATTTGTCTACCCCCTTGAGATGGAGATTCCTAGTGGCCAGCCACACCTTATCTCCCACTTTGTATACGGGTTCTGGAGCCCTCTTTCTGTCAGCGAAAAGTTTCTGGGTTGCTTGCGCCGCGGCCAAATTCTGCTTGGCATCAATTAACACAGCTCTGAGATGGGCATGGTGTTCATGTATGATGTTTGGAGACTATTGGCCAGTCAAAAGGCAGCATGTTAGGCTGATGTCCAGTTAAGCAAAATAAAGGGGAGCAAGCTAGCGTTGAATGCTCTGCATTGTTGTAGGCAAATTCTGCCATCCAAAGTAATGTGAATCAATCCGTGGTGTTCTGTAAAGTGAAGCAGCGGAGGTATTGTTCCAATGCCTGGTTAAGACGTTCTCTCTTTCCATCTGTCTGGGGATGGTAACTGGTAGACAACTTGGCTTCAACTCTCATGGTTTCGCATAGGGTTTTCCAAAAGCGGGAAGTGAGCTGAGTTCCATGGTCTGTGATAAGAACGTTCAGAATTCCGTGAGCTCTGACTACATGCTGGAGGAAGATGGTGGCCAATTCGGAAGAAGTGGGCAGATGCTTCAAGGGGCTAAAGTGTCCCATTTTATTCAAGTGATCTACGACAATCAGGATGGTGGTGTACCCATCAGAGGGAGGCATTTCCACAATGAAATCCATAGACACGGTGTGCCAAGGCTGAGGAGGAATGGGCAATGGACGTAGTAATCCTGCAGGTTTCTAATGACCGGATTTCCGTTGTGTACAAATGGCGCAATTCTTTAGGTATTCTTGTGTATCTTTTCATAGCGTGGACCACCAAAAGGATCGTTCTATGCAGGAAATTGTTTTGTATTCCCCCAAATGTCCTCCTTACGTTGAATCATGTGCCCAAGCCAGTACTCGTAGTTGCAAGACGGCATCAGGAATATACAAAGCGTGATAATGATATAGCAGATTTCCGGTTTCTGTTTGGTGTTCTGGGTCTCCTTGTTTCTAGGCCTGAACATCTAAATCTGTAAGGACACCTTCAAGTCCTCCAAGAAGTCTTTCGATGTAATCAATGCAAGTGTTTTACCTTGAAATGCTGTTTCAGGGAGGATTGTGGGCGGTTTGGGAATATCTTCCTGTGTACTCCTTTCTGGTTCTTCAATATGTGAAAGGGCATCTGCTTTACCGTTTTGGGGACCTGGTCGATACTTGATAATGAAATCAAAATCAGAGAAGAAGAGGGACCACCGGAGTTGTCGAGGTGTCAGGTCTCTGGCAGTCTTCAAAAACAGCAAATTGCAATGGTCTGTGTACATTTCGGCAGTGTGATGTGCTCCTAACAAGTAATGCCTCCATTCCTCACAGGCTCTTTTTATGGCTAGCAGTTCTTTGTCGGTGATGGAATAGTTCACTTCACAGGGGGTGAGTTTCTTTGAAAAGTAAGCCACAGGATGCAGCTGTGCTGTATCCGGATGTCTTTGAGATAACACTCCCCCTAGGGCGTACTGAGAGGCATCTGTTTCTACGACAAAGGGTAATTGAGAGTCAGGATGCCGCAAGATAGGAGCCTGAGTGAATCGTTCTTTTAATGTTTGAAACAAATGGTCTGCTTCTTTGCTCCATATAAAGGGTGTGTTTTTTCTCAACAAACTGGATATAGGGTGTATGATCTTTGAGAAATCCTTGATGAAACGCCAGTAATAGTTAGCAAAACCCAAGAAGCTCTGTACGGATTTAACATTATGAGGAGCCTTCCACTGCGTAATTGCTTCTACTTTGCCCGTATCCATTGATAATGTAACCCAAGAAGGCAACTTCTTCTACATGGAAAAGGCACTTCTCTAGTTTTGCAAATAGCGAATGTTGATGAAGTCTAACCAGGACCGCCTTCACATGGGCAACATGTTCTTGGGGCGTTGATGAATAGATAAGAATGTCATCAATGTAGACAATACAGAATGTTTCCAAATACCCCCGAAGTACTGCATCCATAAAATACTGGAAAGCAGCTGGGGCGTTACATAGCCCAAAGGGCATCACTTGATACTCATATAGTCCGAATTTGGTTCAGAATGCTGTCTTCCATTCGTCGCCGGCTTTAACTCTCACCAAATGGTAGGCACCCCGTAAATCCAATTTCGTGAACATTTGAGCACCCTTGAGCTGGTCCAGAAGCACAGGTATGAGTGGTAGGGGATACCGATTTTTTATGGAGATCCTGTTGAGTGCTCTGTAATCGATACAGGTCCTAAGATCATCACAATATTTTTTCGGAATGAAGAAGAGAGGGGACGAGTCTGGAGATGAGGAGTGCCGGATGAAACCAGAGGCAAGGTTCTCTTCCAGATAGTTTTTTAAGTATTGTGTTTCTGGCTCGGTAAGGGCATACACACTGCTACAAGGAATAGCTGATCCAGGCATCAAATCTATGCAACAGTCATAGGTCCGGTGAGGAGGTAATTGGGTAGCCTTCTGTTTATCGAACACAGGTTGATATTCCTCATAGACGTTAGGCAAGGTAGTGGAACAGCAATACTGGGTGTCTTCACACCCAGTGGCCAAAAGACCTGCATGAGTATTGCAATCCATTTTCTGGTGAACGTATTGCTTGGTGCAGTGCTCGCTGCAATATTCGGAATTCAAGGTAACCGCCCATCGAATGACAGGATCATGTAGCGTCAACCATGGCATCCCTAGAATAAGACGGAATTGTGGGGCATCTATGAGGTCAAACTGGATGGTCTCAAAGTGGTCAGTTCCGAATTGCATTGTTATGGGAATAGTATGGTACCTTACTGATGTCAGTGCCGTCCCATCTACGGCTTTCACAGGTTCAGGGACGTATTTTTCTCACACAGTACCCCAATGTTTTGAGCGTACTTCTGGTCTATAAAGTTCCCAGTTGCTCCTGAGTCCAGCAAGGCAGACATCTTTACTGGTGTTTCTTCGGTAATCCATAGAGTTATGTACACATTCAAATGCGCCACTGATGGTTGTATGGTGTTGGCTATTACTGATGAGATCTTTTCATGTTTACCAACCGATCCAGAGATCTCTTCCTGGCTCAGGCTCTTCAGTTTTCTGCCACCTCAATCCTTTCAGATTGCTGAAGTAATGCTGCTTGTGTCTGTTGAGTGTTTGGTCTTTCCAGAATTTTAGTTCTGGCGCGACACTCCTTGATGAAGTGTCCACTCTTCCCACAATAAAGACACAATTTCAGCTTCCGTCTTTTTTCTCTTTCCTCAGTTGTGAGAGGTCCTCGAATGCCACTGATTTGCATGGGTTCGGTTCCTTATATTCCGTTAATATGTTCTTCAGTTACGGGGTTTGACCTGGGAGCAAAGAAAAGGTTCTCTCCTCGGGTTCTGTTCCCTTTTCTTTCTTGTAATCTGTGGTCCAGTTGCACCGTGAGGTCTATCATCTCTTCACAAGTCTGGGGTAGTTGCACCACTTGAGACTGGACGTCTTTTAGTTCTCCGCGCAGTCCCTGGTAAAACAGAGTGGTGCATTTTTCCTGGGGCCAGTCAGTTTCCACAACAAGACGGTTAAACGTGGTTATATATGTCAATAAATCCTGAGATCCTTGTTTAAGGGTTATAAGCTCCCGATCTAGAGTCATCATGTGGGATTTACATTAATCAACCTTATTAACAGAAAGAATACACGTGGGAATGCATTTTGCATGGCTAAAATAATAAGTGAACTAAGCCTGTATGCATATTAAAATGATAAACGTTGCTTGTGTGATGTTATTGTGATTTGCGCTTAACCCCTTCCATGCGGGGCGGATTCCCCCGCGGTGCTGACTGCTGCTTGCGCGGGCGGGCTCATGACGGAACGGTTCCGTCATGAGCACAGCTCAACCGACGCTCATGACGGAACCGTTCCGTCATGAGCGTCGAAGGGGTTAAATAAACAAGCACTAATGGCTTTGGATGTTGCATATGGCTAGATAAATGCATACACATAAGGGTATTAGCAAGGAAATAACACTAAATAATACCTCATCATTTAGAAAGCAGGGGGGGGCCTCGGGAGCTGGGGAAGCTCTTCCCCAGCTCCCGAGGCTATTTTCAGTGAAAGGGAATCCCTCTGGTGTCCGCACCAGAGGGATTCCCCAGGGAATGCCTCATGGCGAACTGGACTCGTCATGGGCAGAGCGTGACTGTGCTCCATGACGAGTCCAGCTCAGCATGGGCACAGAAGGGGTTAAGACATCATACCTCTGCTCATTGTCAAAATTACTGAGATCTAATAATCCTCCAGAAAATTCTGGATGACATGTGGGAAAGAACCCTCATTTTCTAAAAGGAAAATGATGTATTTTCCTGGATTTTTACATGTGCCACCAGCCTCTGTTTTTTAGATTTTTAAAAAAAATGATTTTGTGTTGAGGACCGGTACTCACTAGCGAGTAATTGTGTATCAAATTTTAAATTCTCTCGTCAGGAGGCAGCTTGCACCAGCCTATTTGCCCTGTTAGCCCCTCCTAAAAACAGAACCAACTACTTCCCATTAAAGTGGGTAGAGGATGTGGCATAGTGGTCAGAGCGGCTACCTTTGGAGCTGTGGGGCCAGGTTCGAGCCTCGGCTTCGGCTCCACATCCTGTGATTCTTGGCAAATGACTTATTCTCCCGTGCCTACCATAAATGAAAGTGTGTATATGAAAAGTGCAGGTGTTGATGATTAAATACCGATGCTGAGTACTGGAAACCACTGGCTCAAATTAAGCACTGCCTCCCTTCTATTCTGCTCAAACCTTGCTTATGCTCATAATGAGTTACTTTGTATGACCTCTCTCTCTCCCACCCACCCCCCACACAAGAGTAGCACTCCTCCTATCCATGGACCTCCTGGCCTCCCAGCTTGCTTTTTGCTCCAATACGTTACCTTTCTCGTACAGTGCTACAAGGCTTTGTGTCTGGGTTCACACACTACAGGTCTCATACATTCATAAATACCTCTTGGAAATGTAATCATTTTGTCCACAATCATCAGCCTGTCATTTGATGGATATATGCAGATTTTCTACTGAATGCAAGATTTCTTTTTTGGATAAATAAAGTTCTATTTTAAAAACGAAAAACAAATCTTGTTCTTAGCAAATGTTATGTTTTAATGAACTATTAGATTATAAGAACCTAATTGGTGCCAAACATCAATGTCATCAAAAATATTAGTCTTTTTGCCGTGCAGGTGCAGAAAATGCCTTCCATGTCGCCCTGGAAAGGTGCTATGATGTCAAATTAATACCAGTTGGGTCCTTTACAATTTGCAGAAAGCATAACATGCTCGGAATGCAGCGGTCATGGGAACCTGAGCAGTAGATTGATACAGAGAATACTACATTCCTTCCCATCCCAAGGCTTTCCATTCAGTTATCCAATTGTTCATAGGCACAGGCTAGAGCCGGTTTTTAGGTCTCACTGAGCCCAGCGCATGCGCTGGCTCGGCGAGACATTTTGGAGGTGAGTTTTCAAAGTGCTGCTGGCTGGCCTAGCGCTTGCGTTCACGCAAGCGTGCATGCGCGAACTGCTAGCCTTCAGCAGCACTTTGAAAACTCGTGCTTTAGCGCGTCATCGCGATCACTTTCGCTTTCAGAGCGATCGCGATGAATTTCGCTTTTACTGCCGCGCGGCCAATGCTTGTTACTATTTCCAATCCAACTGTTCTTCATAAGCAATGAAAGGCCTCGCCAGGCCCGCAAGCTGAACCTGTGTTCTGCCACATATATACACCTTACTTGCATAGGCAGATGCTACGGGTATGTCCCAGGGTTATATTCAGTAACAAACATGTTTAGATAACATTCACGAACACAGGGAAGCATGCAACTGGTGTGTTATGATGAGCCTCTCTTGTAATGTTCACTCCTGTACAGGGCACGGTCATGCACACACAAACACCCAACTACCCACTCGATGCCATGGCCACGGGCAGGCCCGCATCTACTGTCTTACACAGAGGGAGTTCTAGAACCTGTTCTAAACAACAGGCTTGAACCACTGACATCTTTGGAAACCCTCTACTTCCCGTGCATGCCTGTCAAATTATGACTGCCAGGAACCAGGTGGGACATTAGGGGTACTGCAGCGCCGCTGTCCCATCCCGGAGTGTTCCCCACCACCACCTAGCCTGCATGCTCTCCCACTTGTCCCACACGGCCTACATGAACAGAGAAATCGTTATCAATACACAAAGACAAAATGATTGGCTTTGTCCAAGAGTAAAGTGTTGCAGGGGCTCGGCTGCTGATTGCTTCCATGCAGTAGAAAGAAGGCAGGACCGATTGCCAATAGAGTAATAACTAACTTGCAGTGAACCTCTGGCCTGGCATCTTTCACAACTACCCATTCCCTCCAACACATCCGGAGTAGTATGCCTAGCACACCTGGAAGCCGTAAAACGTACCTGCTGAAACTAATCAAGTTGTACTTAAAACACCCACTTCTAGTACACTCATGTGTCAAGAGAAACATATCAAACCGTCACAAAACGCCAACAACTAATGGGCCACAAAACAGACTTCTAACATACATTGTGTATTGCTGCACAAGCAGCAGCTGCCCACCGCAAAATAACCAATTTCCAGGACAAAGTGTACAACAATCATAATAGCTGATATTTACACACTGATTAAGATGTTCCTGGAATCTTCTTATGGCGAAACTACATGGCCAACATAGAGAGACTGCATAATAGAGAACGGTTTAGAAGGCAGTTCATGCTCTGCCTTTCATCGCTGAAAAGCATAGCATGTGAGAACCAACACTCGTTACTAAAATACATACACAGCCGTAGGAAAAGTAAAGTCTTATGGAACGTCCACAGCACCTACGCAGTCTGTTCATGTGGGACAAACAGCTACTTCTGAAGTATTTCTGAAGCACTGACATCCATAGGGGTGTGAGTGTACGTCAAAGACAATCAGGAGTAGAATCGTGAAATCACAATAATACGCGAGAGTCAGGAGTAACACATTAGAAACAAAACAAAGGCAGACACAGTGCTTAATTTGTGCCGGTGCTTTCCGGTGCTTACACCGGCACTTATGCATCAGGGCCGGGTCTAGACATACCTGAGCGCCAAGTCCGCCAACTCAGCTTTCTCAACGTCTGTCACACATTATGGGCACTACATGCAGTCTTCGGTGTACAACCAATCGATATTTCCCACAGTTCAATAAATCCATTACTTCAGTAGGTGTTGCGGTGGGTGGGCCACTGAGTGGACTGTATTTGGTCCTGTGTGCAGCAGCTGCAGCGCAAGCGTAACTATAAAGAAAATTCAACTTTGCCCGCCTTGTCATACGCACCCACGTACGACGCACCGGCACCATTCAGTCAGTTTGAAGCAAGCAGCTTGCCGTGCAGTGCAGGCCTCGGAATCAGATTAATAAAAGCGGTAAGTAATCAGTGGTCGAAGTGGGCGGGATCGGCAGGGCACGGCGTGCCCCTACTTCTTTAATTCTATAGCTTCCGTTCCCCTACTTTTTTATTTTGAACATGCGTCTGCTGGGGCCCAGTTTCTTGTTTACCATTTATCTCCAAGAACCCACTCTGGCCGAATGAACCTTTTTACTTGCCCAATAGCGTAGAGGGAGCAAACACAATTATCAGAAACTATTGTCCGCAATTTGACATAATTAAGGACTCGAGACTCAATCTCTATGCTCTCTGGATTTTATTATCAGCATAAACATCTGCAGATAAAGGCACCTCAATACAAGGCACAGCAAGTACATAGGCACTAACACAAATGCTACTCTACGAAAAATCTGCATCCGACTAAAGATAACCAAAAGAACTACTTCTAAAAGCATGAGGTAGATAACTACCAAGCCAGTGTCGATATTAGGAATCATGAATCATAGCATCTCTGTCCCTACTCTATACTAGATGTCATCCCTACTTAGCATTCCCTTGAGACCCCAGAAATCGTCAAAAAGGTGTCAGAAGTGAAACTTCCAAAGAAGTCTTCACTTAGTGAGAGCTTGATCTAAAATGCTCCTTCTGGCTCCTCGCCTACCTCTCCTCTGCTCAACCCTCGGGGTGCTTTCCCTAATACAAAAACCCCAAAACATAGAACACGCCCTCCGGCACACCTCCTCGACCAGGTCTTCTTCCAGTACTTTTCCATCCAGAGCTGTCCATCTTCCATCGTCCATCAGCTTGGCCTTGAGTCCCAGACACCGTCTGCACTAGGAGTTGCGATTGGCACATTCCAATGTACTCCCATGTCTGGCTTCCTCCATAATTCAACTCTAAAACAAAGACCTTTTCTACTAACGAAGCAACTGTCCTTGCACCTTCGGTGAGATCATGGGATGGAGAAATTCTTCGCATCTCTAACTTCACAATTTACTGCAGCCTAAAACTTCTACTAGAATAAATCCCTTCGGCCTACCGCATTCAGCTAACATAAGAAAATAACAGGCCTTTCTTCTTAACGCTATATGTATGTTCGAGCCTCTACTCAGTTAAACACACTATTAAATCACATTCTAAGCATTAGTACTTTTACTTTCATATATGTGAATTAAGCAACCTACATAAGTATTTTACCATGTTACACGTTTAACCTAACACATTGCATTGCACGAAACTAATCATTATGCATTTTACTGGATACATTCACAATATGTGTTCACATTTCTTAACACTTCTATGTTAAATCGATATAGCTTGATACATTTCTTAATACTTTTCGCATAACACATCTAGGTATACATTTGTTATATGCGGGTGCCGACTAACAATGAATATGATGCACCCCTACGAATTTCAGAACTCTTTGGCGCTACATCACGTCCCTGGATGTCAGAAATATCCAAGGCCTGCAGGGAAGGCTCATCATTAGGGGCTGTTTGGGGAGGGGAGCAGGGAAGGAAAAGGTCACCGTCTCTTGCTTCCTGCCCAGACGAGACAAGGAAGGTGTCCGCTTCTGCTCTGCCGCTGGCAGCTTCCCCCTCTCTTTCTTACTCATATTCCCCCTCTTTCTGTCTAGCTCCTCTTGACTCAAGAAATAGTTCTCATCCTCCCCTTCTTCCAGTCGTTCATTTGTTCCCCTGTGAAATGGATGCAAAAAAGAAAAACACTTTTGCTGGAAATGCCGTTTTGACATTTCTCTATTCCAAAGTGCAGCCTCGGAAATAAAAAGTTAAAAATATGAAAAATAAATAACTAAATAAAGCAAGACGGAGTGTTCTTAAAGTGGCCAGATTGGTTTGATTCAAACCCAAACACAGCGTCACTTTACAGAGTTTGCCAGTGAAGCGCTACTTTTGGTTTCTTGTCTTTCTTTGAACAGCATTGTTGTGGGGAAGTGCATCAGACCTGGAGGTACTGCAATACCTGGTTGATGGGTGGATTGCTAAACAAAACGTGTATGGCGGCTTTGTGTTCACGAATGTGGTCTTTTTAAACCATACTGCTTACGTTTTGTAAGCATATAAACAGTGGACATTGAAATGGGTCCTTTCTGGGCCCTGTAGTTATGTGCTTAGCTTTTCAGGCAAAAATACTCGTTGATTTCTGAATAATTACTGTAAAAGCGTTAAGTTCACCATGTTGTTCCTGCTTACATTTCACATGCTTTTTTTAACCTTTAATTTCCTATGAGTGTTTGCTTTTTCCAGGATATTGTTACTTTTTCCTTTAGGCAGCATATTGCTCTTGCCTAGTGCGTAATTTGACTTTGAGTCGCATCCAGTTGTTTATAGCAGGTCAAATTGGATAGTGGTTCAAGGCAGTGTGAATTTCTCTCAGTGGGGCAGTATGGTGTTCAGTGAGGGAGCGGAGCTGTGGGCTGTGGGCAGAGCTGCTGAATTTAGAACTGGAGAACCAGGTTCAGCCTTCATGAACTGTCACCCAGACCACTCTGCTGAGGGAGCACATTTCCATGCTAGAACTTAGAAGGCCCCGCAAAACTGGAAAAGCCCTGGGGGCATATTACCAAAGGCCGGCGAAACAATTAGCGCCGCTTTAGCGTCAGTTCTTTGGGCGCAAAGCGGCGATAATTATATCGCACTATTTACAAGGACACGCTAGCACGTGTTTCCTTGACGTAGCTCCCGTTTTTCACACGCCTCACTTCGCATCGATAATGAGATGCAAAGTAGGCCTGGCTGTGAAAACAACATGGGAAAATATTGCGAAGGCAGCTTCGCGATATTAAGAACGAGGCGTAGCGATAATTTAAATCGTGCTAACTCTGCCTTAAGTCAGGAATTTAACGTTTGTTAAATTCCTGACTAAGTCATACCTAACATGGGAGGTGGATTGTGGGGCTAAGGCCACAGGGTCTATCATCAAGGATATCACTGTTTTCCATGGAACAACGCTGGAAAACCAGCGATGTTCCATGGAAAAGCCCGCTATCGCTGGAATATTTATCGCCATAGCGCTAAGCGTTGATAATGCAGCGCTAGCTTGGCGATATATTCCAGCGATAGCCGGCGATAATTAAAAGCGCGCTAAGTGCACTCAGCTATAATCATTGCTGGGGCTTGATAATATGCCCCCTGGTGTCTTAGCACCAGCAGGTGGATCCTAGCAGTGTGGGTTCTCCTTGAAGGCTTGTCTACCACAATCCATTCTGAAGTTCACCTCCAGTCTTGCGGTCAAGTCTACGAAGTAGCAGACCCTAGAGCAACAGTGACTCTGTCACTGAGGTCACAGAACCTCTGAGAAGAGCTGGCTCTAGGGCTGTGTGACCGGTGTGAACACAACAGGCGCTGACTTTGTGTGGGGGCGTCGTATATTATGGTTTTAGAAGCACTTGATGCCTACTTCTTGGCCTCCAGCAATTTTAGGCAATAATAAAAATGTCATAACTCCAGTGAATAAACTTCTTCCTAGAGCGAGATCGGAGTTTTGTCTAGTGGAAGTTTTGACTCATGGAAAGATAGCGCAGAGGGTTAATGTGCCTGCTGCAAAGAAAATGTACCATGCTCATAACAAAGTGCACATATTGTAAATAGGTCAGTGGGTTACTGCATTTGTCAGTGAGATCCTTTTGCTACTTGCAGTTTATAAGTTAAAATCCTAACAAAGAACAGGGAGCTATTAAATTTCATCTAAGAGCTGCATACAAACTGCAAGGCATAAACTAGCGCGTTATGGTTTTTTCCTTAGGCCTTTGATTATCCTAATGTTGCAAAAAGTGTTCATTTGGATAGAAATCAATAATGATTATTAAAGAGAACCCCTAATAATGGTATTAAGTTTTAAAATCTGGGTTTGTGTTTCTCCAGATTAATCACTATTAAACTATACTGCCTACTAGTATGGTTATCATGTGACTCCTACACCTTGTAGTCCTTTGTCTTATGTAACATTTCCTATACAGTGATTTACACACGTAAAATTGATTGTCTCTGTGTATATTGCTGACGACGGAAACCCCATGGCTCGGACACAAATGGCTCGTGCTTCCACTTTTAAGCATATTTGGGACATTCTGTGATTAGAAACATATCCCATTTGTGAATTTATTTTAATGTCAATAACTAATATTAATCGTTAAATAATCATGTGTATCCATTGGTTGAATTACATAGCATAATAAGCTGTAACTGGTCAGTGAAATGCCAAACAAATACTAAAGATTGGGATGTTTTGCGCATCCTGGCCACACCTCTAACTCCGCCCACTGATCCAATCCTCAGGTTATTCCCGCCCTCTGATTCTCTGCCCACAGTTCCCCTACTTTTTTTTCCCCACTTCGACCACTGTAAGTAATGCTGCTTTTTCTTGAGCTTGCCGGCCAGGACAGTTTTATGCCAGTCAGATGAAGTCCACCACTGTAGTTTGACTGGCGTGCGGCCCTAGGCCTATTCCGAGAGAAACTAAACGCTCAAAAAATCGCTGTCCATTGTTCTTTCACATATCACCCCACGTTGTGGAACGAGATTACTCTAGTAATACAGCCTTACAGTTTAAAGTTTTCATTTCAATTGTACCCAAACGCGAGCAGGAGAGAAAAGCTTTTGTAATCTGATACCGAATTGACGGCAGGTGCCTTTTCTGGCCCTCGAAGTAGGCATCAGTCTAATTGTAAAGAAACGCGCATTGGCGATTATTAGATGAAGTGAAAATTGATGATGTGAGATAAGGTCACAGAAATCACAGTCGCCCTTTCCACAGAACTCTTGCCTCACATTGGAGATTCCCTCTGCACACCACACAGTCCAGTAAACTTGTTGAAAGTGACAGAGATGCACATTTATTTGCCAAAGGTTAAATTCCGAACAGTCCTGTGTTTAATATGTATAGCTATTAAAATGCACTCTGGTCAGGGCTACTTGCTATAACAGAGCCTCTACACGAAATGTGAGGAGCATGTCATTGGTGCTGGGTTCGCCATAAGCAGGGGGTGGGAGAGGAACGAGGTGTGAGAAGTGTAATTTTATTTGTACCCAACTCACTCCTACTGGGAATGATGCCCCGCCATTCATAGCTGCTAAGCTGAAATATGGGTGATTTCCTCAGAGATAACTAGTTTTATCCTGCTCTAGAGAAGGCCCTCAAACTGATCCTCACTTCTTGGCTCTACTTAGGAATATTTTTTTTCTGTATGCTTGTTTTGGCTTCTGATGTTCTAAACCAAGTATTGCAGAGAAACATTACATTACGTTAATATAGAGTGGATAGCTCAGTGGATTAATGTGCATGCTTTTTATCACAACACATTTGTATGAGGTTTTCATCTTACGATAGTGACTTAACTCTTTCCTACTGTGTGACCCTGCAAAACAGTTTGTTTACTTTTGTATGTGCGTATCTATAAATTGAATCAGAGACCAATTTGTGATCGGGTGGGAGGCATGTAAATTGCTACTGAGAGTTAAGTCTGTAGGAATTAATTTGTTAGTATCACTGCCAATCTATACATTTATATGACACCTAACCAGCAGACTCTAGAGATTCTCATTTTATGATATTGTGTCCCAAGCTTTAAGATCGTCAGTTTACACATTTTGCAAATTGCCTGGACAGTTGTATTGCTGTCTTAAAAATTGTTTTGAGTGCAGAAGTAAGTGGTCGTGGTGCAGCCCTTGTAAATATTCAGCCAGCAGCTGGCCCCTGATTGCAGCGGCTGATTTAGACTGTTGATAAAGAAGTTGATTTATTTGGAGTGTGCCACGTCTGGATACAGAGTTCAGAAGGAAGGAACCAGTAGAGCAGAGGGAAGGCGCCTGGGAGGCCTTGCACCAGTGAGCACGTCTAGTGAGGCTGCCGATATTGTAACTTGTGACTGACAAGCAATCACACTTGCATACTGGGCAGACCCCTGGGAGGATGGAAGGGATGGGGACGTTTCTGAAACAGGAGGTTGGCTTTGTTACTGGAGGCCAATTTTTTTGCAAAATCGGCCCACAGTAACAAAATAAGAAGGCTACTGTGACAGTCTGCAGTCTGCTCCAAGCCCATGATGCTGCCAGCCTCCAGCTCTCCCTCAGAGCCGGTGCCAGCAGCAAGCACAATGTAGGGCGCATGCTCAGCGTACACACAGCTTAACACGTGCTGACCCTGCACTGCTTTTTTTCCTTTTTAAAATAGACATCACCCCATCCCCAGGACCGTCATTCAATCTGGTAGCCGAAAACGCTACAAATTTGACAGCCCATGGCCCACTTTACCCATTCAAAGCAGGGGGATGCCTTGAATAGCATTATTATTAACAATGACCTTTGTATTATGGAGATGTTGAGTTTTTCTGATCAGTTGGCCATCCCTACCTTCCATGGCTCAGGGGGTCGAGTAAGTACAATAGATTTTGTTATACTATCCATGGGTTATGCCCATTTTGTAAAGGATTTTAGTATTGTTGCAAACCCTGCCAGCGACGATAATCCTTTAATTGTGAACTTTTGCTCCCCCATTCGGGAAAACTCAGCCCGCAGAACATGTGATAAAATATAATAAAAATCGGGGGGTTACGGTCAGGTGGGATAAGGTAAATGTGGGGCAATTGGAGGCAGATATTTTTAAGGAAAATAAGATAGGGATTGAAATATGTTTAACGCCCATATCTGATCCTTTCCTCATTATTGATAATTTTAAGGCTCTTTTGGGTAACATTGCTTCTCACCTGATAAAAACAATAGGCGGGGGCCAAAAAAGGGGCCTCAAATGGTTTGATGCGGAATGCTCTGCTGCCCAAACAAGCTTAACTAAGGCCTTACAACAAGTGCCGCTTGATAGAGACCTGGTTAGAGCAGCCAGGACGAAATATAAAGTTGCAATCAAGAAGCGGAAAAACGAATTAAAGACTAAGGATTGGGAGGATCTTACTACAGCTGTGGAGTTGAGGGATACTAGCCTTTTTTGGAAGGTTATAAACCGACCTTTTTTAAAATCTGATGATAAGGAGGTAATACAAGTGCAAATAACTGAAGACTCCTGGGTAGTACATTATAGCAAAATTTTTAATCCAAAGGAGGTAAAATTATCTGATATGGTGGATGTTGGTAATTTTAATAAGGAGACAGCCAAAGAGCTTAGTGCCTCACTGACTCTTGATGAGGTAAGGAGTGCTCTATGCAAGGGTTCCGCTTTAAAGGCCCCAGGGTCAGATGCAGTGCCCTTGGACTTCTTTAAATATAATTTGGATGTATGGGTGCCACTCCTACTAAATGTATTTAGAGCAATAGTGGTTGGAGTTATCCCAGCCTCTTGGAAAGATGCTGTAGTGGTTCTTATTTTTAAAAAGGGCAATAATTCGGACCCGTGCTGCTACAGGCCGATTTCACTATTAGATACGACCTGTAAATTAATGGGCAGGGTGATATTGGCACGTCTTGAAACCTGGGCGGATACAGCTGGTCTCATTGTAGACTCCTAATATGGGTTTAGAGGGGCAAGGGAACCACCGAACAGTGCCTAAACTTGGCGCTAATTATGGGCAAGTACATGGGTGCCAAGCATAGTTCCATCCACTTGGCATTCATGGACTTGTCTAGCGCCTTTGACACGGTATGTAGGGCCAAGTTGTGGCAGATGATGGAGACTATGGGATTTGAAGAGGCATTGGTGTCTCTGCTCCGTAGACTACACGCTGCTACTACAGTTAGTATTCGTTATGGTCCGGGTGGGGAAAAAACGAAACCCATTCCATCGACCGAGGGTGTGTGCCAGGGATGCCTCTTGGCTCCCTTTTTATTCCTGGTCTATACTAACGGGCTGGAAAGTTTTTTGCTGGAGTCTGGTGCTGATTTTCCACAGGCCAATGGTAAAAGGTTACCAATGCTGTCATATGCAGATGACACGGTTTTAATGACACTGACTGCTAATGGCATGCAGCTCTGCTTGGATGCCTTTGAGAAGTTTATGGGGAGTTTAGACCTGAAAGTCAACTTTACTAAATCCTTCGCCATGACCTGCGGTTTGAAAAGGTATTTTGGATTTTTGGGTATCTCTTTTAATATGTGTGTACTGTTTTTATTATATGTGTATACTTTTATGATTCCTTTTTGGATTCGAAATAAAGTTATTTGACTGACTGACTGACTGCCCTAGTGTGGTTAGTCTGCCGTGTGCCCGTGGCCTTTGCCCTCGTCGCCACCATGGTATGCATTTGCATATTATTTGATGCTTATGCTGCGTGCAGCACAGAGCATAAGCATTAAATAATATGCAAATGCGTACCTGGACTCCCCAGTAGTTCCTCTCTGCAATATGCAGTAGGCCCTCCCTTCTGATATGTAATCCCTCGCTGGCTACCCCTTGCCTTGCACACGTGCAAAAGGCTCCCTGGGTGCTTCTGTTCCAAGGCAGAGTGACCTCGAGTTTTAGATCAAGACTGTGTGGGGCTTTCTCCTGTCTCGTCGAGCCATGAGGGTACAGGGCAGCACAGGCAGAGCGGACTGGTGGTGGTGGTTATAACCTGCTAAGTTTGCATTGTCCAAACTTAGTGTTTGCCATTTCCATGCGTTATGGCCTGGTTCATAGGTGCTGGAAATAGGCGTGTGGATGATGCTGCAGCAGCCCCAAATTAATCAGGGTAGAGTTCAAATGGGGAGTGGCCAAACTAATGCTGTAACAATTTTTCTTTTCATCTCGTCACATTTTCTGTGTAGTCAAAGATAGGTCAAATGGTAGGCTATGTTATCTGACAAAGTGCAGTTTATTCTTTCTAGGACTGTAAAGTTAGTGGCTTTTGTAAAACGAACTATCTGTAAAGAAACTGCATACATATTTCAAAAGTATATTAGCATTTAAAGAAATGAAGCACATTATTTTGTACTTCTGAAGTGTGATGAAAACAATGATTTTATTTGGAGCAAAATTCAAAAAGACACCTTACTTGGTGATGTGCAAATTGTAGATATTTTCTGAAGCCCAATTTCCACTCATAATCGTTTGACTGGCACAAACTTTTATCCGTAAAACTGCAAGTCAGTGGCATTTTTGGACAATTTCAATGGAAATGTGCTGTCTGTAATTGACAGAGCACTGCTACAGAAAGCTTTAGTAATATGTTTGCAACAGTGGTTTCCAAAATGCTCCACTGCTTACATTACCACACCCTCGCCACCTCCGCCGGAATGAGCAAGGCTAATTTGCTATGCTTGTCCTTTGTGTGAAGCTTGGATTTTTCACAATCCTAACACTTCAGTGATGCCATTGTCACTTTAGCCAATTTGTTCCAAAATTGTGCTTTAAATGCACGTTTGTTTTAATCTTTTTCAAAATGGTCATGGAGTAGGGGAACCTCCTATCAAAACCTTATTTGAGGAAGGCTTCCTTGCTGAACTTCAGATTGGGTATTACATCTGGCTTTCAGCAAGGCCAGTTGAGGATGTGGGTGGAGCCAATAGAGGAAGTGGGCGGAGCCGGGGAAAGTGGGAGTTGCCTCCTACAAAAATTTTAGCACCTGGACTCAATATTTTACAAATTAAGCAGTGGGCAGACAGATAAGGTCTTCCAAGGCAGAGTTAGTAATAGAACTGTCCAACGTTATTTGTATTTTATCTAAAGCAAAAGACCAATCCCTTCCTTTTAGATACTCTTATCTTTTCAAACTATCATTCAAGAAAAACTTTTTTTTTTCTCATTTGCGCCCTTGTTGGAAATGGCCCTTTTTGCAGGGTCATCCCTAAGCTTTTTGCCTCCCTCCTGGATTTTTCCTAACCTGTTTTTGTTGGCTTTATGACTCTGGGCACTTTACCACTGCTGATCAGTGCTAAAGTGCATATGCTCTCCCTTTGTAAAGATGACATGTGAATTGGTACATCCATGATTGGCTTATTTGGTTTACCTGTTAGTCCCTAGTAGCGTGGCCCGTGTGTGCCCAGGGCTGGTAAACCGAATGCTGCTGGTGGGCCTGCAGCGCTGATTTGCGCCACCCACAGAAGCAGCTTGTAAAGTGTGTCTCAGACCTGCCACTGCAGTGTCTGCCTGCAGTCCAGAACTGCCATCTTGGCTGTGAAGTGCACCCACTTCCCAGCCCCTAAACCTTCCCTTGGCATCCTGTAAGCCACCCTTATGATAGGGTGCATTGTATGTGTAAGGTAGGACATGCCCTGATGTGTGTAGCATGTCCTAGTAGTGAATGACACCCAATTTCGTTTTTCACTACTGTAAGGCTACCTGTTCTCCATAGGCCAGAATGGGAGGTCTGGGCTATTACATTCTATAGTCCTAACTGACCCACAGAACATGGTAGAAAAACGAATTTAGTATGCCTGAGCTCAGAATATTAAAATACATCTTTTAGTGAAGGTTATTTTTATATTCTGTGTTTGAAACTACCACTTTTAGAGTACAGGTACTTTCTTGCCTAAGCCTTCCAGTTTGCTCTGCTATTATGTGTATTGGCTGTCTGGTTTTGGAGGGACAGGGCAGGCTGAGTCAGACCTGGGTTGAATAGAGAGATCTGCATTGGAGTATGGGGAGGGGTAGCTCCTGGACCTGAATAGGGCTGTGCCTGGCAAGGTGAATGCTGGCTCCACCTCCCACTGTGCGTCTGAGGCAGACCCCCTCTTTCTGAAAGGAAGGATGCAGCCTGATAAACAAAGTGCTCCAGGGCTGGGCAGAACTGGTTCTGGCTGGGTTCAGAGACTTGGGACCCCTAAGAACAAAGACTTTGGGGGTATAAATATTTGTGCCCCAACCCCTACAATTGGTATTGCTCCTGGACAACAAGAAGAAGAACCTCTGTCCGTGTGACTACAGGAATCTGCAGGAGAAGGACTGTCCTTGTGCTTGTGTGCTGTTTCTGGGACTGGCCTGCAGTTGTTACTACTGGACTCAAGAGAAGAGGAAAAGAACTTTGTTTGAACTTTTATTTTGCTACAGCAATCACCCAAGGGCTAGAAGAGAGCTAGCCTCCTGCTGGAGTCTCAGGCACATCAGACTCCACCACCAGCCTCCTGTTTCCTCCCAGCGAGGATTTCTATCTGCAGGTGAGGCTCCTGTGAGTTCCAGGGCCTCTTGTTCTACTGCTGAGAAGAGAGCGCTGAAAATCGTCGCAAACCCCCGTTAGCGAGCCGCTGCAGCTGGTGAGCGTAAGAAAAATCGTCGCTCAGCTGCCGCCGAAGAAGATCGCATCACCCATCAACGGGCCTGAAAACGCCCGCTATCCCAAAGATCGTCGCAGCACCTGTCTGCGGGCCTGAAAACGCCCGCAAATCCAAAGATCGCCGCATTGCTTGTTAGCGGGCCCCAAAGCGCTCGCTAACCCCACATCACCGCATCACATCCGGATCGTCGCTCCCTCGCGGAGCGCCATTTGTCTTTCATTGCAGCGAGGTCGCACACGCAACAGGCTCGGTGCATCATCCTCCCTTCGCGGCAAGGATTTCATCGCATCACTGGCCTAGCGTGGAGAAGTTTGTCGCTCTGTCCTGCCCGCAACCCAGCGCATCATCCTCCCATGCGGTAAGGATTCAACGCATCGCTGGTTAGCGTGAGGAAAATTATCGCTACAACTCCTTAGCGACATTTTTGTTGCTTTGCTACGAAATCCAGATACTTTGTGAGTAAAAGGGTCGCAGAGACCACTGCATTGAACTGAACATCATTTTGTGCATCTTGAACTATTTTTGCAGCATTTCTAAAGTAATTATATTTTTCTAGTATTGTGGATTTTTACTGTTATTGGTCTTGTGATTAAGTCTATATAAATATACCTATTTTTTATAAATACTTGAGTGGTGTCCATTTGTAGTGTTCCTCATTATATTACTGTGTATGGTCATAAATGCTTCACACACTGCCTCTGAGATAAGCCTAGCTGCTCGTGCTACGTTACCACAGGGTTGAGCAGGGGTTGTCAAAGGGTGTAGGCTGCTTACTCTGACTTAGGAAGAAGGGTGCCTACTTGGACAGTGGCCAGCCATTGCCAACTAGAGACCCCCATTTCTAACAGCCCTGTTAACAAATATAACTCAATTATCCTGCACTGCACGTCAAGTCGGCAGATGTAAAAAGTCCATTACCATGAAGCCAGAAGAACTAATGGACAGTTATATCTGAATGTGCAAGTAAACAATAAAGCGCAATCAGAAAAATAAAATTTCAAATTACAAAATAACAATACAACTGTAGAAACGAGGAGTTAAAAGTGTAATCCTCTCGCCACCTAAAAATGTTAATTAGATTTCACATCGGGTAAGACGGATCTACAAAGGCAAGTTAATAGTGCTGTAAACCTACTGTATTTTCTTTCACGCTGTGCCCACTGTCAACATACGTGGCCGTAATGGGCACTTTAAAGATGATGGACGAAGAGCCATACCCTGGTAGTACTGAATCAACAAAAAGGACCTCATTTTGAATATATCGTACTAAACACTCAGGGGCAGACTTCCGTTCCCTGGCGCATCCCTGCAAATCAGCAGGGATGCGCCAGGGACGATGCGTCACGCAAGTTTGCCCTTGCGCCACTGCAGATGCCCCGCATTTACAAAGCGGTGCATCGTGGCGCAAGGACAAGCTGAAGTTGAGTCGCAAGCGCGACGCAACTCCAGCACTGTTCCAACCTGCCCTATCCCTAACATGGTGCGTCACGCCTTACGCCTGCTTGAAGCAGGAGTAAGGATTTGACGCACCAGCGTCGGAAAAGTGACTGCGTGGAATCTCGTAGATTTCACTGCGTCACATTTCCGAGGCTTTTTCCGAGGGAACGCCCACCCTGCATACATTAAACCTGACGCAGGTTTAATGTGGCGCAGGGCTTTACAACGTGACGCATCTCCCTAGATGCGTCACCTTGTAAATCTGTCGCAGCATGGCGCTAGCTTTGCGCCGCCGCTGCGTCACAAAAGTGACGCAACGGCACCGCAAAAGTGGCGCAAGGGGGTTGTAAATCTGCCCCTGAAGGTTTACGCCCAGTTTTTCAAAGATTTGTTCACAGGGCAGAGGAGAGTCTGTACAGGGAAAAACACTTTGGGCATGCACTCCCTGCCTCCTACGCAACAACTCATCTCAGAGGTCATCCGGTGCGGGTATGTCGTTTTCCTGTGTACAAGTGATTTAACACGTCTTCGAGCTTTCAGAGGCGTGATATACTGAGGGCATTCATGGGCACAAAACACTGACGGACAGGGCCTTTCAAAAGGGCACATTGTTAAAGCTGGCCTCTACCTTGCGTGCCACCTCTGTTCATAGGTAAGCGCCCGCCTGTGGGCTGCAGTGGTCTTCCTCTATAAAGGTGAAGGATATCGGCCATAGGTAAAAGCAGTATAAATTGAGGGAAACGTTAAAATTTGCAGAAATACATTTACATTTCTGTGGAAAAAAGGAATGTAAAAACCCCAAAAGCCTACGGAAGGGACGATGAAAAATCACACTAATTGTTCTGATATAACTGCAAAAAATGAAAAAAGCATGACAAACTGCGCCCATTAAACATGTTTTCAATATTCCTTTTTTAAGTTCAAAAGATTTTTATTGGATAAGTAAAGGTGTCAATACATGAGAAAGAATACAAACATATCTTCAAATAGAGGAGAAAAGTAAAACATGGTAATGAAAATATACAGTTAATCAGAGGATAACAAAAATTTGAGGCTAAATAACAAAAAAAAACAGCGCTGGTAATAATGAGCAATAAGGTAGCTTATATAGAGAGAATAGTGCAAATAAAAAGCAATGTCACTCAGGGAGGCTTAGGGACCTCTTGCTGAATAGGTGATACATGAGAGGAGCGTTTAGCACAGGTATCTAGGTACAAGGTTACAGGAAGCCATAAATCATGTCGTTTAGCAGCTAAACTAAGGGGGTGCACAAAAACAGTATCTAGCCTGTGATTATAACAAACATTGTACCACCATGCTTTAAAAGAAATATTCGTAAAGTTTTTCCAGTTGACGGTGATTTGCTGGAAAGCAACAGCTAACAACAAATCAACAATTTGCGTATTAAGGTCAGTGTCATCCCAACAAGGAGAAAGGCTTCCTAAAAAAATATTGACAAAAGAGAAGGGGGATGTAGTGTGAAATATGGCATTGATTTGGGCCCAAACTAGTGTCCAGAAATCTTGCGTGAAAGTGCAAGAGAAAAGCATGTGAAACAGAGTGGCCTTAGGAGCAGAACAGGACCAACAGAGATCCGGTGTGGAAGAAAATCTCTTATTCAACACCTGGGGAGAAAAGAGAAGTCTGTTGTATATGAAGAAAAGAGTTTGTGTAAGGGAAGCAGCTCTAGATGTCTTGCGAAGTTTGGTCCATAATTTATCCCAAAGGGAGGTGGGCCAAGAAATGGCAAGGTCAGATTCCCACTGTTCCTCAACTTTGGATTTTGGTCTAGGTGTGAGGATCGTATGAAATGAGTGGTATAATGAGGAGGCTGTAGGGTGAGTACGCAAGAAGGAATGAAGCTGTGAGGTAGGATTGGGAGGGTGAGGATGCATGAGGGGGTTAGAGAGAAGAGCATAAGTGGACATGACTGCATTTTTAAGCGCAAGATACTTGCAGGCAAAAGAACGGGGGAGATGGAAGTGTTGGCTGAGAACGGAGAAGGATAAGAAATCAGAATTAGAGAAGAGTTGAGATACCCAGATTAAACCCCTCTGTCTCCAGGTTTTCCAGTAAAGGGGCTTGCGATTGATGGTTATACTGTTGTTGTGCCAGATAGTGGAGTTAAGAAACTCTGTTACAGAGGAGGGGGGACCTGGGGAGGTGGAAAGAAGCAGCTTGGCTGTAAACTTGTGGATAGGAATGGAGGAAAAGTGAGGCTTGCGAGAGAATGAGAGGTATTCAGCAAAGGTGAAGGGGGATAGGGAAAGTCGTTCAATGATAACCCATAAGGGGGACGGCTCAGCAGGGTCTTGCAACCAATGGGAAGCTTGCCGCAGAAGGAATGCCTTGTGGTAAGCGGGAAAATTCGGAAAGTTAACTCCACCCTCAGACTTGGGGAGTTGCAATCTGAGCAGGGACATACGTGCTTTTTTGCCGGACCAGAGAAAGGAAGAGAGAATAGTGTTAATTTTCTTAAAGAACTTAGCAGGGATAGGGATTGGGATGTTGGAGATGGTGTAAAGGACTAACGGGGAGAGCATAATTTTAATCGTATCAAGACGGCCCCACCAGGAGAGGTATAATGGGTGCCATCTGGAAGTGAGGTCGGATAATTTCTGGATGCATTTATTGAGGCACATCGAGACAGTGTCAGAGAGGGAGGAAGTAATGTGTAGACCTAGATATTTGATGTGTGAGGGGCTCCAAGTAAAATTGGACGCCATAAAGTCCGGTTTAAAAGTGAACTTAGTAAGGGGTAAAATCTCACACTTGTCATTGTTTAGCTTATAACCTGAGATCTGAGAGTAGTCATGGACTTCAGCTAGAAATGCGGGAATAGAAGTTGCGGGGTTAGACATGAATAATAGAATATCGTCTGCGTAGGCAGCAAGTTTAATGTTAGTGTGGGAGACTTGGAAACCGTGTAAGTTGGGATTCTGACGAAGCTTTGAAAGAAAAGGTTCCAGGGCCAAATTAAAAAGAAAAGGGGAAAGAGGGCATCCCTGACGAACGCCCCTGCCTAGATTGAAAAAAGAGGAAACTAGACCGTTGGCACAAACCGCCGCTCTAGGGCTGGAATAAAAGAAGGAGATAAAAGAAATAAAACATGGGCCAAATCCAAACCATTTGAGGGCGGAGAAAAGGAAAGTCCACTCCACCCTATCGAACGCTTTTTCTGCATCTAGGGAATGTTGGAACTGTGGAGATTTAGAAAGGACATTAAACAAAAGTCTGGTGTTATCTGTGATGAAGCGACCTTTGACGAAGCCAGATTGTTCAGGGCCTAGCAATTCGGGAAGATAGGGGTCTAATCTAATGGCGAGAGATTTGGCATACAGTTTATAATCAATGTTGACCAAAGAAATTGGTCTGTAATTCTTACAATACTGGGTGTCTTTGCCTTCTTTGGGTATGATACAAATGTGGGCGTCTGAGAATGTACCTGAGGAAGAGCCATTTAATATGAAGGAATCAATAAGGGAGTGGAGTCTGGGCAACAACAATTTGGAGAAATGCAGATAAAATTCAACTGTGAATCCGTCTGGCCCAGGGGCCTTGTCCTTCTTGAGTGACTGAAGTGCTGTAAGTAATTCATCACTGGAGATTGGTGATTCAAGGGCGGATAAATCAACAGGGAAATTGGAAGGTGGTTGGATGGTGGCAAAGAAAGTAGCAAGAGAATGAGCAGTGGGGTGCGTCTCAGAGGAATAGAGTTTGGAATAAAACTGGGAGAATTGCTCTAAAATCTCAACATCCGTATGTTTTAAAACAGAATTAACATCGTAGACAGATTCAATATTCAGTTTGTTTTGTTTGACTTTTAAATAATTGGCTAAGACCTTCCCCGCCTTATTTTTACCTCCATAGAATTTAGAACTGGATTTCAACAAATACAATGAAGCATCCTCAGTGGATTGTTTGTTATAATGCATCTTAGCGGCAATGAGAGCAGTCAGACTTTCTTGCGAGTGGGATGTATAGAAGGAATGCTCTAACTGTTTGATCGTACAAAGGAGGTCACTGGTGCGTTTACGAGCATTCTTGCGTTTAGTAGCTACAAAGCTGATAATAAAACCTCTGGCTGCTGCTTTATAGGCGTCCCAGACAACATGGTTAGGCATAGTGGGTGTGTCGTTAATGGTGAAAAATTCTGTGGTGAAGTCTACAAAGGAGGCGGAGAATTTGGGATCGAGGAGTAAGGTGTTGTTGAAGCGCCATCTCTTTGGTCCAGTGGACTTGGGTAAGATGTCAATGTTTATCAAAACGGGGGCATGATCAGAAAATAAGATGGGGCCTATGTCAGCGTGGGTGAGGGATTGGGACATATGGTGGGAGAGGAAAATATAGTCAATACGTGACTGGGAATGGTGAGTCGGGGAATAGAAGGTGAATTCTTTAGAAGTGGGATTGCAGAGACGCCAGGCATCAATGAGTTTATGTTGGGATATCGCTTGAGCGAAAAGCTTGTGAGATTTATTAGGGATATAAGGTGCCTTGGAGTTTCTGTCTAAAAAAGGATCAAGGGGTAGGTTACAATCACCTGCTAAAATAAAATTATCATCAATAAATTCAGTGATACGGGAGGCCATTGCGCGCCAAAAAACCTGATCACCACCAGTAGGGGCGTAGATATTAAGAAGGGAGAGAGGGACGCCTTTTAAGGAGAGTTTTACGTACAACCATCTACCTTCAGGGTCTGACTCAGAAGCTAAGAGCAAATGAGCAAGAGATTTGCGAACCAGTACAACCACACCATTTCTTTTACCATCACCCGGAGATGAAAATACAGCACCCACCCAACCTCTCTTAAGTTTAGCAGCTTCATCGTCAGACAGATGAGTTTCTTGTAAGAAGGCAATATCTACATTTAATTTGGCTAAATGAGAGAGAATTTTTTGTCTCTTGATAGGAGAATGCAGACCTTTAACATTCCAGGATAAAATTCGAACTGACATTAAGGATTAATCAAAAAGTGGGCCAATTGGAGAGTAGGACAACAAGGAAATGCCTCGGAGCAAGCAAGGGCACAAGAAAGAAAAAGAATGAGGTGAGAGCTGACGTGATGGAAGAAGGAAAGAAGAAAAAATGAGAGAGGAACCAGTGAGGCCGTAAAAATAGGAGAGAGCCAATAAAATAGAAAGAATGGTAAGAAGATACAGTAATTCTGAAAAATAGTGGTAAGTAAGGTCCAAGGGAGAATCAAATAGGTAAAGGGAGATGAATACGAGCAAGAGAACCAGTTTGCAGTAGGGAAAAGAAGGAGTGAAGAAAGAGAAGTGGAGGAGAGCCAAGGAAAAGGTAACGACACCAATAAATCTGAAAGCAACGAGGGAAGAGGTAAGATAAGAAGATATAGAACATAGCAAAACATGATAAATAAGGAATAAAGGGTACTTACGAGGGGTAGCAAGGGAAAAATACAATCAGGAACTGGGAACAAGCGGAAACACACGTGGAGATGAGGGGAGGGAGGTAGGGCCAACTGGGAGAGGCAAGGCATTCGGGGTGAGGGAGACGTCCAACCAGAGATAACACAACGGAACGCAAAACAATGATCTGTGAAGGGAGAAAAAGAACATGGTTAGAAACTCGAATACAACGAAGATAAAAAACAAACATATGGCCAACTTAGGAGCCAGAACAACACTTTCAGACGAAAAAATGAAAAATATAATCTTAACTAGAAGTCATACAATCTGAAGAACCTGCAAAAAATGAAGGGATTAAAGCAGAACAAATTAGAGAGTCAAATTGCAACTACGAAAACAAGTCATGGTGGGTGGGAAGAGGGACCAGCTATCTCCATGTCAGGTTGACCGCAGGAGTTCAGGAAACTTCGAAGTCGCGCAGGATCCTCATATGTCGTAGTCTTGTTATTATGAGTGACCTTAAATAGACAAGGATGAAAAAGTCCATATCTGGCACCAATGGAGCGAAGGTCAGGTCTCATATCTAGGAAGGCCTTGCGACGGTTTGCAGTGGTCCTGGCATAATCCTGCGCAAAGAACAAAGTGGAGCCTGACCATGTGAGGCGAGGAGAGGCTTTGGCGGCTAAGAGGACTTTCAGCAAGTCTGTGTACTCTAGAAAGTACATTATTACACCTCTAGGCTTCGTTGACGCGGAAGGAGAGGAGGAAGCTCGACCAAGCCTGTGGGCACGTTGGATATTCAGTGAAGTGTCTTCAGGTAGGTGAAGAAGCTTCGGGAGAAAGGACTTGAAAAAACTGATGGGATCATTTCCCTCACAACCCTCCACCAAGCCATAAAGACGGAGATTGTTGCGTCTGTTGCGATTTTCAAGGTCCTCCACCTGCTTCTGAAGAGAGGAAATCTGCGTGTGCATGTGGGAGATCTTGGACGCGGATTCCTGAAGAGAGGAAACGTCGCGTTCCACCAACGACACTCTTTCGTCCATCGAAGCCCAATTGTCAGTGAGAATCTGCAATTTAGCATTCGTCTCCTCCATGTAAGGGCGCAGGGCCCGTATCTCTTCGAGGATTAGCTCCATTGAGATGGGCGAGGAGGACTTAGGAGGCGAAGGCGGGTCTTTCTTTAACCTCTTAGAGTTCACTTTTGCCAAAGGCTGTGAGGAGATGTCCGCAGTTGATGTCATCTCGGTTGAAGATAAAGACTGAGAAGCTTCCAGATGAGCCAATGCTGTGAATAATTTGGAATTCTTAATATAACTACGTTTTTGGACTTGACTGGAGCAATGCGCCATCAGCACACTAATGGAACGTGAGGTCAAAAAGAAGAAAGAAATATCTTACTGCCCAGCTGAAAAAGGACCAGGGAGCAAATTAAAAAAGGAAGGGAAATGCCAGGCCACAGAATTGGAGTCAAAAATGTTGGAGGCTAGAGTCATAAAGATGGCCGCCATATATGAGGAAAATTGAAAATTCCAGTCAGCTGAAAAAGGCAACGGAAATAATCATAGTTGAAGAGAGAAGAAAAAAGTCACCTTAGAGTGCAGATTATCCACATCTGTGCTTCAGGAGGTGCTGGGGACAGTAGTATAAGCGTGAGGCGTCCAGGGGATCCATGCGCGATAAGGCGAGCTGCTGAGGCGATCACGGGCGAGAGTAAACAAGATGGCGGCCGCGGCCGATAACGAGCCGCGACCGAAAATAAAATGGGCTGTAAGTCCTGAAATAACTGTGCCTCAGCGCCAAAAAAGGATTAAAAATGATCCTGGCATGTTCCGACAGGGAAGACTGCCCTTTGTTGGTGGAAAATGAGGCGCGAACCGCCGGTAGACCCTGGTGTGGACGGAGCTCCTAGCCGAAGGCCGCCATCTCCTTCGGGCGCCAAGCCACGCCCCCCTGTTTTCAATATTCCTAAACGGCTAGAAAGCCAGATAATTGAAACATGTGGGGTTTCAGTTTCTATTCCCTGGCGCACTTCTCTCCGTGAATCCTAAACTCACAGACACAGCTCAGAAGACTTCTGGGTCCTAATGCCAGGTACTACACGCCCCTTTGCTTGTGTGTACACCTAACAGTGCACGTGTTTGTTGCGCACAGTTATAAGGCAGTTAGGGTCAGTGGGCGACTGAATGGCAGGCTCAGTGGCTAGTAGCTTCTCTGGAAAGACTAGCAATGAAGTGCTGCTATTAAAGTAAAGAGTTAATCATTCGGCGCCTGCATTAGTGCTAGTTTACCTCAACCACTGCCACGGCTGCTGTGCACCTTAGAGGTCAGCCATTCCGTGCAGGAACGGATGGAAAATCTTAAAGTAATTTCCAAAACCTGGAGAAAATTGTTAAAATGCCCAAAAACTTTTGCGCATAATTTCTTTCTATGGGAGTTGTTTTGTATATCACACAAAACGATGTACGCCCAGCAATGACGCTTGTGAACGGAGAATACGGGCAAACATTCAGGCCGCTGTGATAACCTGTTCTGCCTCCCTGGCGTGTAAAGTAACTTGTGGATTTTAATTTTTCTTCATTGTGTCCCGGCTTGATGGGCCAACTTGTAATGAGAAAACCTGTGCAGTATTGAATAAAAACAAGCTAAAAAAAAAATGCCCAAAATCTCCAGGAAGATAAGACAGTGTTTTTAAGTTGAGCCTGGGCAGCCCATGTGCTGCTCTACAAGGCATGCTCTAAAGCCCACCCACTCTCCACCCTTATTTTGTATTGGTTTGTATCATTATCTATTGTGAACTGTGGCTTTTCATTGGCCAGTAGGCTTAGTAGTCCCTCCTTGGTACCGCCATGTCTCATTTCGCAACCTCCCACGAGGACACTCCATGTTACGTGTTGTTGCTTGGTAGAATTTATTTACAGCCTCCGAGCTCTATTTTCTGAAATAACTTTGTCCTGCCTGCTCTGGACACCCTCTCTCCTAACGCCAAACACAATGCAATAGTTTTCGCATTGGCGAGTGTTTAAGCTATTGGCATTGTAAATAACAATGCCTTTTATTTATCTGTTTTCAAAACAACACATAATTAAAAGTCATTGTCATTTACAATGCCAATAGCTGAAACTCTTGTAAATGCGAGACCTATTGCATTGCAAATGCTTGTTATTAATGTGCACCAGTGATGGGCAATTTAGGATATACATTTCTACAGATCGGCCAGAGGGATATTTATTTTTGTAGCAGTCGGTTGGTGAAAATGTTTTAGTGCACTTTTTAATTGTTGCAAATTGTGCGGCAAAATAGCCATTACTGCCTCAAATGGATGTAATTTGGTCCCACTATTGCAAGATGGCCTCTGCCAACTTAGGTCTGGTCACTCCAGAACTGTGGTCTGTGGGTGAGAAGTGAGCATGGACTGCAGCTTGTCAATAGAGCCCATGAGCTCCACTGCAAAGGCACGGAGGGCATTCTCCTGGACTCATGGATCTTCATTAAGAAACCAAAAGCGGTTACACCAGTACTGTGTATGTGTTGCATATATATTCCATCCATGCTCAGTCGCATGCGTGCAAACGTTTTGCAAGAAGTGCTTTTAGAACGACGGGGTGCCGGACTGCCAGTTTGTGTGTCGTGCGTGCACAAGGTTTGAACTTTAAAGCCTGATGAATCAATGTGGAATATGGCCGGTCAGGAGGACTGGTATAGGATGCCACCAAGCATTTGGGTGAGTAAGCCCAAACTCCTCTATAATGGAGCGCATGCCATGCGCTCGATTTATTCATTCCAGTCAAGTTAGTGATGCCTCAGAAATTCAGAAGGAGTGTTATTTTTACAGGAAACGACCATCATCAGTTCATGATTTTAGGAACTCGCATACATAATTGTACCCTGATGGAAGGAAGAGGGAATGCCGCTTGCCTATCTTTTAGGCAAGGGGTTACTCGGAGTATGCCCGGCGGTACCCAGCCCTTTGTTGAGTGAGACCACACCTGAGAAAGTGAAACCAAACTGCGTTTCGTCGAGAACCAAATTCGTGCTCAGCTGCGCGCCATGTTTGGACAAGTCCGCGAGCCAGGTGCTGGGTGGGCAGGGCCTCCTTGGCTTTAACTTACTTAACCCCAGCTGCAGCCCCGGCAGGCCCTATCGAGATATCATAAGTGTACCTACTGCCGGCGGGCGCGACGGCTACTAGGCCAGGCACTGGTCTGGCAGTCAGTGAATCTGAATGAATCATCCAAATCGAATCTTGTGGAGCCGGAGGCGAGCTGCCTACCACCACCATGGTGATCTGACGACCGGACCATCACGCCACCACGCTCCAAAAAAAAAAAAAAGCAGCTTTGGCATGGCATATTATTGAAATGGCATCGTTAGTTGGCTCAGCTACTATAAGTAAGTTAGTACTTAACTTCTTACCGTTACTCGTGGTGGGCCGGCCTGCTGGGACACACACTGGATGCACTGCCTTTAACAACTGATTAAGCGGCCTGGTGCTGCTTCTTACCAGACAGTCCTGTCCTCAACGTCATCATTGGGTCGGGCTGACTTGAATGACGATGACTCGTGGTGAGCTGCGGTGGTTATGCTGGGGCGTGGCAATGTGAAAAAAATCTGCGCACGATGCCGCACAGCCCCTACTCCGTCAGAACCAAAATCCAGCCCAAATTAATCAGTGTCCTGCGGCATGCCCACTGGCAAGTGGCAACACTGACTGAACTAAGGGCCGCGGCCGCCATGATCAACATATTATATTTATTAATTTATATGAATCTCCTCTTGGGCTCAGGGCAGGCTAAGTGACTAAGTCTCACAGCCGCAACACTGTTAACCGCCATGACACACTCGGGAGACTTGAAAAACACGCTGCGGCTGCACCGAGTACAATAATAAGGTTAATTAAAAAATACATCAGTATCATCAGTGCAATATGTGAGGTGCGCAGCAGATGCGCGTAGAATCGGCCCTGATAAGGAAGTGCCGGTGCTAAGCACCGGCACAAATTAAGCTCTGACAAAGGCAGGCATAAAACCATATGTTGGAAAGACCATTTTTGCTACCATCATTGCTGTTTAATGATCCCCATGGGATATCGTCGTTTAGAGCCTGTGAATCAGTTCGGAGTTGATACACCCATCGTTGTTTAAACCTGAACGGTGCTCTTGTGATGTCAGTGTTTCTTTGTTCGCTTTTTTCTAAAATATAGCATTCTATGTCATTTTCAGTATGTTATCTTTCGATATAATGTTTGTCAGTTTGGTATAATCTTTCTTGCATCTGATAGTGCTTCGATGCTTTGTATAGGAGTCCACACGGGCATTTCAGTTTATAGATCAGATTATTTGAGTTACAATTTGTTGGATGTTTTAATTTCCTGGGTGAGGAAAGGCCCATATCCACCTCAGTGAATTTCTTTGTGAATGTACATACTCCACAGCTTCCACGTGGTAGTGGCCCATGGGTGGAGGGAGATTGCAGAGTCTCTGTTGTGACTCAGCTCTCATAAATTTTGGGTGTGTATGCACATCCGCATCTCTAATGTTCTGACTGCGTTTAAATGCAAACTTGTGTTTTTACATCTTCAAATTTCCAGTATTTAGTATACCCAGTGTCTCATGACCAGCTTTTTTACTGAGTTAGAAGTGGGGGTATACGTAGTTACACAGAGGGGCCTAGATTCTTGTTTTTGTGTATGTTTCTAATAGGGCTTCCCATTATTATTCAAAGCTCTTTTCTTTGCATTTGTGATAGTTTTTTCAGACTAGTTTCTCTCTCTCAGTTTATCACTTAGTATCTCGGCATGTTCTTTATATTTTCTGGTTTCTGTGCAATTTCGTCGTAGCCTCAGGAATTGTCCAATTGGTAGACCTTCCCTTAGTGCTCTGGGGTGATAGCTTTCAAATCTTAGGGGGCTATTTCTGTCTGTGGGTTTATAATAAACCTCCATTTTCAAAAGGCCTTCGTCATGGTAGATCTGTGAATCCAAAAAGGGCATCTCTTTTTTGCTCATCGTCATCGTAAATCTGAGAAACGGATCCAGATTGTCAAGCCAAAGTGAAAACTCCATGGCTTCTTCTCTGGTGCCCCTCCAGATCACCAAGATATCATCAATGTACCTTTTCCACAACCTAATATGGTTGTGAAAAGAGTTCTCATTCACATAGATGTTTTTACTTTCAAAATTGTGTACGTAATTGTATGCTAGACGCTGGGCACAAGTGCTCCCCATGGAAGTCCCATGGTCCTATAGGAAACATTCTCCCTCATACTCAAAAATGTTCTGAGTTAGGACCATATGTGCACAATCTAGAATAAGACCCACTGGTGTTGGTTTTCCTGCCTTGCTGTGAGAATATTTTCAATGACCTTCGAGAGCTTCTCGTGGAATAGTAGTATACAGGGGTTCCACATCTAGGGTCAATATTAACACCCTTTCTTGATCAAAAGGCATGTCCTTCAGTTTTTTAAGGATATCCTTTGTGCCTTTCAGATATGAAGGCATTTCTGTGACCAGAGGTTTCAAAAATAAATCACCAAATTGGGACAGAGGCTTCAGTGCGGATCATATGCCCGACCCTATCGGTTGGTCTGGAAGGGGAAATTTGTTTTTATGTAATTTGGGCAGAATGTAAAAATACAGTGTTTTGTGTTCTTTTTCCACTAAAAAAGGGATTCATTGTCTGTAATCCATCCTTTCTCCTGTCCTTCTCACACTAGGAAGGTGATTTCCTCCATATGTGTGGTGTTGGATTCTTTGTCACTTTTTTAGCAATATTGTGCCTACCATTCCTGTTCTAACCACTGTAGAGCAATATATATATATATATATATATATATATATTCACTGAAAAAACCATAAGTTTCAGGGGCGTTATAGTTAGCTGGACTTTTCACTCGTACAAAACCATTGAAATTCCCCCGTTATAGTTAGTTCAGCTAACTATAACTCGCGCGCCCGCAATGCACTGCTGATGACGTCACATATTACATCACTCATGACATGGTCAGTGACATCAGTCATGACATCACTGATGACATCTCAAATGACATCACTGATGACATCATCCAGTGAATGTGTGTTTTTCAGAAAATTAGATATGTTTTATATATGTATATCTCAAGGTCGATGGAAGAATAAATGGGTATATAAGTGTCTAAATGGATGATTTGTTTTTGAAAAATTGATTGTATAACTGACTGATTAAGTGTATCTTAGTGAATACATGGCTTAGTGAGTAATGTTTAAATATGTAAATATCTGTATCAGTCTCTCACTTTGTGTATAAGTGGCTGCATGGGTTAGTGAGTAGCTAAATGAGTGTCTATATAGGTTATTAGTTGTTTTTTTTAGTATCAGTATGAGTGTCTGTATGGTTCGGTGGGGGGGTATTACGTAGTGCATAGGTGCATGAATGAGTGACTCACTGTTTGTATGTGTTGAAGACAGCATGTGTGCAGGACTGTATGGGTGGATGAGTGTGTGCATGGGTGTGTTAGTGAGTGAATGACTGTCTCAATAGTGTCTTTATGAGTAACTACATATGTTTTAAACTAGTATATGTGACTATTGGTGTATATAAGGTAGTATATGTGAGAGTGAGAGATTGAAAGAGTTCCTGTATGAATAAGTATGTGTTTCTATAAGTGATTGTTTAAAAGACTAAGTATGTGTAAGTTTCTGTAGAAGTAAGTGTGGTGGTGTGTGTATAACTGTATATGCAAGTAAATGGATGTTTGATTCTTTATTAGCATGAGTGACTATGTGTGTGAGTAACTCTATGGATGAGTGGCGTTGTGTAACAGGATGTATAGGTGTATGAGTACATATGATGAGTAAGTACATGTATGAGTGACTGTATAGGACTGTTGGTGAATGAGTGGATGTGTATGTGGATCTTAGAATTACTGAATAGGTTGTTGTAACTGATATTGGTATGTCCATTGTTTTGAAAATTTTAGTTTCTATTTTTGAATGTGTGTATCAAAGGTTATATTAGGGGAGAGGAGGTCTGCCACTCTATCACAAGGATGATGTCATCAGTGATGTCATTTGAGATGTCATCAGTGATGTCATGAGTGATGTCACTGACCATGTAATGAGTGATGTAATATGTGACGTCATCAGCGTGCATTGCGGGCGCGCGAGTTACAGTTAGCTGAACTAACTATAACGGGGGAATTTCAATGGTTTTGTACGAGTGAAAAGTCCAGCTAACTATAACGCCCCTGAAACCTAGGTTTTTTTCAGTGAATTTCTAAGGTTTTTTAAATGCTAATTCCTAACTATAACGTGCCTGAAACCTATGGTTTTTTCAGTGAATTTCAAAGGTTTTTTAAATGCTAATTTCTAACTATGCCTACAGAGATAGGACATGTGAAGAAAGAAGACAAAACGCACAGAAAGAAAAAAAAGAAATGCAGAAAGAAGCCACAGAAGTCCTCAAAGACGAAGAAAAGTGCAGGAAGAAGGATAACGTGCAGAAAGAACAAACAGAAGAGCAGAAAGAAGCCTTGTTGCAAAATCATCCTGTACCCTCAACTTTTTCAGACGGATACTGGTGGTAACTGAGACTGACTAACCAGTCCTAGAGCCAGTGCTATGTTAAAAGACACTCAGAATACAGTGAAAACTCCTACATACACTAGGGAACACTATGCGTTGGGGTCCCCCTGTGATCAGCATGACCTCCTCTGTAAGCCCCTAGTATATAATAGGGCAGGGGATTAAAACTACCTCTTAAAACGCGCCACAGGGCGTGTTTGCACACGTCACCTAAGGCCCCGTCCCCTCACTTCCCCACTGTGTAAACACGTCCTTGGCCGTTTTAAGTTGGGAGATTAAGTCCCCTTGAATCCTGAGGTTCCCTAGGGTCCAACTAGGCAACTAGGTACCTCCAGTAAGCGCCGCAGAACTGAGTTGCAGAGAGATGTAAAAAGGGGCACGGCCTAGACCACCTCTCTGCAACGCAGCGCAGTGGCGCTTACTGGAAGCACCTGGTGGGCTAGTTGGCCCCCAGGGTCCCTCAGGATTGAAGGGGAATTATTTCCCCAACTTAAAGCGCGCCACAGGGCTTGTTTGCACACGTTAACTCAGGCCCCGCCCCCTCCCTTCACCACTGTGTAAACACGCCCTGTGGCCGTTTTTAGTTGCGAGATTAAGTTCATTTGAATCCTGAGGGTCCCTAGGGTCCAACTAGCCCACTAGGTACCTCCAGTAAGCGCCACAGAGCTGCGTTGCAGAGAGGTGTAAAAAGTGGCACGGCCTGGACCACCTCTCTGCAGCGCAGCTCAGTGGCGCTTGCTGGAAGCACCTGGTGGGCTAGTTAGCCCCCAGGGGCCCTCAGGGTTGAAGGGGAATTATTTCCCCAACTTAAAACGCGCCATAGGGCGTGTTTGCACACGTCACCTCAGGCCCCGTCCCCTCCCTTCCCCACTGTGTAAACACGCCCTGTGGCCGTTTTTTAAGTTGGGAGATTAAGTCCCCTTGAGTCCTGAGGATCCCTAGGGGCAAAATAGCCCAGTAGGTACGTCCAGTAAGCGCCATTGCAGAGAGGTGTAAAAAGGGGCATGGCCTGCACCACCTCTCTGCAACGCAGAGCAGTGGCGCTTACTGGAAGCACCTGGTGGGCTAGTTGGCCCCCAGAGTCCCTCAGGATTGAAAGGGAATTATTTCCCCAACTTAAAATGTGCCACAGGGCGTGTTTGCACACGTCACCTCAGGCCCCGTCCCCTCCCTTCACCACTGTGTAAACGTGCCGTGTGGCCGTTCTAAATTGAGAGATTAAGTCCCCTTGAATCCTAAGGGTCCCTAGGGTCAAACTAGCCCACTAGGTACCTCCAGTAAGCACCACAGAGCTGCGTTGCATAGAGGTGTAAAAAGGGGCGTGGCCTCAGAACACCTGTCTGCAACGCAGCTCCCTGGTGCATACTGGAGATACTTGTTGGGCTAGTTGGCCCTGAGGGACCCTCAGTATTGAAGGAAAATTAATTCCCCAACTTACAACTGGCCAGGGGGCTCGTTTGCAGAGTGCTGCAAGGAGGGGGCGTGGCATCCGGCGCGATGCCGGTCGTTTATTTATTTTATTTTTTTAAGACGGAGGGCTGTGTGGCCCCCCTTCTTTTTCTAATTTACTGGCCCTGGGGACCCAATCCCCCAGGGTCTGCACCATAATTTTTTTTGTTGAAAAAAATAAATTTGGCCCTCCCAAGGCCTTAATCGGCCCCGGGGACCCCAACCCCCAGGTCATGGCCTTTTTTTTTTTTATTCTTTAGGAGGGGGCTGCGTTGACCCCTCCTCAGGCCACTTATGGCCCCGGGGACCCCATCCCCCGGGGCCGGCCTTTGTTTTTTATTATTTTAAAAAAATATATATTTATAGAAAAACCTAGGACATGCTGGACAAACCGTATGTACCTATCACCATGACGAATTGCGTGATAGTCATTAAAAGGCGACTATGCATAGAATGAATCCACATGGAATGTATTTACACCGGTAGTGAAGCTCTGACGTGTCTGACGCCCTACCGTGCCTAATCCCGGCGTCCCCGCCGGTGGGTACTCTCCAAGTAGACACCCTTGTTGTTTATTTATACAAACATGGGTAACTATTGACGGGCACATTTAATATACACACACGCCAAGCCATTCAAAGGGGATTCGACAAAAATTCGACCAAACTATGCAATAAACCCCCCTCACGGTTAATAAAACACACAACCACCGCCGGATGTGTAATACTTTTTATTTTACTCCCTGGAAAGGAGACGAACCTCACTTGAGAGTCACAGCGTGCCCCTGGCTGAGCCCAATGCTGTGTTACACCCACCAGTGCCCGCCGAGTGCCTCACACCTCTGTGTTGTATTCCACCAGCTAGTGCATATGCTATGACACTCTCTAGCCCATGTGCACTGTAACACCACCCCGTGAATATGTCATGCCACACTTGCCTTCGCACGGGTTATATTGCCCCATCTAACGTGCCTTCCTCGATGCCTAGGTTATAACGCACAGCGCTATGCCATACATATTACAATCTGGGATCCATATCTTTGTCACAGTGCATATGCAACGTTACACTCCCCAGCACATATTTTATATTACAACTTTAGAGACTAGTTAGGTTACACAACACTGCCCTGTGCATATTACACTCCAAGGCGCATATCGCATAGCACGCGCTAGTGCCTGTGCTATCTCGCGCTCTCCAATGAATCTGTCATTGCGCAACAATGTATTGCATATTATATTTCAGGCCCTGGTTCATCTTATATCACACTTTTTGGTGCATAGTTTATACTATATACTATATCTAGTTTTCATTTTCAATCGTGCTCTCAGGATTATGTTCTATATAACACTGCGTCCACCTACCCTTTTCACAGGCATTACATTTTGCGATAGGGGGTGGAGTGTCAGGGGGTGTTTCTGCCAAGTGAGCCCGGAGTCACAGTCACAAACGTCCTCTTCTTCCTGAATAAAAGTGAGATTATGCTGCATACTTGTTCATATTTTAAGTAGTTCGCACAGACACACATTTTAAAAACAATAAAGTTCCTAATACCCACCTTCTCTGAACAGTTAGCTTGCAGCCCCATCCACCTCCTCCCTATCCTCTGTTGTCTGAATCCATGGACTAGCCTCCTCCCTCCTGCCATGCATGGTCTGATGTGCTGCCACTGCCCTCCATTCAGCATGATGTACCAGTCCACTCCTCCTGCCCTCCATTGCCCAATTCTATGGCCCATCATGGACCTCCTGCTTAGCCTCTGTGCTTAGCTTAATGCCCCTATTCTCCTTCCCCCTGCCCTCCGATGTCTTTGTGCATGTCCCTGCTCCATCCTTTTTGCCCACCATGTTCCATGGACCTGCCACTCCTATCTACTCTGAGTGTTCTTTTGAGCTGCCACTCCCCTCCCACCTGCCTAGCATTGTCAGATGACTGTAACCTGTCCCTGCCACCTCCACCCTGCCTGTCCACATGCCATGCCCCTATCCCCTTCCTCCTGTCCTCCATGGTCTATTTTGCTGCCACACCCTTCTGCCCTCCCTGGTCTGTTGTGCTGCAATTTCTCCTCCTGCCTGCCCCACGCGGTCTGTTGTGAGGCCCCTTCTCCTGAACTCTCTTGTCTGTGCCCAGGTCCTGACCCCCCCTTCTATCCTCCATGGTCCTTTGTGCATGCCCCTGCACCCTCCTTCTTGCCCATCATAGCCATTGTGCTGCCACTAACCCTCCCGCTTGCCATGCATGGTCTTCTGTGCTGCTATGGCCCCTCCCACCTTCCCTGTGTGGTCAGCTAGCGGCCCCTGACCCCCTCCCACCTTCCCTCCATGGTCTGTGTGTATGCCATTATAGTCTCATTGTTGCTCTCCATGGTGTGTCTTGTTTCTAGTGCCCATCCTGCCTGACCTCCATGGTCATCTTGCTGCTCTTGCCCTGCCCCCTTGCCCCCAGCCCTCTGTTTCCATGTGCAGACCCCTATTCCCTCCCTCCTGGCTTGTCTGTTCCATTGTAATGCCCCCGATCCGTCCCTCCTGCCCTTTATGGTCTGTTATGCTGCAGGTGTCTCTCCTGTCTGTCCATTATGGTCAGCTAGCTACCATTGCCTCTTTCCCCTCTGTTCTCCGTTGTCCATGTGCAGGGTCCTGTCCCCTCCCTATTGCTTTCTATGGATTGTTGTGCTGCACTCCCGTCCCGCATGCGCTGTGTGGCGTATTGTGCTGCTGCAAACCCTGATGCCTGCCCTGTAGGGTCAGTTTGGTGCACCTCTCCATGTCCCTCCTGTCCTCTGTTATCCGAGTCCATGTCCCTACCCCAATTCCTCCTGCCTACCATGATCCAATGTACCATACTTGCGAACATTTTGGACTTGGTAAGAGGGAGATTTTGAAAAAAAACTGGGGTATTGATTTTCCCCTTTGAGTTACATTGAAAAAGAGGAGATTGTAGATAGGAGACAGATCAAATAAAGCCCATTTGAGCTTAAAAACATTGGACGTTTCCTGGCTGAAACGGGTCTGTTGGCATGTATGGGTGTACTACCACTGCCTCTTCCTTCTGCCCACAATGGTCTATTATATTGCCACAGCCTCTCTTGCCAGTCCTGTATTGTTGGTTTGTTGCCCCTGCCCCCCTTTCCACTGCCCTCCATAGTCTGTTGTGCTGCCACTGCCCTTCCTGCCTGCCCAGTGTGGTCAAATTGTTGCATCTGCACTCTCCTACCTGCCTTCAATTATCAGAGTCCGTGCCCCTGGCCTCTGCCTCTCAACAGTATCCCAATAAACAACTAGATTGCTAACATTCTATATTTATTACAAAAGTGTGGAACGCCTGACGTCATCTTGATGTAATCAAAACTGTAATACCTAGAGTATTTCCTTTAGACATTACATATATGAGAGGGTCTTATTTGCATCAAAATTATGGTTAGTGCTCTAAAAAACTAAAATGAGGACATATTTTCTGAGTTTTCAAATAGCGACAAAGAACTTTTAATTTATTTGTAATCTTTATTTTTTTTATCCAGTTGACCACTTGATTAAATGTTGCACCTAGGGGAGAGGATGTGGTGTTACTTCCAGAGCTGCAGACTTTGCAACTGGGGAACCAGGTTGGAGTTTCTGCTTCAGCTCAACATTCTGTGATTCTGGTCAAATCACTTAATCTCCCCATGTCTATAACCAAAATGAATTTGATCTTGTGTGATGTAACCAATGCTCATGTAAAGCACTCCAATACCTGACAAGTCTGCACTATATAAAACTGCAAATACACAAAAAATAAGTGTTTTGCACACTTCTGTCATTGGGCTACATGTGGGCTACATCTGGGTCATATTTGTGCTGCATTTGGGCTCTTTGGTCTCTGGTGGCCATCTTGGGAGATTTATTTGTTACGTAGTTTCCTAATTTCCTCATTTACTGCAGTCTCCTCAGTAGGAAATGCTTTCAGTTTTTTACTTTGATTCCATCAAGAAGGTATTCAGATATGTCACACATTTGCCATAAATTCTGAATGTTAGCACTCTAGTTGCTCATTAGATCAATGTAGTAAAGCTACTGCTCACCACAGAAGTCTGCTGCTGGTATTAAAAGTGCATATTTCAGTCTGCATATCAGAATTTTTTAATGAAATAGAAGAGGATTTGAGAAGTCACTCAAAATGTGCCCTAATTTTTCTTTCTTCAGCACTAATCATAATTTCTATGGCAAAATGAACCCCCTCATCGTGTTCCTTTTTAAATTAAATGTTTTAAGTGTTACCAGTTTATTCCAATCAAGATGGCTTCAGGTGTGCCATACTTTTGTCATAAGTAAGACAGTAAGCGCTCTAGTTGTTCTTAAGAACACTCTGGGACATCCTGTCATTGGGCTATACTTGGGCTACATCTGGGTGATATTTGGGCTACATTTGGGCTCTTTTGTCTCTGGTGGCCATCTTGGGATATTTATTTGTTATGAAGTTTCCTAATTTCCTCATTTACTGCAGTCTCCTCAGTGGGAATACTTTCAGTTTTTTATTTTGGTTCCATCAAGAAGGCATTCAGATGTGTCACACATTTGCCATAAATTCTGAATGTTAGCACTCTAGATGCTCCATTAGATCACTGTTGTAAAACTACTGCTTCCCAGGGAAGTCTGCTGCTGGTATTCAAAGTGCATGTTTCAGTCTGCATGTCAGAATGTTTTGTATGAAATAGAAGAGGATTTGAGAAGTCAAAATGTGCCCTAATTTTTCTTTCTGCAGAACTAATCATAATTTCTATGGCAAAATGAACCCCCTCATTTTGCTCCTTTGTAAATTAAATGTTTTAAGTGTTACCACTTTATTCCAATCAAGATGGCTTCAGGTGTGCCATACTTTTGACATAAGTAAGACTGTTAGCGCTCTAGTTGTTCATTAGAACACTCTGGGACATTCTGTCATTGGGCTATACTTGGGCTACATCTGGGTGATATTTGGGCTACATTTGGGCTCTTTTGTCTCTGGTGGCCATCTTGGGAGATTTATTTGTTATGAAGTTTCCTAATTTCCTCATTTACTGCAGTCTCCTCAGTAGGAAATACTTTCAGTTTTTTATTTTGGTTCCATCAAGAAGGCATTCAGATGTGTCACACATTTGCCATAAATTCTGAATGTTAGCACTCTAGATGCTCCATTAGATCACTGTTGTAAAACTACTGCTCCCCAGGGAAGTCTGCTGCTGGTATTCAAAGTGCATGTTTCAGTCTGCATGTCAGAATGTTTTGTATGAAATAGAAGAGGATTTGAGAAGTCAAAATGTGCCCTAATTTTTCTTTCTGCAGAACTAATCATAATTTCTATGGCAAAATGAACCCCCTCATTTTGCTCCTTTGTAAATTAAATGTTTTAAGTGTTACCACTTTATTCCAATCAAGATGGCTTCAGGTGTGCCATACTTTTGACATAAGTACGACTGTTAGCGCTCTAGTTGTTCATTAGAACACTCTGGACATTCTGTCATTGGGCTATACTTGGGCTACATCTGGGTGATATTTGGGCTCTTTTGTCTCTGGTGGCCATCTTGGGAGATTTATTTGTTATGAAGTTTCCTAATTTCCTCATTTACTGCAGTCTCCGCAGTAGGAAATGCTTTCAGTTTTTTACTTTGATTCCATCAAGAAGGTATTCAGATATGTCACACATTTGCCATAAATTCTGAATGTTAGCACTCTAGTTGCTCATTAGATCAATGTAGTAAAGCTACTGCTCACCACAGAAGTCAGAGGATTTGAGAAGTCACTCAAAATGTGCCCTAATTTTTCTTTCTTCAGCACTAATCATAATTTCTATGGCAAAATGAACCCCCTCATCGTGTTCCTTTTTAAATTAAATGTTTTAAGTGTTACCAGTTTATTCCAATCAAGATGGCTTCAGGTGTGCCATACTTTTGTCATAAGTAAGACAGTAAGCGCTCTAGTTGTTCTTAAGAACACTCTGGGACATCCTGTCATTGGGCTATACTTGGGCTACATCTGGGTGATATTTGGGCTACATTTGGGCTCTTTTGTCTCTGGTGGCCATCTTGGGATATTTATTTGTTATGAAGTTTCCTAATTTCCTCATTTACTGCAGTCTCCTCAGTGGGAATACTTTCAGTTTTTTATTTTGGTTCCATCAAGAAGGCATTCAGATGTGTCACACATTTGCCATAAATTCTGAATGTTAGCACTCTAGATGCTCCATTAGATCACTGTTGTAAAACTACTGCTTCCCAGGGAAGTCTGCTGCTGGTATTCAAAGTGCATGTTTCAGTCTGCATGTCAGAATGTTTTGTATGAAATAGAAGAGGATTTGAGAAGTCAAAATGTGCCCTAATTTTTCTTTCTGCAGAACTAATCATAATTTCTATGGCAAAATGAACCCCCTCATTTTGCTCCTTTGTAAATTAAATGTTTTAAGTGTTACCACTTTATTCCAATCAAGATGGCTTCAGGTGTGCCATACTTTTGACATAAGTAAGACTGTTAGCGCTCTAGTTGTTCATTAGAACACTCTGGGACATTCTGTCATTGGGCTATACTTGGGCTACATCTGGGTGATATTTGGGCTACATTTGGGCTCTTTTGTCTCTGGTGGCCATCTTGGGAGATTTATTTGTTATGAAGTTTCCTAATTTCCTCATTTACTGCAGTCTCCTCAGTAGGAAATACTTTCAGTTTTTTACTTTGGTTCCATCAAGAAGGCATTCAGATGTGTCACACATTTGCCATACATTCTGAATGTTAGCACTCTAGTTGCTCTTTAGATCACTGTAGTAGAGCTACTGCTCACCAGGGAAGTCTGCTGCTGGTATTCAAAGTGCATGTTTCAGTCTGCATGTCAGATTTTTTTTATGAAATAGAAGAGGATTTGAGAAGTCAAAATGTGCCCTAATTTTTCTTTCTGCAGTACTAATCATAATTTCTATGGCAAAATTAACCCCCTTATTTTGTTCCTTTGTAAATTAAATGTTTTAAGTGTTACTACTTTATTCCAATCAAGATGGCTTCAGGTGTGCCGTACTTTTGTCATAAGTAAGACTGTTAGCGCTCTAGTTGTTCGTTAGAACACTCTGGGACATTCTGTCATTGGGCTACATCTGTTACACGTTAGAACCCGTTCCCGGTCTGTGGTTAGTCAGGTTCACTACATTACCTAGAAGGCAGTGGGAAGGGGGAGGAGGTTGTGTGCGCTTGCTGAGATCACCTGATATGAGAGGCGGAGATATAAGCGTCTCTCTCCGATATGCCGGTGCTTGACAATCCCTCCTTTTTGGATGGACCACGCCTCCCCGCAGCTGTGCATCGGACCTTTGCCTGCAGTGGAAGTTTCGTCAGGTAGCGCGTTTGCTGCCGTCCTGCTCGGACCTGTTTTGCCATTGCCTATTTCTGGATCTGAATCTTTTCTCATGCCTGAAATCTTGGTACAGTGTATCGTTCCTCCGCAAGACCAGCGGACCAGCGAATAAACTATTTGGCATTTCTTGAATCTGAGAACGTTCTTCCTCTCAGCCCGGTTTCGCATCCCCCCCTGATTACAGTCCGTGTTTTCCTTTTCACCTCTGGCTTCCCGCGTTTAGACAGCTCTAGGATTTCATACCCCTGCCTTCTTCACCACCACCGAGGGAGTCGGACTCATTTGCTCCCCACTACAATTTCGCTAACAAGGCGGGACTGGACCTTCCTCTTTGTGTTACTGCTGTGATATCACCTCCCTAGTTGCTGGGAATTATCGAGTGCTTGGGTTGCTTTTCTCGAAGAGTGTTGGACTCTCCATGAGAACATTGGTGCCACCTGTAACTACGCCGGGTAGTGCTTACTCCTACGAGAGTGGCTGCCTTTTCTGTTGGTAAAGTACCTGGCCTCGAGAACCAGCCAATCTACTGCTTCGAGCGAAGACTCCGCTTACAGATTAACGCCCTGGTGAGTCTGCAAGAGTACACATCCTGGGAAGGGTAGTGGTTATAGGAGTAGATAGATATTGGCGGGAGGGAAGGTATACAAGGGTTTTGCACCATTTCACTTCACTTATCTACTGTCTCTTCTCTCTCTCTGTAGGGAAATCGCACACCTGACAACTTTACTTCTCAGCCGTCCCTCCTCGAAGCCTGGTAGTCCTACGCTGTCTCCTACCTCCCCGTGGGGCAGCGGATCAGTGGTCGAGAATCTTCTCGAGTCTGGTCGTGCCCTGAGGGGAGAGAGGAGAAATATCTTCGCTCCTGAGGTTTGGTATCCTTTTTTCTGGAAATCGTGCCCTGGCAGATTGTCAAGCCCACGTCTTTTCCTAAACCCCTGAGCGAAGATGGATAAGGATGAGACATTCATAGCAGGAGCCATGGCAAACCCTCACCAGGTAGTCACTATGTCTCAGTTAGCAGAAGTAGTTAACAACCTACAACAAGAGCTCCAAGCTGTAAAGGATGAGAATATCCGACTACACTTAGAACTTAACACTGTAAAGAATCAAACCATGCCAAATGCCAGTTCCCCAGATGGGTCTGTTAAGCCAAAAAAGACGTATATACAGCCGGCCCGGTTTCAAATGCCTTCTCTGGTGGCAGATTCCCCCGTAGGGGTTCCTCCAGCGTCGGTGAACGTCACGGTGCTCACTCCTCCTCAAACTCCCCTGGCGATGCCTGAGAGGTTCTCTGGAGACAGTCAGAAATACGCTGTGTTCATGAACCAATGTCATTTGCAGTTTCTATGCCGCTCAGCATCTTTCCCGGATGATGCTGCAAAAGTGGCGTTCATCATATCCTATTTATCTGGCAATGCTGCCTTATGGGCGGTTCCCTTAATTGAAAACGACGACCCCGTTCTGTATGATTTGGCCCGTTTTAAGGAACGCATGAAAAGTCTTTTTGCTCGGCACGCCTATATGCAGGCAAGCGATAATGAGCTATTAGGGCTGAAACAAGGCTCCAAAGACCTGGTAACTTACATCACTACCTTCAATCGGCTGGTGGCTGAGACGCAATGGCCCGAAGAAAAACGTACTTCCTTGTTTTATAGAGGACTGCGTGATGACTTGAAGGATATCCTCTCACAAATAGTGGACCCACCAGAAGATTGTCCTTCGTTCATTGATCTAGTGGTCAAGATGGAACACAGACTTAGTGAGAGGAAGGGAGAACGTACGAAGGGTGATTTTTCTCGCTTGTTGGTGACGCGTAGTGATAGAAAGGAGGTAAAAGAGGGAACAGAGCCTATGCAGATAGGGGGAATCCGGGGTCCTCTCAGTAAAGAGGAGAAAGAGAAGCGTAGAAAACTTGATCTGTGCTTGTACTGTGGGAAAGGGGGACATTATGCCAAAGATTGCTCAGTTAAACCAAAGACTAGTGTTAGGCCGGTTGGTGGTAAGATAGGATCATCTGTGCAGGCGGGAAACTAGTTGACTTGGAGAAACAGGAGACCAGTTCTTCAAGTCCTCTACCCTCAGTGGTCTCTAAATATCTGGCAAATACTTCCTCTGTCACTCCCAAGCATTTAACCTTATCGGTGGTACTGTTTCTATCCGCTACCGATAAGATCACGCTGTCACTCATGTTAGATTCCGGGGCTACCGGTAACTTCCTAGACCTTACGTTAGCCAAGACCTTAGGAATAAAATTCATACCCAAGTTACAGCCTGAGACAGTTAGGGCAGTGGATGGTACCGAGCTATCGTCAGGTAGGATCACCTATCAAATCCCTGCCATGGTGATGGTATGTGATAACGGACATACTGAAACGGTCCAGTTTGATTTAATAGCGGCTCCGAATTTTGGGGCCATAGTAGGAGTGCCTTGGCTTCAGAAACATAACCCGTATATTGATTGGGTAACACGGAAGGTTACTCTCCGGTCTCCCTATTGCTTGCAACATTGCTACCTGAACGCCACACCCACCACTACCTCTGTTACTTGTGCCCTCGCGGATTCCCATACCACCGCATTACCTGCAGAATATCAAGACTATGCGGTGGTATTTGACGAGGTAAAGGCGGTGGCTCTTCCTCCTCATAGATCTTTTGACTATCGTATTGACTTAATCCCGGGCGCAGTCTTACCAGTGAGTCGAGTCTATGCTTTGACCGAACCTGAAGGCAAGTATCTACAGGAATACTTAGAGGATATGTTGAAAAAGGGTTTCATTCGACACTCGACCTCTCCTGTCTCTTCCCCTCTTTTCTTCATACCTAAGAGGGAAGGGGGTTTGCGCGCCTGCCTGGACTACAGAGCCCTGAACAAAGTCACTATAAAGAACAAGTATCCTCTCCCTCTAATTCCTGGTCTTTTGGACCAAGTCCGAAAGGCTAAGGTATTCCCTAAACTAGACCTGAGAGGTGGGTATCATCACATCCAAGTGAAAGAGGGAGAAGAATGGAGGCGGCATTCCGCACAAAGTTTAGCCTCTACGAGTACTGCGTAATGCCGTTTGGCCTTTGTAACGCTCCAGCAGCGTTTCAATTTTTCATCAATGAAATTCTGCGAGAATACCTTGATGTGTGTGTCATCGTCTATATAGACGATATTTTAGTGTATTCCCAGAACATGCAAGAACACGTCTCTCACGTGAAGAAGATCCTCCAGATACTCCAGGACAACCATCTTTTTGCCAAACTGGAGAAATGCCTTTTTCACATACAGAAAGTAGAATTCTTAGGATTTGTGATTTCCCCAGAAGGCATTAATATGGATCAGACTAAAGTTTCGGCCATTACACAGTGGGCCAGTCCCACCTCAGTCAAGGATGTGCAATCTTTCCTTGGCTTCGCCAATTTTTATAGGCGTTTCATAGACCATTTCTCAGATCTCATCATGCCCATCACCAGGCTGTTAAGAAAGGGAGCGGTGTTCAAATGGGACGACAAGGCGGAAGACTCTTTCCAGGCATTTAAAAACAAATTCGTGTCAGCCCCGATTTTGAGACACGCAGACGAAACACAGCCCTATTACGTTGAAGCTGATGCTTCTCAATATGCTGTGGGTGGTGTACTACTGCATAGAGACCTTGGGACAGGAACGCTCCATCCTGTAGCCTATTTCTCAAAGACGCTTGCTCCCACTGAACAAAATTATACAATCGGAGAGAGAGAACTCCTCGCGATTAAATTGGCCTTCCAAGAGTGGAGACACTATTTATTGGGATCTCCGCATGTCATCACTATATATTCAGACCACAAGAACCTGCAGTTTTTCAGATCAGCCAAGGCACTCACACCTCACCAGATGCGATGGGTGGCTTTCTTTTGTGAGTACGATTTTGTCATAAATTTCAGGCCCGAGGCAAAACACGGCAGAGCAGATGCCTTATCTCGCCTAGGCAAGGAAGCAAGACACACCATGGAAGAGTCTGTACCGTTGATACCTACTCACAAGATTGTGGCAATTGGGGAAGCAAAAGAAGAATCTGTAACCCCTTTTATTGAAAGATTAGTGAATGCTTACACGGCCCTCAATGAAGATGAATGGTTACTAGACCCTTTGAATAAAATCGAAAATACTCTATTCTATCATGGGGGATTGCTGTATGTTCCTTCTAGGGAGTTACAGACGGAAATAATCCAGTGGTGTCATGCTCTCCCTCTTGTGGGACATCCTGGGGGTGATAAAACGTTACAGTTGTACAAAAGGTGGTTTTGGTGACCCAACATGTCTCTGTACATCCAGGAGTATGTTAAGGCTTGTCCCGTTTGCGCTCGACAGAAAGCTCTTCGTTGTGCTCCTGCAGGGTTGTTACACCCCTTACCTGTTCCCTCAAGACCCTGGTCATCCATCAGTATGGATTTTATAACTGATTTACCTCTATCTCAAGGTTATACGTCCATACTCATGGTAGTAGATATGCTTACAAAGATGGCACATTTCATACCACTCAAGAAACTCCCCTCAGCCAAAGAATTAATAGAGACATTTATCATGCATGTGGTGCGTTTGCATGGGCTGCCCTCAGTCATTGTCTCAGACAGAGGCCCTCAATTCATTTCTAAATTCTGGCAGGGCATCTGTACCGCTCTTCACTTAGATCACCGCCTATCCTCTGCATATCACCCGCAAACAGATGGGCAAATGGAACGCACCAATCAGACACTGGAACAGTATTTAAGATGCTTGTTGAGTACTGTTACAGGGGATTGGGTACAGGCACTGCCGTTGGCGGAATTCGCCTACAATAACACTGATCACTCGGCCTCCAAGATATCTCCCTTTTTCTTTTCCTATGGCTATCGTCCAAGGTTCTTGCCCTTGTCTCTGCCCCCTTCTGCAGCGCAATTCCCTGCCGTTGCTGAACATCATGCTTTGCTAACATAGATTTGGGAACAAGCAATACATGAACTCACTGAGGCTAAAGACAGAATGAAGAAACACGCAGACACACATAGAAGACCAGCTCCCGAGTATCAAAAAGGCGATCAAGTTTGGTTAGCCACAAAAAATTTGCGACTGCCGGGACCACGCAAGCTGCAACCCAGATATTTAGGGCCTTATCAGGTGACACAAGTAATCAATCCTGTGGCCATGAAGTTAAATCTACCCGAGGAAATGAAAATTCACCCGGTGTTTCACACTTCTCTGCTGAAACCTTATGTAACGCCATCTTGTTCGGAACCCCCACCTCCTCTGCTTCTCATTAACGGAGAAGAAGAGTAGGAAGTCAGGCGTATTGTAGACTCTAGACGGGTGCAAGGAAAACTACAATATTTAGTCGATTGGGTAGGCTATAGCCCTGACGACAGAACATGGGAACCAGCTGCACATGTACATGCCCCTTCTCTTGTGAGAAGATTTCACGCCCTGAATCCCAGCAAACCCAGACCAGTGGGGAGATCTTTACGGGGGGAACTGTTACACGTTAGAACCCGTTCCCGGTCTGTGGTTAGTCAGGTTCACTACATTACCTAGAAGGCAGTGGGAAGGGGGAGGAGGTTGTGTGCGCTTGCTGAGATCACCTGATATGAGAGGCGGAGATATAAGCGTCTCTCTCCGGTATGCCGGTGCTTGACAATCCCTTCTTTTTGGATGGACCACGCCTCCCCGCAGCTGTGCATCGGACCTTTGCCTGCAGTGGAAGTTTCGTCAGGTAGCGCGTTTGCTGCCGTCCTGCTCGGACCTGTTTTGCCATTGCCTATTTCTGGATCTGAATCTTTTCTCATGCCTGAAATCTTGGTACAGTGTATCGTTCCTCCGCAAGACCAGCGGACCAGCGAATAAACTATCTAGCATTTCTTGAATCTGAGAACGTTCTTCCTCTCAGCCCGGTTTCGCATCCCCCCCTGATTACAGTCCGTGTTTTCCTTTTCACCTCTGGCTTCCCGCGTTTAGACAGCTCTAGGATTTCATACCCCTGCCTTCTTCACCACCACGGAGGGAGTCGGACTCATTTGCTCCCCACTACAATTTCGCTAACAAGGCGGGACTGGACCTTCCTCTTTGTGTTACTGCTGTGATATCACCTCCCTAGTTGCTGGGAATTATCGAGTGCTTGGGTTGCTTTTCTCGAAGAGTGTTGGACTCTCCATGAGAACATTGGTGCCACCTGTAACTACGCCGGGTAGTGCTTACCCCTACGAGAGTGGCTGCCTTTTCTGTTGGGAAAGTACCTGGCCTCGAGAACCAGCCAATCTACTGCTTCGAGTGAAGACTCCGCTTACAGATTAACGCCCTGGTGAGTCTGCAAGAGCACACATCCTGGGAAGGGTAGTGGTTATAGGAGTAGATAGATATTGGCGGGAGGGAAGGTATACAAGGGTTTCGCACCATTTCACTTCACTTATCTACTGTCTCTTCTCTCTCTCTGTAGGGAAATCGCACACCTGACAACTTTACTTCTCAGCCGTCCCTCCTCGAAGCCTGGTGGTCCTACGCTGTCTCCTACCTCCCCGTGGGGCAGCAGATCAGTGGTCGAGATTCTTCTCGAGTCTGGTCGTGCCCTGAGGGGAGAGAGGAGAAATATCTTCGCTCCTGAGGTTTGGTATCCTTTTTTCTGGAAATCGTGCCCTGACAACATCTAGGTGATATTTGGGCTACATTTGGGCTATTTTGTCTCTGGTGGCCATTTTGGGAGACTTATTTGTTTTCCTCATTTACTACAGTCTCCTCAGTAGGAAACACTTTCAGTTTTTTACTTTGATTCCATCAAGAAGGCATTCAAATGTGTCACATATTTGCCATAAATTCAGAATGTTAGCACTCTAGTTGCTTATTAGATCACTGTAGTAAAGCTACTGCTCACCAGGGTATGTTTCAGTCTGCATGTCAGAATTGTTTAATGAAATAGAAGAGGATTTGAGAAGTCACTCAAAATGTGCCCTCATTTTTCTTTCTGCAGCACTAATCATACTTTCTATGGCAAAATGAACCCCCTCATTTTGTTCCTTTTTAAATTAAATGTTTTAAGAGTTACCACTTTATTCCAACCAAAATGGCTTCAGGTGTGCAATACGTTTGTCATAAGTAGGACTGTTAGCGCTCTAGTTGTTCTTTAGAACACTCTGAGAAGCTGCAGTAGAACACAAAGGAATCAACTGACAGTCTCTGCCCTTGTTGGATGTACATGTTTCACTGAGAATGTCAGACTTCATTCTCACATGACTGAGAAAGATAATGTGAATTTACAGAAAATATGCTCTCAGTTTAGCTTATAGATCACCTTCCAAACCTCTGTGGGAAAAGCATGAGAAAATAGTTTTCTCTCAAACCTGATTCATGATATCACAGCAGAAGGCTTTTTCACATGGTAAAATCACCTTAGAACACACCACAATTCCTAAAATGAGTATGGTACCATCAACAAATGATTTATAATGTAACTAAAGTCTTAAAACCTTCTATTAACTGCAATGCTTTTTAATGAGGTGCTATCATGTATATTGGTCCCAAGATGGCTGCCAACACTTCTTGGATGAAGTGCTGACAGGCAATCAGATCTCACAATGAGATGTGTGGTTAGGCTCCGCCCAGATATATATGTGATTTTACTTTTGATTTTCTCAGGAACTACTGAACGGATTTTCACCATTTAAGCAAAAGGCACAAGTCTGAACTGAGGACTACCTCTTTGCCAAATTTGGTGTAATTCCGTTCAGCACTTCGGGCTGTAGCTGCGTCAACAGGTCCTATGGGAAAATGCATGGGGAAAATGCTTTTTGGGGCCCCCCTTTTTTCCCGGCCCCCGCTTGACGAATCACCGTGAAATTGTCAGGATAGGAGTGGACCGGAGCTGGCCAAAAGTTTGGAAAATTTCATGAAGATTCATCAATCGACGCCAACGTTATTCCAAATAGAATGTTGCGGATTTCCTATGAAAAATAGGTCCTAACTATAACTACCTACTGGCGACTGCCAGTAGGTAATATATATATATATATATATATATAAACTCCACTCGGGCCTCGGTAAACCCACCACCTCCAAATCGAAGGGCGCGTCGGCATTACGGACCTCCGAGACTCGGTCCAAATATGCCACAAAGTTCCACAAAAGGAGAGTCGATGCCGTGTCGTTCAGTTAATCCGCTTTAATGTCAGCTGTTAATGTAAGACGCGTTTCGCCTGCCCAGCAGGCTTGCTCACTAACATTGCAATAAAGTTTTTCCATCATTTTAACTGAAAGTTATGCCGTGTCATGTGAGGACTACAAAAACATAAAGGGTGAAGACAGACTCGTAGTTTTGATTCTGAATTTCGGCATTTTACCCAATCAGTGTCAGACCTTGTACAATTTCATTTTTGAATCAAACAATACAAATGCAAGTGCAATCGGTATTTTGGTTTCAAATCAACCCATTTGATAAACATTAGATTGCTAAGTTTACTTGATTTTAAACTTTATAATATTTGCAATTTGACGCATCTGACCACCTCATATTTTACAACTATTGCTGATCATTATATTGCAATTCATTATATTTCATTGTATTTCTGTCACTGCCCAAGTGGGCCGAAATGTATATATCATTTTTCTTTTTCATTTTTTCATTTTTTCATTACCAACATTAAACGGTCAAGTGACCGAAGTCGCCGATATTACACACTTTATTACTCGCCAGTAATTTCATTACTTTGCCCACCACATGGCCTTAATTGGAAACGTATGTGAATATGGCCCCAGTGGGCTATTATCCAATTCAATATTGGGTGTAGTCTGAATTGTTTACAGGGAACTGATTGTTACAAAAACTATTTGCTGTCTGTTGTCACCCTCTTTGTCATAGTGTAAGTGAAATAAAACAGTTAAAAAAGGATAACAAGATCGTAAGGATAATTACAGGTATGTATGGAGATCTTCTTCCATATTTAACCCCATTGGGGTCTTCGTGTTCAGTTTGATAGTATAGCTAGATTCTAGCTTGCGTAATGCTTTTTGGCGATCATCTCCTCTGATGTTCACTGGTACCGCATCGATCACGTAATATGACAACCCTTTTGTATCACTGTTGTGACAACTTTCAAAGTGCCGGGCAACTGGATAAGCTTTATCCGCGTTTTTAATGGCCCGTATATGTTGCAGCACTCGCTTGTGGACTTGGAGAATCGTTCTGCCTACGTACTTCAGGCCACAGGGGCACTGAAGCACATAAACAGCAAATTCGGTTTTACACGAAAATTGGCCTTTTATTTTCTGTTCTTTTTTCATAAAGCCTGGGATGTAGCTATAGGTATTCTTTCCAAAGGTACATGCCTTGCATTTTGTGCACTTTAAGAACCCGTCTTTCCTGGCTAGCCATGATTTATTTGTATTTGCCTGGGTTTTAGTGGTTAGCATATTGCTAACTAGAGCCTGTTTGAGAGAACGAGCCCTTCTAAAGGTAATGAAGGGCCTTCTTGGCACAAATTTTTTTTAAATTGGATCATTACGAATGATGTGCCAATGCTTTTGCAGGATGTGTCTTAAATCATTCTGCTGGTTATTGAATGTGGTAATCATCCGGCATTGGGAATTTTCATTCTTTTTGTTCTTATTCTTACTAGGGTTAAAGAGTATTTCTTCCCTAGATTTCTGAGTTGCCTTCCTCATTGCTTCTTGAATACATTCCTGAGAGTATCCTCTTGTAGAGAATCTTCTTTTGAGGCATTCCAGTTCTGCATCCAAATCTTGCTTCGTGCTACAATTTCTCATTGCTCTGAGGCATTCCCCATAGGGGATGCTCCTGACTAGGTTGGCCGGATGAAAACTTGATGCATGAAGCAACGTGTTTCCATCTGTAGGTTTTCGAAACAACTTTGTATGTAACTGTCCTTGATGGGTGTAGACTGTTAAATCTAAGAAGTTGACCTCTGAGCTGCTGATAATACTGGTGAACTTCAAGTTCAAATTATTATTCTGTAGCCTGTTGACAAAATCTTGAGCACTGTTTTCATCACCCTTCCATATAATAAAAAGGTCGTCGATGAATCGACTCCACATGACTACATTTTCTTGTTCTTCTTGTTGGAAATGGGATTGGACCACCTGCTCCTCCCACCAGCCCATATGCAAATTAGCATAGCTGGGGGCAAAGTAGGTGACCATAGCTGTCCCACAGAGTTGATGGTAGAGATCACCATTGAAGAGAAAAAAATTATTTTCTAAACACATGGTGATCATGGTTAGTAACATCTGTGTGTGGTGCCAAAACTTGGCTGGTCTGCCCCCCAGGAAGTGTTTAACAGCATTCAGCCCATCCTTGTGCCGAATGCTGGTGTATAAAGTTGTCACGTCAATAGTCATTAAAAGGAAATCAGATTCCCATGGCACATCATATACCCTTCGTAAAAAATCCCCTGTGTCCTGAATGAAAGAAGGAAGCTTGCTAACCAGAGGACATAGGAAAGAGTCAACGAACTTTGATGTGTGTTCAAATGCACTGTTGATTGCCAAAATAATAGGGCAACATGGAGGGTCCATATAACCATATAACCCTTTCCTAATTGTTAACCATGTTAAATTCCTTATTTGGCTCCAACTCCTGTGCAATTGAGATGCTTACACGTGTGCCTCAAACTGATGATAATTATAGCAAGGCCAATAATCTACTTCCTCCTTTTTTTCCCCACTTTTTTTTATTGTCCTTCTAAACGACAACTTGGATACTCTCAGCTCTGTTTGAGTTTATACTTATTTTTTTTTGCCAATTTTGAAAGCTTTTTAGGTCACAATAAGTACATTATGCAATAGAATCGAGTAAGGATATTTGTACATGACACGCGATGCATTAGCTATCCAAGACAAGAGTACATGGTTCAATGTGAAATAATATTGGTATCAAACAAAGTAAACCAAGTAGCAGATCACAATAACAGTCTGTATATTGATAATGTCTGCATACAAAATAGCTTAACGCCCATCCATTGGGTGCATCTAGCAATATCAAGCATATAAACGTAATCAGAATCCAACTTACACCATCACATAGCCCCAGTGCCCCCTGCTTTCCCCCCACACATGAGAAGTAGGAACAGCAGTCCACCAACCGATCAGGCATAATGAGAGAATTACGCCAACTTGTATTCACCAGACTCTGCTAAGGTCCCCCGGTGGGGTTCAGGACACCCCATGTTCTAATAACCATTTCACTTTCGAGGAAACATCTTGCATTTATTGCACCTCTTACAACATATTCTCCCAATACTCAGCAATAGGGACCCCTGCCAGGGCCCTAGCCTCTTTCCTCCGCAGCACAACCACTTCAGCCCTATCCCATTTTAGTGTTGCTGCGCACCAACGCTGTATTGTCGAACGTGTGATTGCTTTCCAGTGCATTGCTATGGAACAATGAGTGATAAGCATCACCAAATCTACGAATCTGCTGGTCACTCTTTGGGTCTTTTTATTCCTATATAAACCCAGTAATGCACCTTCCAGAGTGTGAAGGTCTGTACGATATATCAGTGTAATTAGTGTATTTGTAACTGCCGTACACAGAGCCACAGTGGCTGGGTACAACCAGAACATATGGGCAATGGGGGGTGGGGGCAAATTTCATGTAAGGCAGCAGGATGAGATATGCCCTATGCAGTCCATTATATTGTATGTTCCTGGAAGTTGGCATTTCTGGACACCTTATATGGATAGTGAATGATTCGTTGCCATTACTTAAGTGTCAGGTTATGGCCTATATCTGGCGCCCAGAGTCAGCTCGTGGTTAACAAGGGGTTAGTAGTCATGTGAGCCAAGGCTTTGATGAACCAGGTTATGAGTTTGGGGCCATTCCCCATAATGTTTAGAGCGTGAGTCAGTCGATGTTTTCCGGTTCGGCATCTGTTATATTCCACAGACGCTCCAACTCTCCTACACGCGTGCCATGGGCTAGAAAATGCCCCCACCGGCAACTGATGTTCCTCCTGTAATGGCCCAAAGGGTATTAGCACCGGTCTATAGGTTTTCTACAAAGGTCAATTCAACATCTCTCCATGTCGCCAAACCTTCCCTACCTATGTGTGTGCAAAATGGCGCCATGAGCTTCAGGCCAATAGCCGGAGAATATGAAGTCATGTCCGGCATAATACACAAGCATCCCTTGTAGATTTGGCAGGCTATGTTCACCAGACCATTCACCCCACGAGGGGTCACCACTCTAGGAAGCAGTGCCATCCCCAACATTTCCTGCACCCTAAGTGTCGGCACACTGCCCACCTCATCCAGCTGCCTCCCGGCTAACCATCTTGCAGACCACTACAGCTGTGTAGCTAAATAATAATGTTCAGAATTTGGTGCCCCTAGGGGAGAACAACCTTTACAACGCAGTCATTACATCGCACTACTTATACAACGCAGCCATTGCATCGCATGTCACTTCAACAAATGTCATTACAACGCATGTCACTACAATACAGACATTACATCGCAAGTCATTACAACACATACCGTTACAGCACATAGTACCCTTACACTATCCGACACTTACCCTACTGTTGCACTCACTGGAGTTAGAATAGTAATTTTTACCCCTACACTATCCAACACTTACCCTACTGTTGCACTCACTGGAGTTAGAATAGTAATTATTACCCCTACACTATCCAACACTTACCTTAAATGGAATGTAATGGTATGCGTTGTAATGGTATGCATTGTAATGGTATAATGCGATGTAATGGAATGCGTTGTAAATGTGGTTTCTAAAAATGCGATGTAATGGCATGCAATGTAAAAGAATGCGTTGTAAAGGATGCTGCGATGTAAAAACTGCGTTGTAAAGGCATGTGTTGTAAATGTATGAGTTGTAATGTCATACATTCGCCCCTAGGCCTCCCTTGTCTACTGACAACTGCAGTCTATGGATTGCCACCCTTCTCCTGCCCCTGTTCCAAATGATCCCCCGAAAAGGGCATGAAGCGCCGTGAAAGGGGATTGGGGTACCAGCACTGGTAAATTATTTTTAAAGTTTAAAAGGTGGGGAAGCATTATCATTTTAGAAAGAGATATTCACCCTTGTACTGTAAGCAGTCTGTGGGCGCAGAGAGGATATAGTACTTGTCAAATTCCCATCCATGACATCCTGTGTAGTGTTTAAGATGAGGATCCCCAGATAATGGAAAGTGTGAGGATCTCACCTAACCACCTGGCTTCCCACCATAACCTCCTGTGGAGGACAATCTGCCCATAGAGGGAATACACAAGATTCTGTCCAGTTGATTCCCAAGCTTGATGCCTGCTGAAATCCCTCAGGCATCCCTGCAATCACAGGGATCCCCAGACGAATGTCCTGTAGATAAAGAAGCACATCATCTGCATACATTGAGACTATATGAACTCTATTGTCCAACAGAATACCCCTGGCGCACCTCCTTCCTCCATAACATACTGAAGGACTTAAAGGGTTTGTAGAATTCTAGTAGTCTGAAACTCTCTCCTAAAGATGAGTTTGAATGTCCATCTGGTCTTCCTTCTGAGGAGGTGGCCTCTTGTAAAAGAGTTATCCATAAAGCACCATAATTTCTGGAACTTCTTCTTCTTATTGAAGAGTGCAGGGCCTTTTATTGAAACTGTCTTGAACCCATTCTATGCTCCTGCTTTAAATTACGAGGCTGCAAGGCACCAGAGGGCAGTAAAGGGGAGCCCAAGTTCCTTTATGCTCACCCAATGTGAAAATTGTCATTCAGGCATCTTCTTCTACTCAGAACCCAAATGCCTTCACATCCTCTCCCCTAGAAATGGAGCTCAAGTGCATTGATGCTGAAGGTTTTCTCTTCTGGAAGTCCTCTCTAGCATTCTTCTAATGTCACAGGCTTGCTTGTGTACTACTTCTAACACTTTTTATAGATGGATGAAGTGGCAATAAGTAGCGTACAGGAACACATGTGGGGCCATTCCGGGTTGACATATTATATGCCCAGGTGCATAGGCTCTTCCATTGCCATTTGGTGTCATGCATGGATGCTTTCCCCTGGATCCATTTAATCAAAGCTGTGCTACAGCAGACTCCCCAGGTGTGGTTACCCTTGTGAGCAAATTCCATCACCAACAGTGAAAGTTTTAGGTGTTCTTGAGGGGTCCTGACATTAGCAGCAGCCCCAACAGTTTTTTGTGGCTTCGGAGACCAAGGATCTGCCAAGGCAAGTACCACTAGCAGCAACAGCCTAATTCTTCCCCCTTTCACACCCCTGCCTCAGAACCATTTTTGTTTGTCCTCAGGTGAGCACAAGTGTCCAGTGGGGGATGCATTTAATATTTTGTCATGAACTGCCAAGCCATTACTTCAGACAGTTCAGTCCTCAAAATTTTAGAAAATGGTTAGGCCCTTCTGCTTTTGCATATCCCCCTCCTACATTCCACCCATCCATTCTGCCATGTCAACCAACTATTCTCAAATCATTCTCAAGAAGGTGCTATGCTATTTCAACAAGGTAACCATCAACAGTTGATCACCAAAAAGGAAACTGACCAGGGCTGTCAATCCTTTCTACTTTACGTCGGTAAGAAAGAAAGTGGTTTCAGTCAAGAAGTGAAGAATACATGTGTTCCTATATCTCAATTACTGGATGTTTAAAGGTGGGCTCATGACAGTTGGCGTGAGATCACCTCCACAGCTCAATCTTTTAGCTCATCAACCTAGGGGTTACAAACCGCTGTCTGAAGTCTTATCTCCAAGCCCCTCATTGTCTTGTTTGCATTGCAAATGTTTGGGACATGGAGATTCTGAGGGTGTTTCCCCTCTACATTGAGACCAAGACATTCAGGTTATGATGCTGAGGTATTGTCATTTTCTGACTTTACCATCCCAATGACTGCTGGGCCTCGATGCCTTCTGCATTCTTCTCATTCCCCATATGTGGTGGCACACACAAGCTCTTCAGTGTGGTTTCCATTTGAAGCAGCCCTAACATGTGTGTGTCCTTTTGGTCAGGATTCCGATCTCCCCAGTGTCAGATCCTGCACTTACTGTGCCTCATCACATGTGTCTACGTGCTCTATATACCATGGCCCCTCACTTGTGTCTTTGTGCTCTATGCCTCCATCACCAAATGCTCCATCACTTGCGCTTAAGTGCACTGTGCCCCATCCTTGACCTGTTGTGCCACTCATAACCCTTTCATCATGCAGCCCTCCAAAGTTACATGTTGGGGCAGCCCTCTTTGGATACAGTCTTAATAGACCACACAAAAAGATATTGCTGGATCCAGCACAAGAAGAGCCTGCCCTGAATCCCCTCAAGATACCCGACTTACCTGCAAAATTCAATGTGCTATTGAAGCCCTACCTGATGGGAAGTACTGGGTCTGGAAACCCTGAAATAAATTAACAAGAAGCAGTCAGGTCAGATTACACAAATTCAAGTTATGCTTGTGTTAACACAACACAACATCTAATTAGCAACATAACTGTTTGTTTCATGAGGAATATTCAAGAATGAGTGTGTCTGTAAAATGGAACAATAATCATTTCAAGTTCAAGTATACATGGGCAAATTTGGAACCTAGTAGTGGAGTAACTGTTGCAAGTCATCCAGCAGTGGTCAACATTCTTTTTTACATAAGGATATAAATATTTTAGAGAGTGAAAAATTTCACCCTGAATTTAAATGGAGTAATCACTCTGGAATAGAACTGTGTAAGCTTATGAGAAATAAGATTCTGGTAAGAATTTGTTAAGGCAAGAGCTGAATGTTCAAGTTGTGTGTATGAAATAATTGCATGCATTAAATATGTTGTATGAGTGCATTTTGATGTGTCTGTTATTTCTCTGGTAAATTAGGAGTTCAGAGAGGTCTAAGCAAATAAGCCATGTCCTGCAGCAGAATCAGGATAAGCCAGCCTGAAAAATCTTGTCCTCAGTCACTCCTCTCTCCCAAACCCAATTCCCCTGCTGATGTGTATGTGTAAGCCGAGACTTCCTAAGTTGGAGTGGGAATTCTGAAGGCAGAGTGGTTGGATTCATGTCCCTCTTAACACATCAGGAGTGTGTCGGGCCTGCAGTGTTGTGTGGTGCAGGGTCATCTGCCCTCTGTTGGTCTGTTGCTGCGATTCTAACCACAATAACAGGTTAAGGTGCCTACAAGGGATTTTGTTTCAAATGAAGTATCCTATTATTCGTCAAGGAGCTTCTCTAAGGGTAAGTCTACTTAGAACAACCACCACAATATCAATCGATTAAATCAAAAGAATTAGTAAATATATAAAAAGCACAAACACTGGAATATCTTGTAAGAAGTATATAGAAATTGTTTATATGTATAAATCAAGTTAAAAAGAGGAGTACAGATGAACAGTAAATTCAGCAATAAATCATGAATGAGGAAGTCTTAAATTTATCCTACATTTCATGAAAAGACATCTATTCCAATGAGAAAGACAATGACATATCTCCTAATGAGAATAATAATCAATTGAATATATTGGAAATTATGGAAATAGATGATGAAGTCGACGTTTCGGTCTTGAATGGCGTCAGTCCGTCAGACCATCATCAGGACAGTAGTTATTGCATCTAAAGAGTGACCCTTTTCTTATTGAACTCAACACGAATAGTCACTTTCGTGGAGCTGGAATTCTAACTGCTTGTATTGTAGTGAGGGCTGCGATTTATATACATACATTGCTATGTTAGCATAAGCGCGTTAGATGTTAGAAAGCCATCTTGCCGCTTTTGCTGCTTTTGCACACGACACTGCAGATGCATGTTATTATTTGGAAACTGCTTGCTTGCCTTTTCTTCACATGAGAACTGTCTGTTGCTCACATCCCTAGCCGTGAGCTGCGACCTTGGTCTGAACATTGTGTAAAGAAACAGTCTGGGTCGCCAGACAATGCATGTTTTTGAGTTCAGGTTGATCGGCCCACTATTTAGCCATAACACGCACACAGCTGCAAATACCTGAGAGTCGAGAGCTTTTTAATATTGCAGTCTGCATGCCTTTAACACATTCTGAAGAAGAGCTTTCCCAGGAGCAGAGCACACCTGATCCTGTGATGTGATTCAACTAAGCTGATCTTTACGGTATGGGGTTCCCCATTCAAGCCTAGAGACCTTTTATTAGTATAATAATAATAGTTTACTAGCGAAAGGAAGGTGGCTGTATTCCACTGTCATTTGTAATATGATCTCTCCTTTCATTTTTTATGGTATTGTAACAATGCTGATGGTTTTGATTTTAATCATTTGCCTGCTTATGTTAGCCAAAGTACTGCATCTTAGGACACAATGTTTATAAAATAAACTCTTAAAACTTTACCATGTCTCTGATTACTCTTGTTGTGGACTGATATGAGAATAATAACGAACAGGTATTTCTGATTCCCACCATTCCTGTGAGTACTCTAAGTCGCTTGTTCTGGGTTGTCTATACATTGGGACCTCCTAGATAATACGGATAACGAATGGGACACTGATGCTGGTCGGATAGGGGTTCTGGGTTCTGAGGTGAGTTTTTGGTACACCACAATTCACTGAGGTCCTGGTTTCCTGCGCATAGTTCTGTGCATGAGCAGAATCCCTGTAACATGGCGCACCTAACGTTTGGTCTATTGATTTGAAACGCCTTAGTAGTACTTATATTAGTCCACGACCCCCTCACTCTTGTTTCCGGATAACGGGAGTGACGGATTTTAACCTACCTATTACTCACCTGATAGGTTCTTTCAAGCTTGATCATTAAAAAGGTTTCTTCAATTTCTGAACCCTTGTACTACTGATTAAACCCGTTGTTGATCTTCTGTGTGTCCTTATGGCGGTCGAAATTGCTGCACATAGCCGTACACCTCTGCGACGTCATTTGATGATGTATGGGGTGCCGGACGATGGGATGGCCGTTATTTTTGTGGTGAGTGCAAATGGAACCCATCCTTATGAGTTGTTCTACTCTTGGTTGACACTGCCAGCAGTGAATGCGGATGATAAAACGTTTCACTCGTATACTCACACGCGGGTCCCAGCCAATTATACGCCATATCGGACGCTAGAGATCCCTCTTTCAGCCTGGCAGCATAGCATTTGGTTTAATGGTGCCCTTCCCCATGCGGTTGCACCGGCTAGAATGGGCCCTTTGTCAATTCCAGGGGCCACATGGCCGGTGCTGGCCGGATTTACGCCTCATCCCCGCTATTTGACTATTGCGGTGGATGAGTTGCGTATGCTCCATACAAGCCTTATTTCAGTATATAGGACTTTGGTGCAATACGTTTCGCGCAATGTGCAGGTAGGTCCTGCTGTTGCGGGACTACCAGCTGGTCACCCGGCGGTTGTTATTAGCCCCGCCATAGTTCATTCAGTGATGGGCAAGCGCCCCCAAAATAAGGATGATTTTCCTTATTGGCTTGCTGAGAAATTTGACCAGCTGGAAGCAGTGTTTCCACACTCTACAGAGGTGGAGAAACACAGAATACTCACCATTAGTTTGCCGAAAGACATAATCCCTGATGTGTCCGATTGTGACAACTGGGGTAAGATCTTTGCCGCGGTCTACTCGAAGTGCTTCTTTACTCCGTCTATGGCCGTGCTGCCCTCCGTCATTAAACGTGTTCATGATCAGCACGGACCGGAGGCGGCGGTAGAGTTGGGAATGAGGCTTGTCGGAGTATTCGACGTTGTTGCCCCCCTCGTCCTTGGTAATCTCAAGGGAGATGCGGTACAGTTCCAAGTGGCTAATGGCTTAGCCCGTGTCGCTGAACTCGATAAGCCCAAAGAGTTACCTAAACTTATTGCGGAAGCCTATAGAACTATTGGACGCAGTAGTTTGGGAGTTAAACCAACTATAATCATTCCTGACTTGATACAACAAACTAAGATGAGTTCGTCTGGTAAAGACGATCGTCCAGCTTTGCCAAAGCAGAATTGGAGAACAAAGAAACAGGGAAAGCAGCAACAGAAACAGGGGTCTTGTCCTGCGTCTCCCGTACAGCAGACTAGCGAACGCACTTACGATTTGCGCGCTCATACTAGCATTAAGTCACCTGATAGATTTCAGGTTACTGAACAACGCTCTCCTCGTTCTTCACAGGAAACATCGGCCTCACAGTCCGGTGGCGGAGGCCGCGGCAAAGGTCGGGGTGCACAACAAGGTCGTGAGCAACCCCGTCAGGCTGACGGTAAAGGCAAGCAAGACGAGTTTGCACGTCAACGTCCCCCGTTTCAAAAGAAGAAAGTTGCTGCACTAACCTGCAGGTATTCCACAGATAGTGCGGACCCAGCTTCTGAACCTGACATGGGCACTAACGCTGCTCGACAGCACGGCGGAATTTACAGTAGTGCGGCAAGCACTACGTCCATATCTGGAGGCGACAGCAACTGACACGTTTGTTATTGTTGAAACTGCTGACACTAGAGTGGCACCCCCTGACAGACCATATGACATAGTCCTCTTAATTGATGGTGACATACAACGTACAATTCAAGGGATTTTTTGGGATAACCTGACCTCTTCTTATGACATTCTCCTAGTGGAGGCAGACTGGCCCCCGGCTTTCATTTTAGATGCTCCTAGAGGGGAGGAGGTAATCCTCCCGTCCTTTGCGCACACAGTGCCAAAGGACCACGCTAAAAAGTTCGCCGAGGAGTGGGCACTGGTGCTTGCACCGGCTTTGTATCGTACTCAGGTGGGCTGGGATAAATTGTCCCCCAGCCATGAGATTCCATTGCGGTCTATGCCCCAGCCACAGCCCCAATATCCCATGCGTCGCGAAGCTAGACCTCACGTCGCGGCAATCCTTGAACAATTGGAATATCAGGGTGTAATTGAAACATGTGTGTCACCAATGAATAATCCTTTATTCACAGTGACGAAGCCTGATGGGTCGTACCGCCTAGTTTTGGATTACCAAAATTTAAACTCTCATTGCCGGACATGCGCGGTACAGAATACTCACAGTTCGGCTCTCGTCGATAGTCTCGTGCGAAAAAGGTTTAAAACCACACTTGACATTTCCAATGGCTTTTACAGCCATAACCTGTCCTCTATTAGCAGTCAGTGGACAGCGTTTACTTCTGGCGGCAAACAAAAACAGTTCAAAAGACTAGCCATGGGCTACAAAAACAGCCCTGGCGTCTTTGCCGCACGTGTAGTCTCTCTGTTAGAGAGCATAGACCCTGATGCGTACTCATATGTCGATGATATCTATCTCACAGACGACGAGTTGTGGCTGCATCTGTGTCGCGTTGATCGCATTATTGTTATGTTTGCAGACTTCGGTTACAAATTCAACTTTGCGAAGTCTCACATTGCAGAGTATACAGTGTTGTTCTTGGACTACGAGCTCAACAATGAAGGTCGAGGATTAGCTCCTCACTTTCTGGAGAAGTGCGCATGCCTACGTGCTCCTACAACCCTGAAAAAATTACAGTCTTTGCTGGGCTTTCTGAATTTCGGACGTACGTACATTCCTGATTATGCCCAGCGTATCAAGCCGCTTTATGCCTTGGTACAACCTACTTTTTCCAAATCGAGCTGGCTGCCGGAGCATTCAGCTATTTGGCAATTACTGCAAGCTGATCTTCTTGCTTCAAAATACTTACTGACACGTGACAACCGCACTAACCTTGCAATAAGAATTGTACCTGGTGCCGTGGGTTTCACGTACTTAACGTTCAATGAGGGCGATACCGTCCCCATTGCATACAAATCACACCTGTACACTTCAGCTGAACTGCGTTTTTCCTCTGTCGAAAAAGTTCTTACGGCAGTGCAGATGGCAATTCTCAAAGAACGAGCGCTGTCGCAAGGAAATCGCATGTTGGTTGTCACACCATATCCTGCACTTGAGGCAGTGACAAAAGCAAGTGTACCTAATTCTAAAGCTTTGCATCCATGGTGGATACAATCCTTGACATCGCCTGATGTCACCTATATCTTTGATGCCTCATTACAGACTCAGGAGTACTTGCAGTATGAATTCGTTCATCCGGCTCCTCTGTCTTTGCGCCCGCTCAAAGATTACCATTGTGTCATTTACACTGATGGTTCCACGCAACCGGCGACTGGATCGAAGCATGCCTATTCAGCGGCCTGCGCAATTGTGGTGGGTACTTTCGTAAATGGTGAATTCCAATCTGATGTCGTGCATACGCAGTCATTGGGTGATTGTACCTCACAACTGGCGGAGCTTCGTGCTCTGGTGCTTGCACTAGAGTTTGCTGATCCTCGGGTCACTACTCTTATAGTAAGTGACTCATTTTATTGTGTTCAATCCTACAACGACAATCTAGATTTTTGGTCTCAAAATGAATATCGTGATTCCAAAGGTAGCACAATTAAGCATAAAATGCTTTGGGTTCGAGTGGCAGAACTTAAAGAACATCTGCCTCTCGTGAATGTTATTCACACTCTCGGTCACCAACGAGTTGGTGTCCCTGCTGTCGGCAGCAGCTTAGCTGACGAGGCAGCGAAAACAGCAGTGGCGACATACTTAGTAGCAGCAGTTACAAGATCCAAAAGTAAGATCGATGATGACATCTTAGCAGCTATTGCTGCTACAGAGAAGGGAACTAATTACCCGAGAGGTTTCCCTTCTCATTACCATTATCACTTAAGTCCTGATAACGTCCCGTTAGTGAGGATTAACGACGTTGGTGACAGATTGATTCCCAACGCAGACTGCAGACCATCTTTGATATTAGCAGCTCACGAGGGTATGGCCTCTGCCCACGCCGGCGTTGCAGCTACTGTATCTCTGTTACAACAACGTTACTGGTGGTGCGGTTTATATAAACAAGCTCGCGCTTATGTCCTTGATTGTGACATTTGCCAGCAGATTAAACCTTCAGCTGCTGCGCGCCCACCACAGACTCAGTTGTACATATCTAATAAACCACTTGGGTGTGTTTATTTAGATCACTGCGGTCCTTTTTCCTCTGATACTGCGTACAAGTACATCTTGGTTGCAGTGGATTCGTGCACACGTTTTCTGTGGGTATGGCCACAAAGGAGTGCTGATGCCCGTACTGTCATCAAGGATTTGCGTGTCTTTGTGGGAAGTTTTGCGTGTGGTACCTTTCATTCTGATCAGGGCCCTGCGTTTGCCTCTAAGGCGTACAAAGAAGCCATGAGAAATTTGGGGGTCCAAGTCAAATTTTCGTCTCCCTACCGACCTGAGGCTAATAGTGTGGTGGAGCGAATGAACCGTGACTTAAAGCAATCTTTGATAGCTAGGGTTTTAGGCACTGGCCGGAACTGGCTAGCCCATCTGTATAACGTCCAACGTGCACTTAATAATCTCCCTAGAAGGTCTCTGGCTGGGCGGACCCCATACATGATGCTCTTTACATAAGAATGTTTGTCCCGGACCTTGATGGTCTAGACATGGCGGCGTCAGCCGCACTCTTTGACGTAGATGATCACTGTGCTGTATTGCAGACTCTACAAGAAGCCAGAGACAGTCTTGCGAAGGAACACGTGCCCTCCACATCTGATGCTGCGCTTCAGATCGCGGTAATCGGCTGGCTACCTCGAGTTGGTGACCTGATCTGTGAGAAGGTGGAGAACAAGAAGGAGTTCGGCCCCTCTAATTGTGCACCGGTTCCAGTGCTTGGAGTGCAGGGTACAAGAACAGTCATGTTACCTCCACTTCCTGGTCGCAAGGATAACAGGTACATCTCTATTGACAATGTCAAGCTACAGCGAGTGGCCGATTCTTCTTAGTATGACTCCAGCTGTTTCTTGCCCTGCGATGCTGAGAAATTCAGTTTTGGCTCCAGCTTCTACTGCCTTGTCTGATATTGCCATCGAGATGCAAACAGTTACTGATCCTTTGTTAATGCCACTGGCTGGTGGTCCACCTGCAGATTCTGAGTATGCTTATCCTACAGATGTCCCATTGCCTGTTTTGCAATCCACCGCAGTTAACCAGTCACGTTTCTTATTTGACACTAACTCAACACAATCCCCCCTCAAAAGTTTCTATTTTTGCTGTCTGGTTTAAAAGACATTTTTTAATTCCCCCTTGGACTTACATTTGGCTGGTGCTCATATGTATTTTTTTGTTCATGTCCATTGGATTTGTGGTGGTATTTTTTCAACTTGTGAATGGACACTACCTAAAAGAAAGATCTACAATTAGACTAATTGATGGAACTTTGGCCCCCCACTCCTCATCACACATCATGATGAGGGACCATACTTTTGTGAATATTACTGCCTGGCCTGTGTTAGATGGGATTGCATGGGATGCTGTTAAATTTCAAATTCATGATCCCACTGAGGTTATCAATGTACCAAATGTATTTCGTGTATCTATGGGTGATGTCGTTAAACAAAACATCCGCTCTGATGATTGGGACGTTCAGGCCATAGAAGCACTGTTTTCTGATTTGAAATATTATGCTGCATTTGATGCTGAGGATTTGTATTTAGATACTGCTAATTATGGTGAACAGTTTTGCTATCAACATTATGGCAATCATTTCCTGCATAAAGCAAATACGTTTCGAAATTTTGTAAATTTTACCCAATGGGAATATTGTCCAACACGAATCCAATGTAGCTCAAACACGTTGGTAGCCAAATTCACATATTTTTCTGATTTCAGTGTTTCCAATGCTGCCTCCTTTTATTTTAAAGTGGCAGCTGAGTCTGCCTCGAAGGTTAGGCTGACACACACTAAATTATTGTATTCCAAATCCTTTATGGATGATTTGTCAATCAGAGTTTATGATCTGTGGAAGGCTGCAATTGATCTTAAATCGGTTTGGGGTTCCAAACCGTGGCAGGTACAAGGAACAGAAGCTTTGCATCGTGCCTGCCTTATACCAAACCATATGTTGTTTTTAAATTCAACAATCTTCCAGACCACCTGCCTTGGATTGACTACTTCGAAAAAACTAAATTTTCCCTGTACTCCAGATCTGGGTGCTTATTTGAATTGGGATAATCATACAGATCTGTCCCTTGATGCATTGCAGTCATCTATCTCTAATACATCCTTCAATATTTCCAAATTAAATGCAGAAGGATGGTTAATATGGCAGACGGGCTCAGATTCCTGTCAACATCGTTTTCTGGGTTTGAAACCTGGGTATACGCAGGTTCGTGTGGACCCTTGTTTTGAATCTTCTCATTCAGTAACTACCTACTCTGTAGGGATGTTATGCCAATCGTGGCTGCTACATTCCACCTTGGCATCTGTTAAACTTCATTTATCTAAATTACATAACAAAATAGATTTGAATGATTTTGCTAAAGGTCCTGTAGGTGGCAGGTCCAAAAGATGGGTGTATGCTATTTATAACAAAGTTTGGAAATTATCACAAATTGAAGCTGCTTCCAGACTAAGGGCTATCGATCAAGCCAATATGGAAAAAGTACTAGCTGTTATAGATAATAGCATTAACACCTTAAGTTCCAGAATTTACACTTTAGACAATACTGTTTCTTCTGTTGTTGATATTGTGCAGGACGATATGTCTGTTTTGTATCATGGTCAAAATCAATTGCGTTCTGTAATGCAGTTTGCATGGACATTGCAAACGTTAAAGGCTGGGAAAGTCCCATGGGACTACATGAATACTTCATCCTTGTTTCTTCCCTTTAATCTAACTGCAAAACAGCAATTCATGTCCATGAAGGATGCAACATACTCGTTACTGCATATTGAAAAGTTAGAACCTTTGCCTTTCTCTGTGGGCGAATTGAATTCAGCTGTGTGGCTTATCCACGGGTTAATCACATTGCCGTTCCCTTTGCTTAAATTTAGTTCATGCATGTGTCAGGACCCACAAGAGGTTTCCTCCCTTCAACGCTTTTCTGGCTACTATCTCCCTTTCGCAAGTTTATCAAAAGTCATCTAATCCATTAAGCTGGGGTGCATGTTGGCATCGATGGAACTCCAAGATGGCTGCCAACATGCACACACTGCTACAGCACTCTGCTGTTAGCAGTCTAGTCTTCTAAAATTCAGGACACCTGGTGAAGTGTGCTCCAACATTCTATTGCGCACTTCACTGAAGAAGCTGAGAGAAGAGCATCTGAATTCCCTGCGTCGAGTTAGTCAGATAGGGTAGCTTGCGAATGTGCGGAGTTAGTTTCGCCGGTACGTAGAATATCCCTGCAGATTCAGGTTAGTGTGTTTTCAGGTTTTCAAAGTTTTATATCCATAGAGCTAAAAAAAGATTGTTAGTCAAGGAACCAATATTTAGGTCCATTCTCTCAGTAAATAGGAATTAACAATGTATTTGTGACAGAATTGTCAGTCTGTATGCGGTGAGCTAAAGAGGAGTAGCTTTTCAGCTTCACAGTATAAAAATAAGGTTCAGACGCGGGTGCATTCACTCACGCGCCGCGTCTGAAAAATCTACCGGAGCATCTCCGGAAAACAAATAGCATTCCCGGTAGCTACAAACGCGAGCGCGTTAATTCGCACGCCGCGTTATTAAAGAACTGTGAGGACAATTCCCGGACTCTCTGAGGCCGACGCTGACGCTCACATTCTAGCGTCGCGTCAGCCATTAGAGACCTAAACTCTCTTCCGGGGCATGGAGTTAAGGAGCGGTGTCTGAGCATTCTCCTCCCGTGTCGCGAACCTAATTCAGTCGGACGGGATTATCGGAAGCTCTCCGAGGCTCCTCACAGAGATTCAGGAAATTCCCTCACGTCGTGTCGGGGAGAAGCCTTCTCCGTGACAGGTCGTGAAAGGAAATATACGCGTGTGAGTTTTCTTCCCTCATCGCGTGGGCCATGCAGTGTATGCTTTAATCACAAAGGGAAGGCCTAGTTCTATCTTATAAAAATACCTCAAGGGCAAAAGGTTCCAAACCAAGCCTAATAATCACCTTTTGAGGAGGTATAAATTTGTTTCTAAACAGGGAAAGAACGAGAGAGTCAAGCAGCTAATTCCCTAACAAATATCCTTACTCTCTACAATACCTTTGGAGTGAAAAGAATTCAGGCCATATTTGGAGTCTACCAGAAACCCCAGTACATCTCCTCAATCATGACTCTTCCCAGTAAGTAATAGGAAGACAGGGAAGGCACACCATCAGTAAAGTATGGGGGAATGCCACATTTGCTGTATTTATTTCTTTCTTGTGGAAGGGGTTGAAAAAAGAAAATCTTGAGCAGCCCGACCTAAAGAACAACGGAAGAGCATTGAGTGAAGACTTCTCATCCTAGTTTGATGGAATTAGAGAAGTAAGAAGAGTAGCAAGTCTCCAAGGCATTCTGGTAAGATAAGGAACGAATTTTGAGGGTAGGAGAAGGAACAGTAGACAAGTTTGAAGTAAGTTTAATTAAATGTAATTGTTGGCAGACCTGTAAGAAGAAAGAGAAGAAGTAACAAAGCTACAGGCGGATCTTGGAGCAGTCTCTTCTTGTCCCATCCCCTTTCCCCCTTTGGAACTTACCTGTAACGGAACTAAGTACCAAACAGGGGGAGTTCTGAGGTGGGCATTGGGACCTATCGCCATCCTGCTCCTGTGCAGTTAGAAAGGTGAAAGTTAGTTAGGACCCTGACAGCATGAAACATTATGCACTGGGTAGATATCAACAACTGGGTACTGCCTTCCTGCATGAAGTTTGGTCACTGCCATTTACATACAGGTGCATGAGAGACGGTAAAGAGGTCTACTTAAAAGGTGAACTTCCACTCCTGATCACTCTGTAGTATGTAGGCACATTCAATTGCATGGTGCATGCAATGTGCACGCTCCTAATTTAGCTTGCATCCTGAAAGGGATTCCAGTGCCAGCTATTACACCATCATTCACGCTTCTGGCTAACGGTAGTTATTTGCTCTTAAATAATGAAGCTTGCTGTGGGATGCTAGTGGGAATTCCATACATAGTGACTGTCTCACAGAGGGTAGTCTGCTGCAAAAATGTCCTTTTCCCACCCCCGCATGGGCGGCTGGATATATCCATCTGGCCTTCGATTCCAACCTTGAAAGCAGAGTTCAACAAGATGAGCAGAATAAGGGCTCTATTGTCTCAAAAAGAAGTCGCGCTGACTTCTTCCCGGGAAACATTTTTCCTTCACGAAGCAAATACGCGCACCGAGGTGCAAGCGCTTTTGATCTCCCACTTCATTTTGGTGCTCTGATTCAAACTATCTTTAATGCCTCGTCAACAAGTGGCCTGGCACATTTTTTCAAAATTGTGGGCTCCGGCCTCGTGACCTCCTTCCAAACTATTTTTGGTGTGATCCCGGCATTTTTTCATTCTATTTTTTCCAGCGTCTTTGGCGGTCTCCCGTTCATTCTAGCCCTCGTAGCTGGAGTGCTGTTGTTGGTCTGCTTACTGCGCAATGGCTGCACGATTTGTGTCACACGACAGCCTGCCCCGGCTGCTACATCTCCGTGACCGGATGCTTGAATACTATGGTACACTACCACTGGCAACCTTGAGCATAGCCTATGGATTGTCCTTCCGGTTTTCCTACTTTACATGCGTACAACCTGTCTTTCATTGCCTAGACTGTCCATTCCAATGGGCTCTGGATTTTTGCTTGTCAAACTCGGTGTCTCCCACTCTGGATTATGATTGACTCATGAGTCCCTTAGTGGCTCATGAGTTAGACTGTTCTGGTGTCAGGATTATGGCCTGTGGAGCGGCACATGGAGTCCTAGAGAATTGGGACATCGGTACGGCTGCATATGACTTCCTGGCAAGAAGTTATCTTGAAGAATACGCCAGTTGTCCTCTGATGGTACTAGAGGCTCCAGTTATCGAAGAACATGTGTGTTCATTCCCCATATTGAACTGGATGGCGGACACTTTTACAGAACATTCCAATGATTTCCTCTTGGAAGCTGTTGCTACTTACTGTGCTTATACGTTGATGGATTAACTTGGAGGTCGTCCAACTTTCCTTTGCACAGATTTTTTTTTTTTTTTTGTTCGTCATTGGGGCTCTCTGAGCCTTGCTGTTAATTTTTCCATTCAAATGTTTTTTTTTCCTTTTCTCGGTTTTTTTCTCTTCGAACTTTCACTGCCCTTTATATGGATTTCCAATTTGTGCACTTAGTTCCGCTCTATCGAACTTGAACTCTGCGTTCCCTGATTGTATCCCTATTGGTTAGTGGTCCGATCAAGGGGGGGTGTAGTGAGGGCTGCGATTTATATACATACATTGCTATGTTAGCATAAGCGCGTTAGATGTTAGAAAGCCATCTTGCCGCTTTTGCTGCTTTTGCACATGACACTGCAGATGCATGTTATTATTTGGAAACTGCTTGCTCGCCTTTTCTTCACATGAGAACTGTCTGTTGTTCACATCCCTAGCCGTGAGCTGCGACCTTGGTCTGAACATTGTGTAAAGAAACAGTCTGGGTTGCCAGACAATCCATGTTTTTGAGTTCAGGTTGATCGGCCCACTATTTAGCCATAACACGCACACAGCTGCAAATACCTGAGAGTCGAGAGCTTTTTAATATTGCAGTCTGCATGCCTTTAACACATTCTGAAGAAGAGCTTTCCCAGGAGCAGAGCACACCTGATCCTGTGATGTGATTCAACTAAGCTGATCTTTACAGTATGGTTTTCCCCATTCAAGCCTAGAGACCTTTTATTAGTATAATAATATTAGTTTACTAGTGAAAGGAAGGTTGCTGTATTCCACTGTCATTTGTAATATGATCTCTCCTTTCATTGTTTATGGTATTGTAACAATGCTGATGGTTTTGATTTTAATAATTTGCCTGCTTATGTTAGCCAAAGTACTGCATCTTAGGACACGAGGTTTATAAAATAAACTCTTTAAGCTTTACCGTGTCTCTGATTACTCTTGTTGTGGACTGATATGAGAATAATAACGAACAGGTATTTCTGATTCCTACCATTCCTGAGAGTACTCTAAGTCGCTTGTTCTGGGTTGTCTATACATTGGGACCTCCGAGATAATACGGATAACGAATGGGACACTGATGCTGGTCGGAAAGGGGTTCTGGGTTCTGATGTGAGTTTTTGGTACACCACAATTCACTGAGGTCCTGGTTTCCTGCGCATAGTTCTGTGCATGAGCAGAATCCCTGCAACAGTATAAATATAGCAGAGCGGATTAACAATTCTGGATCAGTCAGATTTTGTAATGGCGCTTTCAAAGAAAGGGAGATCGTGATCTCTCAACTCTCGATTTCTGAACTATGTCTCAAAAATTAATTATATAGTGTATGGAAGAACCAGCATCACCCCACAGCAAACAGATGATTTGACCACGGCTTTTCCCTCGAAATCAGGAGGCGGGTCATCTGGACGCAATTGAAAATTTAGTATCTTTGGTACCCTAAGAAGCATCAATCTGCTTGTGCTGCAGGGGATTCTGTTGGCTTGCACATTTTTTCAGCCTGTGGCCAGGTATTTAAGGTCCTCATCTTTAACATTACGTCCTTCTGACTTATTCACAAACAGTGCAATGTAAGGTCTCGCTTTCGCATGCCCCGAAGAGCAGATTTTTTGGCAATGGGTTGTTGCTCCTGAAGTCTCACTATTGTTGAGTCTTTTAGTGTGTTCCCTCTACATGAGGATTCATGAGCTGAGCAGGTGTTACCTTGCTGATAAACAGTGGAGGTAGTCAGTTTCCGCACTCTGTGACCTCCTTGAAATTGATTGGTTTGCTATTGAAAAAAAGCAAACAGGGGCTCATTTATGAGAAACCGGCACCACTTTTACATCTTTTTTTCACAACGTAAAGTGGTACACACGTGAGGCAGAGCTCTGAATCCGATTTATGAAGCCACACAAAGCCACCCTGCATGGCTTTGAGTGGCCTCAAATCTTGAGTAAGGCAGCTCAGCGCATGCCTGACGCGCGCTGCCTTAGTCTGCGCCAAGAAGGTATTCCATGAGCATTACTCTGGGCTTTCTCATACAACACCCATGGATTTTGGCGCTACCCCAGATGTAGAAACTCATGTAAACCTGGGGAAGCGCCAAATCCGTTTACCTCCCGATTTGAAGCATAACAAGGAGAAATATCTTTATTTCTCCTCATTATTTCCTCTTTCTATGTGTGCTGCATTCACCCATCAAAAGAGGGAATCGCCTCTTAGGATTATTTTTCTGCAGGAGAGTGCCCCTTCCTGCACAAAAACAATCCAGCATGCAACAGAGGCACTCTTGCACCATGGTGCACGGGTACCTATGTTGGTAAAGAGGGTTTAGTACATGGTGTTATTCTGCCTCAGTGTTTGCCTTCCTCTTCCACCCAAGGTGGGCCACCTGCCACAGTAGAATGGCAAGGCCCTTCCCCTAATAACTTTCTGCACACACCTGTAAGCTGTTATCTGGGACTTTTCCTGGTCACAACACAATCAGATCCAGGCATACAAATGTGTACCAACTTACCAGCTTGAGTGAAGAGAAGAGGTATACAGCATACATCAATGCTTTTAATGGGCAGGTACTGTTAGTGACTTAGTATTTGCACCTCTTTATTTTTAAGAACCGAGTACCTGCAGTTCTTGGCAGTTGTGCAATACCTTTAACAGGAGAGTACAAGTAATTCTCAGTAAAAAACAAGTACTCTGGAGTACTGAGTACCTATACTTATATAGTTCCATTTTAAGCACTGCCATAATTTCTTCCAGCTTACCTGGAAAGAAAATTTGCTATGCACATAAGAAAGCGTGCCAGAGGCTGTTAACCATTTTGATTTATTGTTATGAGTTAATAGCACACTTTTGCCCCAAGTACCCAAATTGAAGGACTCTACGCTGTTATTTTATGGAGGGTTGCTGAGTGGTTGAAGGAGGGACTTGCACCCACTCACAGAAAAACAAGCCCACTGATGTTCACAAACTGTACTTCTAAAATTACTACAACCAAAAAGGGACCCAAACCAGTAGTAAATTACTCTAGGGCTGTACTAAGTCCAGCATCACATATGGCCAACCAGTGACACTACAATACCCTTGCATAGAAAATAATGGGTGTAGAAACTTAAAAATAAATTAAACATAAACAATGGTAAATTATTTAAACTAGTTAAAACTTCAAATATGTATACATTTAATATTTAAAAAGGTGCCTAAAAAGATTACATTTATAAAATAGTTTAAAAACTGTTTTTAAATAGAAAAATTAATGTACCATTACAGTTTTATTAAATTAAATTGCATGTAAATAATTTTGTACATTACAGCTAATACACATGAAGGCTTAAAAAATGACTTTTTTTATTTTAGGTGGGAAATTATTTTTTAATTTCAACTTCTGCAAAATATATTTTTATTTATTGTAATGTATTTAAATTAATGTAATTGTAATTGAAAATGTAGTTAGTAGAGCGTTAGCATTTTTTGTGTTGTAGTCTACATTTAGAAAAAAATATATAAAACTAATTTACAAAAATGTTTGTACTAATTATTTTGGAGTTAAATCAACTTTTTTACTTTTCCCTAATCTTTACCATAGGGAGACTATGCAGTTAGGGTGGAGATCTCTGTATGGAAAAGTTATATATAAAAATAGAAAACGTGCATTAAACTTGGAGAAAGTTGGTAAATATGTTTTATCTTAAACATGATTGTACATTTTTTATGCATTTATTTTAAATGTAGAACAAAAGGAAAAGAAATGCCACAACGATATTAACTTACTTTTTCTGGTTAAATATTTCATTCATTTAAATATATTAAATTAATTTGACTAGATTTTCTAAAGTTACAATTCAAAAGAAAACACCCACCTGAAGTAAAAAGAAAAACTTGCATTTTTATTATCCAGTAATAATTGTTAAAATTGATTTATATAATTAATTAAAAGTAATTTAATTATATTGTATTCAAATTTAATGGTACAGTAATGATTTAAATTCAAAACCAGTTGTAAAAATACTATACAAATAAATATTAAGTATTTTTATTGTTAAATTTATTAACATTAAATTATACGTATTTACATATTTAACTTTTTTGAATATTTATTTTTTCTTTTTAACATTGTTCCCTATGGGGTTGGATTTTAAGTACTTACCTCCACTATGTTCTATGGAGGGTGTTGAAGCGTGTTGGGAGTAGCTGGCTATATGTGCTGTTGGAATTTCTATTGTTTCTGTTTTTTGCAGTAGTAATTTACACATGTGAATTTAGTTCACCGCCTCTTTCATAGGATGGAGATGTGTGAGTCGACACTTTTGAATAACTTTACATTTAAATGTTGTAAATAGCTGAAAGTAGATGTATACATGTAAATTACTTGCAAATGTAAGTTAACTCAGCACCATAGCCCTTTCCTTCCACCTTTCTGACGTTCTTCCTGGGTCATGAAATAGGGGCATGAACAATGATTAATGGCCCAAACTCACAAGGAAAATGCTCCCTCCGTGTAAGGGGAAAATATTGCTGAATGGTTGCTTAAACATAGCACCCACACAGGCCTGCGGTGAAAAGAGCTGCTATGGCAGCAGGTTTCTTCACAATAGTGAGATGCTTGTCAGTCAGACCAACAACTAAAAATAGAACCAGGTTCTGTTGTTGTATATTGCTATTGTCTGGTCAAATATTGTCGCTCTAATCTCCACTTTGAGGGTGTGAATAAAAAGATGGGAACTGATGTTGGCACTGAGGGTGGTGTCTTATATGGCTCAGTGATGTTGGGCTGGAGCCCAACCCTATCCCACCCACCCCCCTCAACCACCACTGAATCAACAAGCTGGTACAAGAGAGACATGAGGAGAGATTTTTTCTACCCACATCAACAATAGGAGGTAAGAATGAATGATCTGATTGCACATCTGAACCTCACCTTGAGAAAGAAAAGCTCCGGGCCAAGACCTTGATGTAACTTTTCTAGACTGTGGCATCCCCGAATCCTGCAGTCGATCCCTAAATGTCCGAAACATTGAATCCTGCAGTAAATCCTTAATCTTTCTGTAGCCTGCAGCTCAGATGGGGCATATGTTCATGACTTTTGGGCTCTCACATGAGGAAAGTCTTAACTGTGCTCTGGATAGGGGTAGCAAGTGGGCAGGAAACATGTGACAGTCACGATTGTGGCTGGCATGATTCTGGTTATGTACCTCAGATGACATCTTGAATGGCAATGCCCTGAGCAAGGGGTAGAAAAGGCGGCTTATAACAATAATGCTAAAGACCGGAGATGTAAGGGAATGGGGGTGAACACTTGTGATAAGCCATGACAATTTCACCTCCAATTCGGCAGGTTTACCTCCAAATGTTCCACAGAATGTGTGCACATGTGTGGATGGCAACATTTTTTGGAATGGTTTGTGAGTTTTGAGATGGCTTGTAGAGCACAGGCTTTGAATGATTTGTCTATGGCTTGTAGCTAATCAAATAGACTTTGAGAGAATGAAGGAAGCTCCGATCTTTGGGAGGAAGCTAGCTCAGTACCTTCAGAGATTGAAAAAAAGCAAGAGAGCAAATGGTGCTTCAATTGAAACTTGTAACTTGGTGTGTTGCATGAGTGGAATGATGTCCTTAGCCACATCTATCCAAATACCATTTGCGCTGGAAGCTAGTATCAATGGAAATGCAGTCGACCCATCATAAGGACCCACTTATCTGGGCGTTGGATTAAAGAATTATTACTGGTATTTTTTATGTTATATCTCATTCTTTGGTTTCTCCTCCCCACATATTCTTTCCTGGTTTTCCAGTTATGTTTTTTCCAGGTTCCTTCTCTGGCTTACTGCTCTCTCTCTGTCAATTACGTGACACCAAAATGTCGGGCTCCCTCAGAGTAATCCATACAAATGCATCATTACTGAGAGAGAAACCCTTGTGGTTGAATGTGTCACCGTCACCTGCCCCCTGTGTAGTAATTTCACTCTAATGACTGGTTCTCCCCTCTAACCATCATACCCAGCTTCTCTAGAGATGGACCATTTCCCTTACACTACCACCTCCGTAAGTGAAGGAGGGTCATGGTGATGAGAACCACAGTGTCCTCCTTCCTCTCTCGGTCGCCAGGTTCGAGACTAGTCAACTGTGTGTCTTGAGGAATCCAACTTGATGATCTTGCAGTGGACTCCTCAGGTGTTTAGCTTGGGTGCCGCTGTCTCCCATGATGATCCATCTTCTCTTACGGGCAATGCAATCTTTGGGGGAACAACCTTTACAACGCAACTTTTACAACGCACTACCATTACAACGCATTTTTTACAACGCATAATCCATTACAACGCATGACATTACAACGCATGACACTACAACGCATTTTTAAAAACTACCTTTACAACGCATTCCATTACAACGCATACTACCATTACAACGCATACCATTACAACGCATAATATTACACTACACTATCCAACACTTACCCTACTGTTGCACCCCCTGGAGTTAGAATAGTAATTTTTACCCCTACACTATCCAACACTTACCCTACTGTTGCACCCCCTGGAGTTAGAATAGTAATTTTTACCCCTATACTATCCAACACTTACCCTACTGTTGCACCCCCTGGAGTTAGAATAGTAATTTTTACCCCTATACTATCCAACACTTACCCTACTGTTGCACCCCCTGGAGTTAGAATAGTAATTTTTACCCCTATACTATCCAACACTTACCCTACTGATGCACCCCCTGGAGTTAGAATAGTAATTTTTACCCCTATACTATCCAACACTTACCCTACTGATGCACCCCCTGGAGTTAGAATAGTAATTTTTACCCCTATACTATCCAACACTTACCCTACTGATGCACCCCCTGGAGTTAGAATAGTAATTTTTACCCCTATACTATCCAACACTTACCCTACTGATGCACCCCCTGGAGTTAGAATAGTAATTTTTACCCCTACACTATCCAACACTTACCCTACTGTTGCACCCCCTGGAGTTAGAATAGTAATTTTTACCCCTACACTATCCAACACTTACCCTACTGTTGCACCCCCTGGAGTTAGAATAGTAATTTTTACCCCTACACTATCCAACACTTACCCTACTGTTGCACCCCCTGGAGTTAGAATAGTAATTTTTACCCCTACACTATCCAACACTTACCCTACTGTTGCACCCCCTGGAGTTAGAATAGTAATTTTTACCCCTACACTATCCAACACTTACCCTACTGTTGCACCCCCTGGAGTTAGAATAGTAATTTTTACCCCTACACTATCCAACACTTACCCTACTGTTGCACCCCCTGGAGTTAGAATAGTAATTTTTACCCCTACACTATCCAATACTTACCCTACTGTTGCACCCCCTGGAGTTAGAATAGTAATTTTTACCCCTATACTATCTAATACTTACCTTAAATGTAATTTAATATTATGCGTTGTAATGGTATGCGTTGTAAAGGTAGTATGCGTTGTAATGGTAATGCGTTGTAAAGGTATTTTTTAAAAATGCGTTGTAGTGTCCTGCGTTGTAATGTCATGCGTTGTAATGGATTATGCGTTGTAAAAAATGCGTTGTAAGTGCATGCGTTGTAAAAGTGTGCGTTGTAACGTCATACATCCCAATCTTTGGATTGGCTCTGCCATCACCGTCCCGTCCTCTGCTTCTCTGTCCCCACTCCTTGCTTTGCCACTCCCCGTGCTGTCTCCTCCCTCTGCCCTCTTCATTCACCCACATCCTCTTTCCTCGTTGGCACTATGCAGCATCCTGCCATCATCTTCCTCAATGGCAACTAGAACATTGCCACTCTGTATGTTCCTGGATACATTGGCAGCCATCTTGGAATTCCTGGCTGGTTCTTGTAATATTTCACACTGCCTTCCCCATAGGAATGGCTGTTCGGGCAATTCAATCGTAGAGTTTCCGGAGAGGAAGTCCACATTCACCTGAAGCTTCCTGTGTAATGAAATGCCTGAAACAAAAAAAAGCCTGTAAGGCCAGGGACCATCTCATACTCCTGAAGTTGGTGTCTTTATTGTGAGCCAATCATGTGAGTAGAGCATAAACAGTTAACAAAATGGAAGAGTGTCCTCGCAAATAGTATTGTAGAGTTTGTATGGCCAATTTAATGGTTAGACATTCCCTTTCGATTGTGGAATAATGGTTTTCTCTTGGGAATAGTTTGCAACTGAGATTTAATATGGGTCATAGGGTCGCCTGATCATCAGGTTGTGATAACACCGCCCCTAGACTTTGACCTGAAGTATCAGTCTGTAATATGAATATTCTCTGGAAGTTAGCGCAGCTGACAATTGGAGCATTGCATCAAATGTGTCTCAAGAGATGGAAACTACGGTCTTGGGCATCTGACCACGTTTTTTTTTCTTGAGAGGCACTTATTAATTAGCAGGTCTGTGGTAGGACTGGCAATTTCAGAGAACTGTGGTATAAATCGTCTTATATTTATCCCACAAGTCCTAGGAAGGAACAGATTTCTTTCTTTGTGGTGGGTTTGGGAATCTTTTGTATAGTTTACACCTTATCAATTTGGGGTTGAAATATCCCCAATCGAATGGAGAATCCTAAATGCTGTATGTGATCAGTGGTTAGAGTGGACTTTTTAGGGTTGATGGTGAGGCCGGCTTGATGTAATGCTCCTAAGATTGGATCTAAAAGCTGTAGGTGGGTCTCCCATGAGGCTAAAAACAACGTCATCAAAATATACAGCTACATATTCTCTGTGGGTTTTTAACTGATTTTAACTGATTTTCCCTGAGTCTTTGGAATGTAGCAGGGGGCCCATGAAGACCAAAGGGTAGGACCTTGAATTGTTAGAGTCCAGAAGGAGTTGAGTTGAGAATGCTGTTTTTTCGCGGTCCTCTGGTGCCAGTGGTAACTGCCAGTACCCCTTTGTAAAGCCAATTGTGGATATTATTCTTACCCACTCCAACTTCTCTATTAGCTCATCCATGCAGGCATGGAATATGTGTTGAACTAGAGCTATTATTTAATTGCCGTCAGTCGATACAGAATTGGAGACTCCCAACTCCCTTCAGCACCAATATAATATGAGAACACCAAACGCTTTGGGGTGGTCCAATAATGTCAGCTTTCAGCATGGATTCTACATCCTGTCTCGCTGCCCTCCTCTGGCTGCTGAGATTTCGTAAGGTTTCAACTTCACTACATGAGACCCGGTGGTGAGAGTATTATAGCATGCCAATGACGTTCAACCCTGATTCCCTGAAGGAGGGTGGGGTATTTTTCCAGAAGCTAAAAGATTTGGACTTCGGTTTTCAGTCAAGGTAGCCCCGATACTGATGGTCTCTTTTCCCACCACTGCTGGAGGTTGGATAGGGCTGTCTACGAGATGGGTAGTTGTGATAAGTTGGCCTGGTATATGCTGTTCACAAGTTAAAGTGGACACCTTGCACCAGTACAATTCGACTCTTATGGTAGATAGGTTTAAGAAAACCTTTTAAAGAAAGCTATCCTAGTGGTAGCTGTGGAGAGCAGCCTTCAGGCTAAGTCTTTAGAGGAATATAAAGCATCTTGTTTTACCTTATAATCTCTTTAATTACTAAATGAAAGGACACCACACAGGTATATATATCAAATATATATGTATTTATTACTAGACACACTCTACTAATCTCTTTATGACATTAGAAGTCAGGAACATATGCACAAATCAACGTTTCACAATAAATTAAGCACAAATATGGCTGGGGCCCTAGGGGCGTACCAGACCATATACTAAAAAAGAGACTTGGGAAGAACGACTTGAGAGGGGACAAGGCCAAGGGCCTGCAGAAGCGCTGGGGCCTCACTAATCCACCCAAGGCAGGTAAGTGAAGGACCCATGGGAGACGCATGCAGTGTGAGAACACAGCCGCGGATCCCAATTGACTTCAATGGAGCAAGTCGCGGTTGGAATTTTAAAGTTTTAGGATACTTCGGGAGAGTCTACAAGCAAGTCACTTACAGGGTAAGTAGTTCTAGAGCCAACACACACAGGAGCACCGTAGTGCTGGAGTTACCTCACCCAGTGAAGCCGGGTGCACAGGTGTCCTTTGGTGTCGGGTCGCGGCGTCGTTTTTAATGGGATCCAAAGAAGACTTGCTGCTTGTGAAGACAGGAGAAGTGTCCGGTGGAATCCAAGGCTGGATTCAGAAGAAGGAAAACCTGAAAGCAGAGGGGACAGTGACCCGGGGCAAGGAAGCTGGATGCCCACAGTCGTTGGGTGATTTCAGGTGATCACGGGTGTCTTGACTCTTCAGCCACGAGGTCCAGGAGGCTTCAGCATCAACCAGGAGCTGGATTCAGCGTGTCCCACAAAGTCTGCAGCTTACTGCGGTGTTGGTGACCAGATTGAAGCCAACAAGCCTTGGTAACAGCAAGTCTTGTGGAAAATGTAAAAAGTCAGCGGTGCAGACCAGCAAGGTCTGAGGGACTCACCCAGCGAGGGTAAGTCAGGGCAGGCCTGGAGCAACCAGGGGAGCCCTTTGGATTTGTAGAAAAGTCTTCTGGGGACCCAGAAGCCAACCGGCAATGGATCGCGAAGACGCTTCGGGAGGATTCACTCAACAGGGGCCCACGGTCACTCTGGATGGGGTAGGCCTCTGATCTTCGGTGGAAATCCTGCTGGAGGCTTGGACCACACATGGCCCAAAGCACAAGTGCGTAGAACATCATGAAGGGGTTGCACTCGAAAATAGTGCACCGTACCCAGGGATTGCGGTTCCTCGTCACTCGTGGGGTCCACTTGCCTCAGCGTCGCTGGGGACTCACGATGGCCTTGGAGAAGTCAGGAAACCCTCTTCCTGGGCTGCAGGGACTTCAGACTCCGGCGGGAGCGGGAATGTTTGCGACCGTTGATGCAAAGTTTTGGTGCCTGCCAAGCAGGGGAGTCACTCCTTGACTCCAAGGGAGATTCTTCAGTCTTCCAGAGAGGTAGTGGAACGTCGAAGGTCCAGGATTCTTCTTCAGAGTGTCATCCAGGGATATCTAGTTTGCAATGGCAAGGGTTCCCTAAATTATACTAGAAGGAAGGGAGGGACTAGCTCTATGACCACACCTAGGGGAGGGTCAGGGGAGTGGGTGGCTACACCCACTTCCCTTTGTCCATTTTCACGCCAGAGCAGGGGTAGGTAGCCCCTGAGCCGGTTTGAACTGGTGTATGCACAGACGAGCCTAGTGCTCCCCCAGTGCAGGACTTCAAAGCACTCTAGGAGTACACCCACCCAACCCAATACACTAAATCCTGTCTGGGAGGTGACCACACCTCCCTGTGACAGGATGCCTATTGTTGGGCCTCCTCCACTGCAAGTTTCGGTCATCAGCAGGAGGGCAGCCCAGTGTCTGTGACTGGTGGCATCCATTTTGTGATGCCAGGGCTCTTCAGGATTGTACCGTGTTTCCACAGTGGGTACATGTCTATCCATCTGGAAGGGTGGGATCATACTCCCATACCAGGTACTGGTGTGGGGGTATGATTCCAAAGCGTTTGACACCAAAAGCGGCATGTTTCGATGCAGCCATCTCAGAGTTAGCATTTACCGCGAGGTTATAATGCACTTAAGAGTATATGGTTTGAACGCATCCACAAACAGCAACAGAGAATAGACTCTGAGAGCTGCAGAGGGGCCCTGCTCAGGCAGAGGCACCTCCTCACTTGGAAACCAAGCACCCTGCCCTCAGTATTGATAGTGCCTGCCTTAGGGGTGACTGATTTAAATGTGTGTGCAGGGAGAGATATAGTGAACCTATATCTCAGTGAGGAGTGCTAACACTACCTCACCCAGGCTGCAGTAGCAGGCCTGTGGTGTCAGATTTAGTCTGCTTCCCAGGGGTGGCATAATACATGCTTCAGCCCCTGGTAGGCCTGTGAAGTACCTATGCCCCTGGTACCTAAGGTACCATATACTAGGGACTCATAGGGCACCACAGTATCCAATCACTAGTGCACCTAATATGCACTCCAAGTTGTTTGGAGAGAACAGAGAGGCTAGGGCCCTGATTAGCAGGGTCCAGCCAGACTATAGCCAGAAACCAGTGTAAACATCAGAAACAAAAGTGGGGGCAACATAAGGTGCAGATCCTACTCTCCTACAGTAGTGGTAATAAAGCATAAGTGTACATGGTGCCCCCCGCCAGTGTTGGACCTTACCATTTTTTTAATAGGCTCACGAGGAATGGTTGCCCGTCCCTACTTATGTGAGAGACAGCTACCCTGTATCTTACAGGAGTTGCTGTTTTTAGGTTTGTTTAGGATCCCTGACACTTAGCTAAGAGCTTGTTTTCTGTGGTGGGAAGTAGAATCAGGACATTCTCCCCCTCAGTAAAATACCTCAATACTGTCCCCCTATTATAGTGTTTTTGGGTACATCTGGGCATTTTCTAGATTTTCATGTTCGCATTCCTATAGGGTTGATTGGAGTTTCTTGAGGTCATTCAAGGAGGGGTTTTTCTTCATCATCTTGTTTGAGCCACTGTTCCGCCACCATATTTGAGAAGGTGCGGGGTTTCATATCAAACAAGAATTCAAACAGGGAGATACCCATAGACTTCTGTTCATGAGATCGGATAGCAAAAAGGACTAAGTAGTTTCTGGCCCCAATCTCTCCCTGTCTCACTTATTGCTTTCTTCATCATGGTTTTTATTGTCCTATTATATCTCTTCACTAGACCGTCCGATCTGTGGGTGATGAACTGACGTAAGTATCTGGGCTACCCCTAAAATCTTACATATTTGTGCCATTCAACAGGACATAAAGAGAGCATGTTGATCAATGAGCAGTTTGTGGGGAAACCCCACTCGGGAGAAAAAGGTGATCATGCCTGAGTAACCATGACGGTTTTCATACTAGTTAGAGAAATCGCTTCCCTGGTAATGGGTAGCATAATCCACTAGGTTTAGAATACATTGATGTCTCCAGGCAGATGATGTGAGAGGCCCCACTAAATCCATACCTACTCTTTAGAATGAAACCTCAATAATGGGAAGGTGTAGAAGTATGGCCCTCAATATCCTAGGTAGATTGACCAACTGAAACTGGGTGCAGGAGGTTCAATATCTCACAAAATATCTATAAACTCCAGGCCAATAAAGCCGCTCCAGGAGATATTTCAAGGTATGTTCTTTTCCATAATGCCCTCCCACCATCTGATTATGGGCTAATTGAAGCACCTGTTCCTGAAAAGCTGCAGGCACCAACAGCTGTTCAATACGATGCTCCCTCACCTTTATCACCCTCTACCTTAGGCCTTTTTTATAGGAAAGTAGGGTCCTACTTGATCTTCGTCTTCCTTGTGGGTTTGTTTCCATGCATACATCAACGTACCATCCTCCCTCTGTGCTGCTGAGAAGCTAGGTTGAGGAGTCCATGCTATCCCTGGGGATGACAGGATAGGAGTGGATTAGATTTGACTGGTTAGTCTAAATTTATGTCTCTCTATTCTCCTCTCCGTTCTAGATTTCTTTACCCATACCAGAGTTGTTCCTATATCAGCACCATTAAAGGGTGCTTCCTTAAACCAACTATCCCCAGAATTTCTTGTTCCAGGGTGGCTAGATAATAGATAAACTCAGGATTATCAGTACCGATAATCACCTGCTCAGGTAGTTAAGGAATTGCCCCTACCTTCCGAAGCTGGAGTCTCCCTCAATAGCCATCAAAACCTCACTTACTGGAAATCCCTTCTTATCCCTGTGTACGCATGTGACCCATACCTGTTCTCCCTCCCTCATCTGGGTTCTCAGTGCAAGCTCCTGACTGACTACTGTGAACTGTCCCAGTGGTCAGAATCCATCCTATGGTGTAGTCCACTTCCATGGGTTTTGCCGCATGGGCCAGTTGTGGGCATTGGCAGGCTATATGTCCCCATTCTGTACAATGAAAGCACTGTGGATCCTGGGACTGCCCATTCCCCCTTTGTGGCGGTGGTTTATTAGCTACTATTTTGGTGTGGGGTAACCTAGGTTCTATTCGAGGATGTCATTTGGGCTGTGGGTTAGTGGGCCGGGATATATGTGATTTGAAATCTGGAGAACGATGATAGGCACAAGCCGATTTGACCGGTGTCATGGTTGTAAGGTTGGAGTGCTGTTGAACCCATACTTGAGTGCGCAATGAAAGGGCGTCAATAAACTGCTACAAATAAATCTTCTCAGTAATGTCGTCCACACTAGATGTATTTGGTTGTAGCCACCAGTTTCCTGGGTCTAGTAATCTATAGTATAGGGCTCTAGGGTTAGACTTTGTATTACACTCTTCCCGAATTGGGTCCTGTAGTATTCTAAGGCCGATCCTAATCTTTCTAATATGGCTTTTTTTTTTTAAAGAGTTTTATATAGCGCAAACCAGACCCGAGGATATCAGGTATCAGAGCGCTTTACATGAGCACCAGTTCCGTTACAGATGGACACATTAATTTTTGTTAGGCACGGGGAAATTAGGCGGTTTGCTAGAATCACAGGATGTTGAGCATCATTGCCGAGACTAGAACCAAGTTCCCCAGCTTCAAGGTCGACTGCTCTAGCCATAAGGCTCCATCCTCTCCCCAAGCTTTCTTTATATCTGCACACGCTGCTGTTACTGCAAGGACTCTGGAGAGCAATGCCGCTACATATTGTCCACACCATTTTGGAGGCAAGGCTACCATGGAAGCCACTTGTTCAAAGTTAATGAAAAAATTATCAGGGTTGTCCCCTTTCTGATATTTTTGTAGTATCATTCCCAGTCTATTTGGATGTACTCGAGCACTGGTACCGCTGTTAGTTAGACTCAGGATGGCGTTGTCTTGAACCTGTTGGTTGGTGGTTAATAAAGTGGCTTGATCTTTCAAGGCAGCCTGGAGGGTCTCTCAGTCTTGTTATGCTGTCTGTACTTGTTGGTCCATCAATCAACTGTAGATGGTGCTGTCCTGCTAACTGGATTATCATATCCTCTAATGATACGGGCTGTGTCATGTTGACAGACACAATATCTCACTTCTGATACCACTTGTAGTCGACCTACGATAAACACACACTTAGTCAGTTGTTGGTTTAGGAGTTTTTTATTGGTTTCTTCAATATTATATCTCATTCTTTGGTTTCACCTCCCCACATATTTTTTCCTGATCTTCCGGTCTTGTTTCTTCAAGGTTCCTTTTCTAGCTTACGGGTCTTTCTCTATCAATTCCAGGACACCAAGTAGGTCAGGCTTCCTCTGACTAAACACACAAATGCACCATTAATGATAGAGAAACCCTCGTGGTTGAATGTGCCACGATAACCTGCCCTGTGCGTAGCATTTTTACTTTTACGTCTGGTGCACCCCTCTCACCATCATACCTAGACACTCCTGGGGTGGACTGTTTCTCTTACACCACCACCTCCGTAAGTGAAGGAAAAATACAAATGACATTTGCCTGTAGCTACAACCCTCCCCTGTTCGTGATGATGGAAACCACATAATCCTCCTTCCCTTCTCAAAACCAGGTTCCTGAATAGTCAACTGTGTCTCTTGAGGCTCACCGCATCTCTCGCCACCACTCTACCCCTTGACAATCTTGTTGTTGACTCTGCCGTTATTCCGCTTGGGTGTCGCCGTCTTCAGTGATGATCATCTTCCCCCTCGGTCAGTGCGGCCAGGCTCAGGAAGACAGGGAGACACTTGATGACATCCAATATTTTTTTGTGGATGGAATACAACTTGCCCCTGAACTAACGTCTGAGCGGCAAAGAGAATGTAGAGAAGTTCTTTGATGACTCTCTTTCTGCTCCAGAGTTGACACTACTTTGTGTACATGACAAGTATATAGGGCACAGCTTGTCAGTAAATAGCAAAATATACTCACCGTTGTCAATGACTCCCTCACTGAAGTCATCTTCCTAGAAGTTCTAAGACAGGCCATACCCTTGCACTTATAAAGAAACCTACGGTAGATTCTGAACAACTCTTCAACTACCAGCCCATCACTAACCTACCATTCATCAGCAAGATAATTGAAAAAGCAGTCTATGTTCAACTCCACCACAAATTAAAGCTGTCAACCTGCTGGACAATTTGCAATCTTGCTACAGATCACATTTCAGCACAGAGACCGCTATTTTACATATTATAGGCGATACCCTTCCAACCACCGGTGAAGATGACCCCTGCCTCGCGATATTGCTGGAACTCTCAGCTGCCTTTGTAAAAATCAACCTTTCCACCATCTGATGCACCCTGGAGTCTGGAATGGGTTTCACCAGCAATGCCCTTCACTGGTTCACCTACGTTACCAACTGACATCAATCTGTTCAAAGGGTCACTACCAGGTACAAAAAGCTTCCTATGACCTGTGGAGTCACTCAGAGTTCCATAATGTCCTCTGTCATCTTCAACCTTTTCATGGAGCTGCTTAGTGCTTTACTCACAGAAACCAGCACTATGTTTAACCAATATGCCAACGATACACAACTCTACCTCAAAGTCTCCTCTGATTTAGACATCTAATTCCACAAACACTCTCTTCACATCATCCATATCTCTATGTCAAGTACCTACCTGAAGCTCAACCCAACTGGGACATACATGATTTGCCAAGAATAACAAACAAGATATAGTCAAAACCTTGCTCAATGACATGAATCTTGATGGCTTTGAACCCCAACTTTCCATGAATGCCAAGTTACATGGATTTACCCAGGACATTATTCTCACCCTCAAGGAACACATTTCTAAAAGCACAAGGACAACCTTGTATGAGCTGTCTCTTCTAAAGAGGGTGAAAGAATCTGCATAGTGGTGAGACCCTGCAATAGGGCCTGCCAGATACTACACTGGAACCTCCTGAAAGTATTCTACATTCTACAGCACTTCTCACCTAGGGCTACATTATTTACCAAGATATAACCACCCCAGAGTATCCTGCAGACAAGGTCGTCATCCATGGTAGTTCTCGACACACCCATAGCCAGGATACCATTAGATAGGTTTACCACTATGGAAATTCCACATAATACATGCAGGCATATATTCAGAATACCTAACTGAGTTCAGGAGTGCATCAAGGCAGAGGTTGCCGAGATCATAACATCACCCCCATACTGATCAAGCATTCCTGTAGTCTTTGGGTCAGTCCAGTACCATTGGTATCCAAGCAAGGATCCACAGACTTGCACATTTATGTTAGCTACTGGGCCCTCAATGATGTGACCAAGACGGATGGCCACCCAATTCCCAGACCTGAATTGCTAGTGAGTCAGTTGGGTACTGCTTATTACTTGATAACTTCAATCTAACCAGTGGCTACTGTCATATCACACTAGCACCTAGTTCTAAGGAAAGTGCTGTATTCTTTACTCCAGAGGTTGGACCCATTTGGGTTCATACCTTTTGTGCTTGATAGTGCAACTACCACTTATCAGCCCCCTTTTAACCATGTTCATTCAAGGCTTCAAGGGTCTGCCATCGCAACATTGCCACCTTTAGCAATACTTGGGTGGACCAGCTGAGGCACCTAGCACAAGTATTTGTTAGTATACAGGAAGCACCAATTAAGACAACCCAGTGCCATGTGGGCAGTCCTTTGCAATGTCACCCTGGCATCAGGTGGGCAACATGAAGATTCTCATGTTGGATGCCAAGATCTAGTCTCGTTGATTTGAAGGTTCCCATCTCCCATACTCAAGTGAGAGTCTACTTAAAACTCATTAGCTATTACAGTGTGGCCAACTATGTGATCATAAATCAAGTCTGCTAGTATTCCTTGGGAATGGCGTAATGTTCAAAAAGGTTGCACCTCCAGGCAACGCCAATTCCCTGAGTTGTTTTCCAAAAGGTACAGAGCATTGGAGGGGCCAAGTGAGGGCAAGGGTTTTGGGATAAGGAACAGGAGATCTGTAATAGGCATTGGCAGAGTTCTTGGATGTACACATAGTGACCTAAAACATTCACCATGCTACGTGGAGTTCTGCACCAGGTGGAGTGCATTAGTTTGCGCTGTGTGACGGGGCGGAGGACACAGGCGAGTCACTCGGAAATGCATGGAACTGTTGGTCAAAGGACGCTTCTTTGCCCCCTTCTCTTCCCCTACAGCAACCGGAGGTACCCAGCCTGAGTGAAGAATGGTACCCGTATCAGCCGCAGGACTGGCCCCTGGAAACAGGACTGGGTTCCTTTAATCCTGCCTTCCAGCATAACGAGACTCCTCCCGCCGACGACGTCACGTTGGTGGGTTGTACAAAAACAGGAGAAACCGGGAAGGAGTCAGACGGCGTTTCCCTGGAGGTTGGCGGTGAACTGGAGTGGAGGCGAAGGAAGAATCGGAAGGAGTGGACCGGAGTAAATACCAGCGCGTTTGAAGGGAGGACGGACGGCGACGACCAGGACAAGCCAGGAGGCCAACGACTCCTCGAACCGCCCTGCCACGTTCCCAGGGGAGGAGCGTGGCTAGACCAGGTACATGGACGGGTAGCGGGCTGGCTGGGCAAAAGCGCACAACCCCCCCCTGTAAAAGCACGTACCAGACCTGTTCTGGTTATACCTCGCTGGACCCATATTACCCCTTCCTTTTCCCCCACACTGAGCACTTGAGCACACCGGCTCGAGAATAAGACAAAAGCACTGAAGCACTGGGTTTCCCTCACTCCCGGCCCCTTTCGTTAGAGTACAGGACGATAGTCCTAACCCCTGGCTCTCTTCTGTTTTCTCCTCGGAGTTCCGTCTCCACGAGAGGTCCTTGGACGATTGCATCGAAGCCGAGTGTATCAGAGCGGACTAACCCTGAAGACGTTGTAAACTGAAAATAGAGGGATACGATCCATCATCTCTGAAGACTGCAAGAGAGAACCAAGAGGGTCCTCATTCATTGGTGTTACGTTGATTCCTAACGGACGTTCCTCCATAAAGTACAATAAAGCCTTAATCATCCCATCCTAATCTGGTTGCCGACTCTGTCTCCGCTACCCCACCACACTGGTGTCAGAAGTGGGATTGTCATCACAGTCCGTCGGTAAGGAGAGATGGACGCCCTCATCCAACACCTTATAAAGGGACAAGAGAAGTTGGAATGGGCAGTGCAGAGACAGATGACATTGGCCCAAGCAGACCGGGATCTATTTCAAAACACCATTACGGCCCACATGGAGAGTCTGCAGCAGACCGGCCCGGTTACGATCGTCCCAACACCCTTGGAGAGTCGACCCCTCACCGTCCCTAATCCATCAGGGATAGCCTTGCAGAAGTATGTACAAGGGGAGGACCCTGACGTATTCTTGATGAATTTTGAGAGGGCCGCAAGGGCATTGGGGTGGCCTGAAGAGAAGTGGCCCTTCTTTTTGGCGCCGCTATTGTCTGGGGAGGCACAGTTCGCCTACCAGGTAGCCAACCCTACGGGAAATACTCCCTATCAGACAATCAAAGAGGTCATTTTGGATCATCTAGGGCTTGATGGAGAGGCCTACCGTCTCCGGTTTCGGAGAGAAAGAGGTACACCAGGCGAGAACCCCAAAACCCTATTTTTCCGACTAAAGATGGCCGCAGACAAATGGCTACGACCGGCCACCAGCACCAAGGAGGAGGTGATGACAAAAATCTACTTGGAGCAGTTCATGGAGGCCTTGCCGTATGCCTCCCAGAGATGGCTTAAACAATACCCAGGACTGTCGCTTGAACAAGCCATCGAAATGGCAGCTAATTATGCCAGAGCACAACCAAAGACCTTGGGGTGGGACAGCGAGAAGGGTGCAAAAGCACAGAACCCCCTCAAAATCGAGAAGAAACTGAAGTCAATGCCGGAGATACCCAGACCCAGGCCTGTAAGGATAGAGGGGTTCCTACCCGGGGACCTCAGTGTTTTGAATGTGGTGAATGGGGCCACATTGCCCGGCTACGTCCCAAGAAAAGATCAACCGAAGAACCCATGGAGTTTGGCTATCTCCCCAAGACCATACTGTATTCAGCCAAAATGGGAACCTCATTTTATGTGAGTGTGAGGTTGAACAGTATAACAGTAAAGGCCCTGTTAGATTCGGGGTGCAGACAATCCGTTGTACAGAGAAGGCTAGTCCTTCCCCATCAATACGTCCAGGACGCAGTCGTTCAGATAAAGTGTGTACAAGTGGATGTTAGGCCCTACCCTCTCGCCCAGGTAACGATGTGACCCCGTGATAAGGAACCGTGTACAGTTAAGGTGGGGGGGGTGGAATCCCTGCCCGAGGATGTGATACTGGGGGTGGATAATCCGGGGTTTATGTCCCTGTTCAAAAGGTCGATGTCTTCACCCCCCTCGAAAATCCCACGGACAGTAGCTGCTCTCCTTTCTCCTGAACCATGGGTCATAGACCGCAGTTTCCGTTTTGCGCAGGCCAATGACTCCACCTTATTTAACGCCTGGGAGAATGCCCATATGTCCCAAAATCAGGAGTCCAACAAATATCCGAGATTTGTCATAACGAAAGATCTGCTGTACCGGGAGGGGTAGAAGGAGGGAACCCCCAGTTATTGGTCCCCGTGTCTTTCCGTGAACAAGTACTCTTCTTTGCCCATACCCACCTCACAGCCGGACACAGCGGGAAAGAAAAAACTACCGATAGTATAGTACGGTATTTCTACTGGCCCGGGATCTATAAAGACGTCCAAGATTACTGTTTGAAGTGCGAGATTTGCCAACGACAGAATGTACACCGTCCCCCGGCAGCCCCTCTATTCCCCCTACCCACCATCAGACGTCCCTTCGAAAGAATTGGTATGGATTTAATAGGACCCCTACCGAGGTCCTCAAGGGGACATGTATACGCACTAGTAATAGTCGACTACGCGACACGATTTATCGAGGCTTTCCCTCTGAGGACCCCAACGATGGCGCATATAGCCGAAAAATTTGTCGAGCTGTGTTCCAGGGTCGGATTTCCAAAGGAGGTTCTAACCGACCAACACACCCCATTTACGTCTAAATTGATGAGAGAAGTGTGCAAAACACTGGATGTACGACACTTGCGGACATCGGTCTACCACCCACAAATGGATGGTCTCGTCGAGAGGTATAACCAGACACCAAAATACACCCTGAAGAAAATGCTTACTGCCGAGGGTTCCGAATGGGATCGTCTTCTGCCATTGGCCCTATATGTATTAAGGGCCCAGAAACAGAGCAGCCTGGGTTGCTCGGCCTTCGAACTTCTATACGGAAGACTCCCAAGGTCCTTACTAGAGATGACTAAAGACGCATGGGAAACAGAAGGGGAACAAGAGCAAAATTCGCTCCTTGAGTATACCCACCAACTCCGGTCCAAACTAGGGAAGTTACGAACCCTGGCCTATTCGAACCTTGAACAACAGAGACTGAAGCAAAAGAAGTACTACGATAAAGGGACAAAGCTTCGAAGACTAAAAGTAGGGGATTGGGCAAGAATGAGTGGAAGGGCCCATACGAGGTAGTGGGTACAATCGGAGATACCACATACCGACTACGAATATCTGCATCTAAAGTACAAACATACCATATCAACTTACTAAAAAAGTGGATAGGCCCGCCTCCAAAAGGCACGAACCTCCTCATACCCACCACTCAAAGAGAGCCTTCCACGCTGAATGAACTGATCATCAGCGACGACCTCTCAGAGCTGAGGAAGCAAGAATTGAAGAAGACGCTACTCCCGTTCCGGGATATCTTCTCGGACCTGCCCGGGAAAACATCATTAGTAGAGCACAACATCGAAACACATCCCGAAAAAAAAGTAAAACAAAAACCCTACAGAATCCCGGCGGCTCGACGAGAAGCCATAAAGAAGGAAGTCAGAGACATGCTGCAACTCGGGGTTATCCGACCCTCCAAAAGCGATTGGGCATCACCCATTGTTATGGTTCCAAAACCGGATGGATCACGGCGCTTTTGCATGGACTTCCGAGCCCTGAACGCCATCTCCACGTTCGATGCCTACCCTATCCCTCGTGTAGAGGAGTTGATAGAAAAACTTGGAGAAGCAGCATTTATCACTACGCTGGATCTAACCAAGGGGTACTGGCAGGTGCCCCTCAGAGAATCCGACCGAAAGAAAACAGCATTTATAACAGACGAAGGGTTGTTCGAATTTACGGTGCTCCCCTTTGGTCTCCACGGGGCACCTGCCACATTCCAACGCCTCATGAACGCTATTCTGCATCCCTTCCCGTCATTCAGTTCGGCTTACCTGGATGACATAGTCATATACAGCGACACCTGGGAAGAGCACTTGATGCACCTACAGACGATCCTTACCGCTCTACAACAAGCAGGGTTACATATAAACGCAAAGAAATCTCGAGCCGCATTCTACCGGGTAAATTATCTCGGCTTTGTGTTAGGGGACGGCACAATCACACCCCAAGTAAACAAGATACGGGCCATTGAGGAGACCCCCTTTCCCAGTACCAAAAGAGACCTGAGGGCATTTCTAGGGCTTATTGGGTACTATCGTAGATTTATTCCCCGCTTTGCCGACATAGCCGCCCCCCTTACCGACCTTCTCCGTAAGGGTGTAAGACCCAGGGACCTCCTACATCCTAACACTGACGCATTACGCACCTTTTCGGAACTGAAACGCACAATCACAACCCAGCCGGTCTTGTTATCACCTAATTTTTCCAAACCCTTTATCCTTGCCACAGATGCCTCAGACCTGGGTATAGGGGCGGTCTTATCACAGGAAGGGGAGGACGGATTGGAGCACCCCATACTGTTCGTCAGTCGCAAACTATTTCCGAGGGAGGCCAACTACCCAACTATTGAACGTGAATGCCTGGCCATAAAGTGGGCCATAGATAAACTTCAATATTATTTGGAAGGTAAACCGTTCATACTATACACAGATCATGCACCTCTGAAATGGATGTATAATAATAGGAGCCAGAATCCCCGAATCCTACGCTGGTTCCTATCATTACAGCCATATACCTTTTCAGTACGACATAGGAAGGGTAGAGACAACGGAAACGCTGATTATCTGTCCAGGGTCTTCCCTCTCCCCAAACGGGAGAAGCCAGGGGGGAGGAGTGTGACGGGGCGGAGGACACAGGCGAGTCACTCGGAAATGCATGGAACTGTTGGTCAAAGGACGCTTCTTTGCCCCCTTCTCTTCCCCTACAGCAACCGGAGGTACCCAGCCTGAGTGAAGAATGGTACCCGTATCAGCCGCAGGACTGGCCCCTGGAAACAGGACAGGGTTCCTTTAATCCTGCCTTTCAGCATAACAAGACTCCTCCCGCCGCTGACGTCACGTTGGTGGGTTGTACAAAAACAGGAGAAACCCGGAAGGAGTCGGACGGCGTTTCCCTGGAGGTTGACGGTGAACTGGAGTGGAGGCGAAGGAAGAATCGGAAGGAGTGGACCAGAGTTAATACCAGCACGTTTGAAGGGAGGACGGACGGCGATGACCACGACAAGCCAGGAGGCCAACGACTCCTCGAACCGCCATGCCACGTTCCCAGGGGAGGAGCGTGGCTAGACCAGGTGGACGGGTAGCGGGCTGGCTGGGCAAAAGCGCACAACCCCCCCTGTAAAAGCACGTACCAGACCTGTTCTGGTTATACCTCGCTGGACCCATATTACCCCTTCCTTTTCCCCCACACTGAGCACTTGCTCCACTAAATATATAACCCACATTTACATTTTTATTTTATTTTATACATAATCCTTCAGATATTTTGCTCTCATACAAGACATTACACTTTTCCTCATACTGAGTTTTCTATCTTATCTCTCATCTTCCCTAGGCATGTTTGAATGACCAACTATCGTTACAACAATATTAAGATTCCACATTTTATAAACTTCTGTCCTTATGGCATTTCCAAAAACCTTAATTACCTTCAAAGTGGAAGAGAATTTTGAAAGAGAATTGGAAAGCCCTACATTGGGATTTTTGATCCTTATCATATCGCCAAGTTCCACTAACGTTTTCTTCACAGCCTTTTGGCTGTCAGTCTGACCTTCCATTCTCTAATTCTTTTGCTCTTTTTTTCCTTCATCATGCTTCAACCCCATTCCATCCCCTGACTCACTATTTACCCATTATGGAGAAATCAAAGTGTTTGCTTTTCTTTTGCAAAATAACTCAAAAGTTGTGGTCCCTTTTGTCGTGTGCTGTGTCATTCTATAATTTTTTTATTTCTCCCAGTAATTCCACATTCCAACACAAGTTGTTTTCTGGAGCTGTTTGTGTGGTTTCCTTTGTTGAGCCTCTCCACAATGCTATTAATTTCAGGATGGTAAAGCGTTGATTTCTTATGTTTGATACCACTGCCTTCAAGAAATCTCTCCATTCTCGGTACACAAATTGTACCCCGTTGTCTGTTAAAATGGTGGAAGGAGATCCTTACCTACTCTAATCATTTTACTTTGATCTTCTGTCCTTATGGCATTTCCAAAATTAGTAATTCCCTTCAAAGGAGAAGAGAATTTACTCTGATCTTATGTACGTAGTTTTTTTTAACATTAGTTTTTTAAACATCTTCTTTTCTCTCAAAACACTTCAGGAAATTCTTGCTCTTCCATTACTTATTTAATCTACCTGCCCAATATGTCTCAGTCTAATTGCAGGATTTTCATTCGGGTCAAGATAAACCATGAAATCTTTCTGGTGTAACCAGCTAATGAGAAAGTCACTTCTCATCAATATATTTTTTTTCCTACTTTTAGTCTGTCTATAAACTGCATGGGCATGCATTGAAATAACCCAACAACATGATGGGTTTTCCCCCGTAAGCTTCCAGACATATATCTGATTTGTACAGTCTTACCTTACATACCAAAACCTTCTCAAACTATTCCATAGGGATTAAAGTATTTTGGGCCCTTGAATCAATTAACATGGAAACTGACTCTCCTTCAATTTGTACTATCTTCATGGGACGACTAACCACTTCTTTTACTTGTAGAATAATCTAATCACTGTCATTGCACCAAATTTCTTCCTCCTCATCATATGTCACTTCCGGAATAATTTTTTTTAAGACTTGTTAGTACTTGGTAACATGTGCTTTTCTCCCACAACTTTTGCATGTGGCCTTCCATCCAACAAAGAACTTGTAATTACCAAAGTTTGCCACATCTAAAACACTGCCCTCGACTTTCCTCATTTTAGGAGGGGGTTGCATGTTTCTGGAGGGAAAAATTCAATGGGAACAAGGTGGGGAGCCTGGATTGAGGGTGGTACAGGAGAGGAAAGGGTAGGGGTTTTGGAGGCAGAGGGTTGTGAGGTATGCGGAGTGTCACTGGATGCATGTGTGTTGTGTGCTGTGACTTCCTTTGGTGTGAGTGTGCTGTCTGTAGCATAAGTGTGTGCGGGTGTGGCTTGTGACTTTGGTCTGTGTGTTTGTGTGCTGCGTGTGGATGATGCAGTGTGTGACTGTGTGTGTTTGCATGTGCTTGGGTCAGGGAGGGTAGTTGGAACGGGGATGATGAAGAGGAAGAAGGGGGGAGGTACTGCTTGAGGAGAGATAGTGCTGCCCTCAGTGTTGAGGCCATAGCCTGATTTGATCTCTGTAGGGCAGACATGTTTGAGTGAATGCCCTCCATGTATGATAACATGTCTGTCAAAATACTCATGTGTCCATGGAGGAAACCCAGCATTGATGCCTGCCCCACAGAGATCTGCCTCAGGGGGTCATTGGTGGGTCACCTTCTCCAACACAACCCGAGTATTGTGTATAGAAGATGTAGGACCATTAGAGAATTACTGTGTCCCAGCTATACACATCCCAAAAAGAAGGTGCATGATACTTGACTCGCTCGTCCCCTTGGCTTTTTCCCATGTGGCAGGTGTAATATTTGCCATTTGGGTCAGAAAACAATGACTTTGGAATACAATGTGAGAAGGATATACACCATTAGGCATTACATAAATTGCTTGACACGTAATGTAATGTATGTTATTATATGTGTATGTTGTAAAATTTATGTGGGTAGCACAGTTCGTCCTCTCAAGACACGCATTCAAGAACATAGGAGAATAGGAGAGCGTGCCTGAATGGGGACATATCATATGCATTGGTGTCCCACATGTGTAATTCAACCAGCAATAGGTCCAATTTCAGATTCCATGCAATTGATCTATTATCTCACACACAAAGTAGTAGTGGTGATAAGGAACTCCTTCTACGTCAACTGGAAGCAAAATGGATCTATAGATTGAGATCAACAAGTGGGGCACTTAACTTGGATGCAGAATTGCATTACTTCTTATGAGTCCTCATATATGTCTGAATAAATGTTTCAAAGTCTACGTCCTTTTTCTGACTCATAGATTTCGAATGTATGTTACACCTTATTGTTTTGCTGTGGCTTAACTAAGACAAGCAATATAACACATATGTGTTTGATTGAATATTAGAAACGGATATAAAACTGAGGGTTTAATTCCCATGTCTCTTATCATCTACTTGGAACAGCCCATACTTGTTTTACTATGATTCCATACACGTTCTGTCTTTCTAGCTCTAATACTATTATTATTATTTTTTATTATTATTAGCATTTGTTAGGTGCAAAATGAATCATCCCCACAGTGATCTCTCGGCGCCACAATAGCAGAAGTTTAAAGGAGAGAAACCGCTGATTAGTGACTGAACAACCAGGTTTTAAGACGTTTTTTGAACAGCCCAAAGGTGGGGCTATCATGAATGTCGTCAGGCAGCTTATTCCAGTGGGAGGGCGCAAGGTAAGAAAATGAGCAACCTCCCATTCTGATGTTGTTGTGCCCTTGTTGAGCCTCCTTGGGCACAACAACCACCGAATGCTCGACCTCAGTTGCCGACACGGAATGTAAGGTATTAGCTTTTTGCTGAGGTAGGCCGGGCCATGCCCCTGTAGAGTTTTAAATACCAGACACGGAAGCTTGAATAATGCTTGAATAATTGGCAGCCAGTAAAATTGTCGCAGGAGAGGTTCCGAAGGCGAACGAGATGGGCGATTAAGGGCAAGATGTGCAGCAGTATTGTGCACAACCCGCAGTCTAGAGAGAAGCTGTTCCCTAATCCCTACCAGTAGGCAACTACTGTTATCCAACCTGCGTACTAGTAATGCCTGAATGAGCGACTTTCTTACAGAGAGAGGAAGCCAAGGAAAGATCTTTCTGAGCATACGCATCAAGCCCAAACACGTGCCTGAGATGCTTTTCACATGTTGCTCCATGGAGAGTTTATCATCCACAATAATACCTAAACCTTTGACCCATTTTTAGGGGGTCAGAAAGTCACCCAGCTCAGGAGGCCACCAGTCTGTAGATCAAAGCTCCTCTGCTTTCCCGAACAACACAATCTCAGTTTTGGTTGTGTTCAACTGCAAAAAGTTAGCAGTCATCCAGGGCTCCGTCATTAACATGCATTTTTTAAATCTTTCTCTGGTCGATGCGGGATCTGAATCAATGGTAATGATCAGTTGAGTATCATCCGCATACGATACGGTATCGAAACCACAAGATCTGATAATAGAGGCCAAGGAAAATACATATATGTTGAATATCGTGGGGCTTAGAATGGAGCTCTGTGGGTCCCCTTTGTCAATAGCCGAGATCTGAGAAGTAAACGACTCAAGTTGGACTTGCTGAGTTCTGTCGGCAAGGAAGCTTTCAAACCATCTAAGTGCCATTCCTCTGACACCAATCTCTTGTAATCTATCCACAAGGATTCAATGAGGGATGGTGTAGAATGCGGCCGACTGGTCAAGAAGGATCAGCATATTAGGAGTCCCCTTATCTATGGCCAGCTTGATCGTATCAGTGACTTCCGTGAGTACGGACTCCGTACTGTGCGATGCATGAAAGCCTGACTGAGAGGAGTCAAGCATATTATTCAATTCAAGGTTCTGAACTAACTGCTTATTGACTAAGGCTTCCGTGACTTTCGAGAACAGAGGGAGGAGAGAGATCGGCCTATAATTTTGAAGATCCCGAGGATCGGCCATGTTTTTTTTTAATATAGGTCTCATTTGCACCAGCTTCCATTTCTGAGGGAAGGTGGTTGTGATTAGAGATTGATTACACATAATTCAGCAATGGGGGTTGCTAGAGCCGAGGCCAACGCCGTGATGATGAAAGGGGGAGCCACGTCGAGAGGGGAACCAGATTTTTGGTGAGCCATTAACGAGAGGACTTGGTCCGCCGTAATGGACTTAAACGTTTCCAATGAGGAAGAGATGGAATCATCGTGCTTATAGGAAACCACACTAAGTTCCGCCTGTATGTTGAAGGAGCTGTAGATTTTTTTTTTTAAAGAATTGTAATTTTAAGGAAAGAAAAATGTTATAGTCTGTTATTCCCCATTTTATATGAAGTACATATTCTACTCTACACAAAATAAGGTTGATGTTGATGTGTATTTACACTGGTATTTTATCTCGTGATTATCTATTTAGTATAGAACAGGCTATCCAAATTGAATCAAAGTCAATCACTCTTTTTTGATATTGTAAGTTTGGTCATTATGGGCATACCAACATATGGAACATATGTAGAACTAATGATGGAAGCAATTCCCTCTATTTCGCTACCGCGTTAGAGTACGTTATTTTCCATTTATGGAAACATATTGATAGGCAAACCAACTCTTTGTGGGAAAATAGGTAGTATTACCGATGGACGCATTTTATCTCATTGAAGTTGAAGTTGAAGTTAAAAGTACTTGATAGAGCGCACTGTGACCAAGCGGCTTCCTGGCGCTAGAGTAGAAGAATGAGATGAGTGGAGTTCTGCCAAGAGGGAATCAGCAGGAGTACGCTTGGGAAAACAGGAAAGTCTTAAGAGCCTTGCGGAATTGTGGATAGACAGAAATGGATCTGATGGGCAGTGGAAGACTGTTCCAGAAGCGAGGGGCTAGTACAGAGAAACTAGTGCCTCCAATTTTGGATCTGCGAAAGCGCGGAACATTAAGAAGGGCTTGATTGGAGGAACGGAGGGCGTGATTGGGAATGTAAGGACTAATGAGGGAATTAATGAAAGCCGGGGCAGTATGGGCACGAGCCATAAAGGCCAGGCAGCCCATCTTAAAAAAAGATCTCTGATGAATAGGGAGCCAATGAAGGGATTTCAAAACAGGAGTGATGTGAAGGGACTTGGGATGGTGAAGAATGAGACGGGCGGCCTGATTCTGGATAGCCTGAAGACGACGTAGTTCGTAGGCCGGAATGCCCACGTAGAGGCTATTCCCGTAATCAAGACGAGAAAGAATCATTGCCAAAATAATAAGTTTAAGGGCATCAGAAGAAAAGAAACGGGACACTTTCCGAATGATCCGGAGGGAAAGGAAACAGGAGGAGACAACTGAACTAATCTGGGCATGCATGGAGAGGTCCCGACTGACTTTAATACCCAAGGTCTTAGCAGAAACCGCTGGTGTGGGCGGGGGGGCAAAAGTAGAGGGCCAAAAAGCGGCATACCAGGTGGTAGGGCCAGTCAGGACCAGCTCCGTCTTATCCAGATTGAGCTTAAGTTGGTTGTAGTTCATCCACTCGGAGATGAAAGCTAAGGTGGAGTGGAATTTGGGTAGGGAATCAGAAGGAGAGGAGAGATCAAATACTAGCTGGAGGTCATCCGCATAATTATACACGGAGACCCCCATATCAAGAAGAGAAATAATAAGGGGAAGGATATAAAGATTAAAGAGAAGGAGCCCTGGGGGACCCCGCAAGGAACCAAGCGAGTGGGGGCAGTGAGACCAGAAAGATGAACCGCCTGAGTCTGTTCTTTAAGAAAGGAGGCGAGCCAAGAGAGGGCAGTGCCCCGAACGCCCGCTGCGCTGACACGGTCGAGAAGGATAGAGTGGTCGACCGTGTCAAACGCAGCGGACAAGTCAAGCAGCACCAAGGCTTGGGGTAGATTAGAATCAGCCTTGCACTTTAGCTCGTCTAGAACGGACAGGACCACTGACTCAGTAGAGTGGGCTGGGCGGAATCCCGCTTGGTGTAAGGCCAAGAAATGGTTGTCCTCAATGAAAGTGGAGAAACATGTGGTAATATAGCTCTCTAAAATCTTTCCAAGGTATGGAAGAAGGGAAATAGGTCTGAAGTTGGACGGAAGGGAGGGGTCTAAGCCGGGCTTTTTTAAAATGGGGAAGACTATGGCCGATTTGAAAAATTTCGGAACTAGGCCAGAAGAGATAGAGGCATTAAGAAGGGAAAGGGGGGGATCAGGGCAGTGAGTGAAGAGCTCTCTCAGAATGTGAGCTGGAGCACAGTCAGCCGGGGAGCCTGACTTCACTTTCTGGAGTAACTCAAAAAAGGAATCCAGAGAGATGGGGGGGAACTGGTCAAGGGAAGAAATGGGTGGGGGAAGAACAGGGGAAAGGGGTGGCGAAGATACTGGAGGGATGTTAAATTTAATCTTCGCAATTTTCTCTAAAAAAAAATCATTCAGGGATAAACAAAAAGCTTGGGTGGGAATAAGATTGGGGTTGGCCCTATCAGAAGCAACTAAGTTGCGAACTATGGAGAAAATCTCCTTGGGTTTATTGGCTGATGAGGTGATTTTCTCCGAGAAGTAAGTAGTTTTTGCTAAGAGGATGGTCCTCTTATAGTTAGCTAGAAGAGACTTATATTTAGCTCGCAAAAGAGGACAGTAGTTACGCCTCCAATGGCGTTCAGAGCGCTTAAGGTCCAGTTTGAGAATTTTCAATTCATCCGTGAACCACTTTTGGGCATCATGGGGGCGACAAGCCTTAACTTTCCTGAGGGGGGCAACCAAGTCACAAGAAGAGGACAGCCAGTGATTCACAGCGCCAACTTGAAGATCGAGGGAAAGGTTAAGAAGAGCGGGGGGAGAGGAAGCGAGAGAGGCACCAAGAGAGTTGAGATCAACCCGATTCCAATTGCGAGCCGAGGTATTCTTAGGCAAGGGGAGTTTCTCTGAGAGAAAGAAATCAAAAAGTGGTCGGACCAGGTGCATGGGAGAGCAGTGGGGGAGAGAATAGTACAGCAAGCTGACCATATTTGGTCTAATATATGACCATGAACATGGGTAGGGAAGTGAATGTGGGAGAGGAAGTTCAGACACTGAAGAGTGGCCGAGAAGTCTTTGGAGAACTGGTCTTCCCTGGGGTCGTCTGGCCAATAGTTAAAGTCTCCCAGAAGGAGCACAGATGAATTATTGACCACAAGCGTAGCCAAGAGTTCCTGTAAAGCTGGGACAAAAGAAAGCATATTCTGAGGGGGACGATACATAAGAACTATTGTGAGGGGTGCCAGAAGATTAACTGAGCAGGCAACTAAAAAATCAACACCGAGTATGGGAGGGTGAGGAATGGGCTGGAACTGAAAGTTGGAGCGAGTTATCATCGCCACCCCCCCCGGCTTTACCAGCAGGGCGATCCGCCCGAAGGGCATAGTAAGAGTCGGGGAGAGTGGACAATAGGTCAGGGAGGGAATCAGCCGAGAACCAGGTTTCTGTGAGAAACAGAAAATCAGGGGCCTCGGTGTCCAGTAAATTGAAAAGCTCAAACTGATGCCTACCAGCCGATCTAGTGTTTAGCAGGTAGGCAGAGGTCGTAGTAGGGGAAGAGAGGGGGGGAACGTGAAACTGGGGAGTAAGCAACGTAGATGTAGGCAAGGAGGGCGAAGGGACAGAAATGCCAAGGGCAATTGTGCGCTGAAGCAGGGAGGGGGCGATGGACTCAATCGTATTGAAAGAGACCAACTGAGCTGAGGTATAAGTGAGAGCAGGAGCAGGGAGGGTGGCCCCTGATCCCGGCAGGTCGCGGACGGGCGCAGACGGGCTTGCCTTAGGTGCGCCTTTGGCGCGCTGGCGGCGCGCCCGCTGCGCTCGTCCGCTGCGTGCACGAGGCAGGCACATAGTTATGGGAAGAGGGGCGTAGCCTCCCGGCAGTGGGCGTGTCCTGTAGTCTCGTGGGGAATGGCGGCAAAGAAGATTTCAATCCCGCAGCAGCGCTAAGATCCGCTGCGCGGGGGCAGCCAGCACGAAGACTCATTTCGCTACTGCGTTAGATTACGTTATTTTCCATTTGGGGAAACGCGATTTGCTATACTACCGACCCTCTGTAGGAACTTAGGTACAAAAAATAGAAATAATGAGGAATACATTTCCCTTTACCTCGCTACCAAGTTTAGATCAGCCTTTTTTTTCCATTCAGGAAACGTATATATGGGCAAACCAACCCAGTGTAGGAACATATGTAGAACTAACGAGGGACTCTTTTCTATTTATTACGCTACAACTCAAGATTACTTTATTCTCATTTGGGTAAACGTATTTTGCTTCGTTATGATATCCGGAATTGGATGGTTTTTGAGACATGGACGTGTTTCTCTGTATTTCATTAGCACGTCAGATCATTTTATTTTCCATTTGGGAAATACCCTGACATACAATATCCGGAAGCGGTGTTTCCTTTGACAAGTTGGACGCATGTAGGCCCCGTTGTTACATGCATGCGCTCCAGATGTTCTAGACGCCCTGGATCAGTATCGATTTGCGTCGTTTTTGATTGGATATTTAAAGACCTCCTCTACCGGTATGGCGGTTTGACTCGACAGGGACGCAACAGTGAAGTTTTGTCGGCCGCACAGGGGTGAGTACAAATAGCGGGTAATTTTAACAGAAGAAGGCAACATATCGGCCATATGCCTAGCTTGCTACACAGATTCTTGTGGAGCTTTTGGTACTGGTCGTTGGTGTGATAAGAGGAATGCTAACACATGAATATGTATGTGCTTGCATTCCAGCCTTTGTCTTTACAACGCAACACTTATGTGCTCTAGTTCATGGTTCTACGAATCCTGAACTTCACAATTAAGCTTTCGCACAGTAACCACTTCTTTGATTAGCAAAAAAGGCCACTTTATTAAGACAGGTGCCAATTATATTTTTCTCTAAAACACATTTTGCTATTATATGATAAACAAGTCCCCAATGTTATCTTGACATCTATAAAAACATAACCCCCAATGTAGACCCCAAGCAGAAACAGAATAAATGACTCCTGTTGATAGATCCCCCTCATTCTCATTTCCCGTCCCCGTGACTGCGTCCCCCACCTCCCCCGTTGGAGGATGGACAGTCCCGCTCAAGGCTGTCCACCCCCCCAGCAAAAAACCCTCCAACCAGGAAAACCTAAAGAGTTTTCCTGCCCCACCCAGCAGAAAAATTTAAAACCTTGAGTATGACCACCAGATACTCTCTTTCCAAATTTGAGCGATCAGGTCCCTTAATTCCAGTAAATAGAAAGCTTGCCCCATTGTAGACAAATGCACCCCATCTTCACGAAAAAGATGCCCTTCAGTGCTCCGTATATGAGAATGAGAGAGAACCTGTATTCCCATACCCTCACAAAAAAGTCTCATGGCTCTATTAAGCTTCCGTCGCGCTTTCTCTATAGCTGCGTGGTTTCGTGCTCCTTTCCAATGCAGCCGCGTTATGAACTCTGTCCAAACTACCGTGGTGTCTGTCCAATTAGACTTGATGACTGCTAGATCCTGCTTCATCAACTTTATTAGTGTCAGCCCAGATAAGGCAACGAGATCATTCTCACCCAAATGGATAATGAGCAGGTTTGGCGGGCCCTTATTGGAACACATCATGGCCAACAGTGAAAATAAACCACCCCAGCGCATTCCCCCTTTACCCTTCCATACCACTTCATGGCTAGCACTTTGGAGTCCAAGTGATCTCCCACAAATCTGTTGCTCAGCATAAACAGCAGCCCACTTTACTAAGGAGTGTCCTACTATCCATGTTGTCTTTTTCAAATTTACAAGCCCCGGAGTCTTACCTAGGTAGAAAAACAAACATTAACAAAGGAACAAAGTAGAACTGAAAAATTATTTCCTAACATACTTCTCGCAACATTTGAATTTCCATCTCCCAATCCGACGAATGTCTGCCCATGACCACCCCAATCTAGCCGTCTCTGTTGCTGCCCCAATACGGAACGAATGTGTTCCAAAACATAAAGGGTTCTCCCCCACCAGGACGAGCACTTTCCTCATCACAGCCAACAACTGGGCGACTGAAATCTGACTCCCCTGTGCATGGCAAAATATGGCCCCAGGAGAAAAGAAACTAGAAGCCTTGAAAACCTCCCATTCCCCCACTGGACAGCATTGACCCACCCCACTCCTGTTTAAGAAAACCCATTCTCCCTTACCCAACTGGTCCGTTTTAGAGACCCTCAACCAAAGCCGCAACCTGTGTTCTTCCAGAAAAACCTCATCACTGTTGATCCCTGCCCTATGACGCAAACCTAGAAGCTCAGACGCCCTGAAGGCCCCAAAAAAACAACCATACAAAGCACAACCTAAACAGACAGCATTCAGACTCATTATAACAGCAAAACGGCAGCTGCCCCAGCATCCTTTGTAACAAATCAAACGTCACCGGCCGGCGTAACTGCTTGTTCCCAGCCTGTACCCTACTTAAACCTCTAAGAACTCTCTTCACCAGCACCCCCCCTACCGGGTCCCTCCCCCACCGCAATTGCCCATAAAAAGAAATCCCAGCCAATTTACCGGAAATGGTATTGTGGGAAAAACCTTTATCTATCAGGTGTAACACAAAACCCAATAAGAACTGCTCATCATCCATCCTCCCCCTACTCCCAGCACAAGTGTTACCATAACATAGGAACTCGCTCCATGCTTGCTGATAGCTCCGTCTCGTAAAGTCCACTACCGAGTGCTCTACCAAGTCGACAATTCTTAGTCCCCCCACTCCCAGACACACTGCGGGACCTGAGTCTTGTGAGGTTCGGCCCCGGGAGCCAGCCTGCGAAATCTCTACCACTGCAAACGAGACAGAGAGCCTGCTATACAATTATTGACTCCTGAAATATGCCTTGCCTTGAAAACAATGTTAAGCTGTAAACATTTCAGCATGAAGGCACGCAACAAACGTAAAACTCTCAAATCCCTGGCCTTCTGGTGATTGATCAGCTCGACCACAGCTAGATTGTCAACATTAAACAGCACTGAACGATTCTGAAACTCCTCACCCCAGACATACAAGGCCACTAGTAGAGGAAAAAACTCTAGGAAAGCGATACTGCGCCCTTGAAGTAGCCAACGCTCTGGCCAACTTTCGGCGCACCAACGCCCCTCCCAGAATATGCCAAAACCTTTTGCTCCAGCCGCATCCGAGTAAACCTGTACTTGCCAAATCATACCTTCGTCCGCAAGAAACAAAGACACTCCATTGAATTCCGCCAGGAAAGTCAACCAAATGTGCAGATCAGCCCTAGTGGCTGCAGAAATACGTACTCTGTGGTGCGGGAGAAATGCCCCAAACATAGACAGCCCCAGCCTCCTGCAGAAGGTTCTCCCAGCCCTGACCACCCTACACGCAAAATTGAGGTATCCCAACAACTTTTGCACCTTCTTGAGCTCCAATTTGCGCTCTTGAACCACAGATGACAAAAATAAAGAAAGCTCATGTACTTTTGCCACCAGCAACCGTTCCACCATTGACACTGTGTCAATTTCAATACCCAAGAAAACTATGGTTGTACTAAGACCCTCTGTTTTAACCGGTGACAACGGCACACCGAGCTCCTGAGCCATACTCTGAAATCATGCAAAGCCGCTTGACACTGCCCTGAGTTCTGAACACCAATGAACAAAAAATCATCCAAATAATGGCAGATGAGGGCATGACCAGTAATGTGAGTAAAACACCACTGTAAAAACGTGCTGAAGGTTTCAAATAGGGCACACAAGATAGAACACCCCATGGGCAGCATTTTATCCACGTAAAATGCCCCCTGAAAGTGCATGCCCAACAGTTCAAAATCAGAAGGATGAATGGGGAGCAGACGGAAAGCAGACTGTATATCACTTTTAGCCAATTGCGCATGTCTCCCCGCTGAGCGGATCAAACCCAGTGCGTCATCCACTGAAGCGTAATGCAAGCAAGAATCAGCTGGCGATATAAAATCATTAATTGAGGCACCCTCAGGCCACGACAAATGGTGTATCAAACGGAACTCCCCAGCTTTCTTTTTGGGCACTACCCCCAGGGGAGAGACAATCAAATTGTGCATGGGACATTGACCGAAAGGACCAGCCACCCGGCCCGCTTCCACTTCGGACCGTAACTTCTGTTGAACAACCTGTGGGAACTCCTTAGCAGACTTCAGGTTATCCGACCACCTACTCTGACGTGGGCCCTGGTAACCTATCCTAAAGCCCTCCTTGAAACCCCACCATAATCTGTTGGCAGCTGCAGTGTCCGGGTACTCCTCCAGCCAATGTCCCAAAACATCAAACCTAATTGGGGTAGGAGCCTTTTGATACAAACTGGAAAGCTTGTCCTCTTCCCCGCTGTCCCCTTCCTTGATCACCAAACCTCTGGCCAGCAAAGCATTGTGTGAGGGGATGTTTACCACCGCATTGGGAGCACTCGTGCTTGTACCTGCAAAACCCCCTGTTGAAGTTCCAACAGGCCCCAAACATGATTGTCTGACCCCTGCCACCAAACCCCGCCCCAGGCTGGGCGGGACGAGATGGAAAGGGCCGATAAGAAACTGGTAACCCACTTGCAGTATGAGTGGTAGCAGAGGGCTGAGAAGACGCCATCAATTGCAACCACAGCTCGGAATCCACATCCCCCCATGGTCTATCAGTGGAAACACTCAGGCGAGCTTGGAATTCCTCGTCGTATGACAACCATGCATAGCCCCCAAAATAACTCTGAGCCTTCCTTATAATATCCATATACTTAAACATCGCTACCCCTCTATCCTGGTATTTCTCACAATAGATGCTGGTGTAAATAAGAAAGGCAGAAGCCCAGTTCTCCATAGTTTTGGGGACCCTAGGACGCCTGGCAATCTCCCATTCTTCCTCTTTAGACCCTTCTTTGGCCTGAATATCACGGTGTAACAACTTAAAAACATCGACAAATTCATGTCTCCAAATTCTGTTTTTGGTCCTATGTGATAAATGCGAGCCTAAAGGCATACCAATCCCCATATAAGGTATTTTTTTGTGGATATTTTTGTCTTCCTCTATGGAATCCTTGTCTTCCATACCCTTCTCAGTGATTGTTGGAGAGCCTGCGGTAGAGTCGCCCCCCACCCGTGCTGCATCTTGCAAATTACCGGGGCGCACAGCCCTAGAAGGAACCTTATCCCCCAAGATCTCCTCCCCCAATCCAATACCAACGCATCGCCATCTCCACCATAAAGTGACCCACTTCCCCCCGGCATGTCCAAAACTCCCCTTCCGCCAGAAACCGAATTCCAGGTAACATTCATCTTAGCAGATGGGGTGCCTGTATGAGAAGGGAAATCCGCTCCAGATTGCCCTCCTTCTATAGGCCCCCCAGACGGAGCCGCAGCGTGCTCTATCCGCAATGTGCGCCTGCCAGCCGCCTTCCATGTGGACAAAACTGGCATTGTGGCACTCAAGCCGCTCTGACCGTATTCTTCCTGAACTCCTGGTGTACCCCCAAGGACCCCTAACGCACCACCCGAGCCTTGCCAGATGCGCCACCACTACTCACCCAGACCCACTGACCGGCCTGAGGCTCCTGCACCACTGTCCGAGATGTACCACCCAAGTGCACTCCCTGGGGGCCCTATCGGGTGACTGTAAAAATGGCGAGACGCCTGCCTGCCGCCCCCAGCGGGTGACAACAAGGGGCCCGCAACCTGTAGGTGTGAAGACCAAGCGGGCAACTGAACCTCTAACGCACCGCCCTGCACCCTGGCTTGCAGCAAAATGTGTTGGACCTGACATAAGGGCACCCTGGGGCAAACTAACACTCCTGTGTGGCAACAACCCTGATGGCCCAACAGAGGTGGACTCCAAAGGTAACGGAGGGGGGCAGACGCATGACACTGGCGGGGCGGGGCTAAGAGCATACTGCTGCCCATTCATGTTGACCAACTGAGCACTCCCATAACACACCGGCATGCGCTGAGGCGGGGGAATGAGCTTTCTCCAACAATGCACCGGTGGAACTTGCCCCCTCTGCACTCCTCGCCCGCTTCCCCCTCCTGCCACTCTGAGACAAAACAGCTGACCGACTCGCAGCGCCTCTCCCCCACCTCCCGGCGGAGCTTAAAGACCGCCCCCTCCTACCGCCCCCTTTAGTGCGCCGCCCGCCTACAGCGATACGGGCGGCCGCACGTACCTAAGACACTGCTGTGGACACCATGCTAGGGTCGATCGGTACCTCCATGCCAGCAGCCCCGACCTCCGTAGCCCCCACCTGCAATGCCGCTGAGCACTCCACGATGTCCTCGGGCTGGGGAGACAGACAAGCCGCCACCGCATGCGCGACGCCACTCGCTGACTTCTTGTGCAGGCGCTCGAGGCCCAACCAAGTCTGTCCCGGGACGCCCGGCTTCAACAAGTCATCCCTGCCGGCCGCGCAGAGCACCCGAACAGCTTCACGCACTTCCTCCTGTGACGCCATCACAAGCGCCCGAAAGTACGGTGAGAGAACTGGGACAAATAAAACAAATTAGGGACACACCCTTCCTCCCGGCTCCCCAGGGCACAATCACTTTCCAGCCCCTACCGCCTTCTAAACATAGCTTCACCTCACGTGCCTCCCGCCTCCCTGATTACCCCTAACTGCACCTGGGTGGCCGCTCAATTTTGCGAACACACCCAGGGGAGACCGGTTTGCGCCCAGCGCCCCCTGGGTCCCCCCTTAAAATCGATGCTCTGAGGTATGATGAAGCCTTTTTCATTTGGGACTTCTTGTCTTTGGGAATTGATTCACGATAATCACGTGCGTAGGACGATTGTTTCTTTTTGACACATGTTGCTCCTCTTACACGATCACTGTTTCGGTGGGGTTTTTCATAGATACGATATTCGTAATGCATTTACACGTAAGTGGACTGATGATACTATTTAAATATGTGTTTGTTACACTATCCAGCCCGCTCCAGATTTTTATATGTCGCAATTTTGTGCTACGTAAAGAAAGGTTTTTTAACTTTCACCGGTGTATGGATATTGGTTCACACATATTAGTGGGTACTTTATGGAGTCCCTGCTTTGAAATCGAACCCCCTTTTTCCTTAGATTTGGATTATATTCTGAAATCAAGCTTCGTTTTATCTCCGGGCTAATCCCTTTTGGGAAGTCACTGGATCTGAATTCGGCGGGTATTATTTTCAGGACTTATTTTTCTTCTTTTTTCTTAGTTTATAGTTCTCAGTGTACGCGCACACAGATAACTCCATTCTCAGCACATGGAATTTCTTTGTACTAACGGGTAACTTCATTGCCTTACTCAAGGTGGCGAGTGGATAGGGGTTCTTGTTCTTGCTCCTGCACCTTGAGACGACCTAGGATAGTCTCATTTGGGTCCAATATACAAGTTTGCTTCGGGCCTTGCAGCTTAATTCCCTACCGTTGAACCTATATGAATCCTTACTCGACTCCAGTTGGCCAATAGGTACGGGGCCCTGTACATAAATTGTGAGAGGAACTTTGATTTAGGCTCAATACAAAAGTTTGTTTCCAGCTTGGCAGGGTATTTCTTTATCATTGAGCCTTTAGGAAAGCTAAAATTCTCTCCTTTTCTGTTCTTCTTCGCCAAAATTGGCACTTGCCTAAAAAGATTCTAATGCTCGCCACTTTTGGACATGAGTGGTATTGGAAATATGTATTTTAACTGTTTGTCCTTTATTAGCACTTGTGAGTAAAGATATTGTTTGTTATTCTAATTATCCGCAGATTTGAGGCCTGTTTGCAAATTAGACATCACTTTTATATGATTTATACATATGTCCTATTTGATTGGTATTTATGTATTTAATGGTATGTGGATGTGTTTGTCCATATGTAGATGTATTTTGTTTAATGTGGTGACAGTGTTGTATTGTTATGTTTACAGCCCTGAAGAAGCCCGAATGGGCGAAACGCGTTGGCTGTTTTGCACAATTCACTTGTATAATATCAAACGATGAATAAAAAGGAACTACGACAACACTAAGAATGTTTTGCCTCTGACATTGTGATTTTTGCTGGCCTGTGGACTAACCCAATAATGTGTTCAGACGTCTCTATTTATGTGCCTCTCTTATTTTGTGTTTACACTCTGAAAACAAGATCACACATCAGTGAATGTGCAGACACTTGTAAAGTTATTGGATTCATGCTGAAACTCATACATACGTCTTGTGTAAATGATTAAGCACACATGTGCATGTCAACACTGTTACAATCCCTGAACATAATTCATTTACATGTCCCTGATGAATGGGTCATTACCTGTCATCTATTGCTCCATCTGCTTTTTTCATCTACTGAGAATGCTTGCATATCCAGGTCAGGGAAGACGACTGCTATGATGCGTCGCATGTGTGGGGTCAATCTTCGCCGGCCACCTCGCTTGCCCGGTTGTGAAAGGCCCAGCCGGACCTCAGCAATCTTCTTGGCCCAGCCACGAAGGTCCTGCCACCTCTTGCGGCAATGACGAACACGACAATAAGTGACCCCCATGTCACGCACCTTCTTAGCGATGGTCAGCCACATTCTGTCCTTCTCATGGGAGTTGACCAGTAAGGATGACATGGTGATAGTCCCTTAGTCCACATGCGTCATGTGCCTCTATCATACACTAATATACATAGCTCTATTTCATGTTTTAACAAATAAATAATGGTAATGCATGTGACGTCATGTGCATCAGTCATGTGTACAATGTAATCTCTGTTCTATTTGGAACAGTGATGACATGTTTACCTCAGTACACACACGTCTACAGCAGTGTGCCTGTCAAAATCATTTACCTACACACAGTTATATTTAGGCTTTCCTGTTTTCAGTTTTTATTTTTGGTAAATTCTGCTGAGGTTTTTTCAGTGTTTTCAAGTGATTTCAATGCGTTGAAAATACAGTGGCTATCAGTGGCTACACATTTTCGCGCCATTAAAAACAACAGTAACAGTGTTTTACCGGTGTTTATGGAACGTTTTGCTTTTATTATTGTTTGCTTTCTGCACTGATAGCGCATGGTATATAGTCACTGTACGTATAGTGTATATGAGGTCCAAATAGATTTTTGCAAATTAAACTTATTGTTGTATACCATACAATACTTATTCAGTGAGTCTTTGGTCATGTGTGCTCGCTCTTTCCTTTCCATGTAAACTTCTGTGAAAAGGTCCTCTCAACATTGGTGCTTGAGAAGGGCAATGCCAAAACAACCAGTACACAATTTGTTAACTCTGGCCACTAACATAGCTTTCCATGCCAATACTGGTGCACTTGAAGATTGCGATTCTCAAGGCAGGTTCTGCAACAATTGCATTGAGCTGGGAGCTTATGCCCTCAGAGTTATTGAAGCGGTCAAAAATGAAGCAGCACTTTTGAAACTACAGAGGAAATTCTCCTTTACAGAAGAGATCTATAACTTGTACAGAGTACCACAGTGAGGTTTCATTGACTTCAAATGCCACTGGTGGTGAAGGGACATTTCCTGAATTGCTCTTCAACATTGCTTTGCTTACCAAGTGGCAAGCACTCTAACATGAAACATGTTGCAGTGCCAAATTCACTAAAGGTGTCACCCAGCCTACTCTCCAGGAGATGTTTCACATCTACACCAATTATGCTGAGCACTGGCAGACAAGGGTATTTTCAGACTTATTTTTTTTTATATGTCCTCTACAGCAGTTATGTTTTCCTGTAAGAATCTAAGAATGCAGGAGTGTACTTTTTTTTACATCACTATCAATATGTGACCAAAGATCCTCACATTTCTTGCCTTTGGCATCATCACTCAGCCAAAATTCTGTAAATGGTTGCCACACAGATAATATAGCATGCATTGCCCTTGGACTGAGAACCATCAGCCAAGGTACACAATTGGGATGACTCTTTCTTTGATGCCACACAAAGCATGAAATGATAAATATTTGTGTTTTAGTTCTTGTGCATAAGAAAACAGTGCACCAGAATGGAATAAAAAGTCAATAGCATTCCTCATTAACTCTTAAGATTGTAAAGATGCTTTCAGCATACCATCTAACAAGTGGCAAAGATCTTTTCCAGGGAAGCACTTCAGCTCAGGTATCAATTTTGACAGGTCATCACACAAAATGTTCATATACATAGCCGAATCACTGCAAATGCAAAAAATATCACTCCAATCTTTGTTGACCTTGCAAAGAACCTTTTTTGCAGAGCATTCCAAGTGACACTGCGTTCCATGTTTTCCAAAAGTCTGGTGTCATGTTTTCACCACTAACCGAGATGCTTGGCGATAGCGCTCTTTTCACATATACTTGTCACTATACCTTGCATTGAATGTTTAAAGCCTGAGGTGTGAGCAATTCACCTACTATCAATACTGACTCACTAGAAACTGGGGGCTGATGTATTAAGGGTTTTTACCCACTCTCTGTGGGTAAATGTGATAACACATAGGTGCAGATTCCGATCCTGTAAAACCCATTGTACGAATGGTCGTACTGAGCGTATTCTCCTACGACTCGTACCCGGGCGATCCACCTTACAATCCAGCAAGTACGATTCGTACAGAAATACCATTTTCGTACAAATCGTACAAAACTACGTACGGCTAAAAAATACCAAAGATTCTGATCCGGGACAGCACGTACGTGACGTCCGTACGGAGTCAGGCAGCGTTTTACGGACCAGCAAGTACGATTCGTGCCTACGTCACTCCGCACGGCTTATTTTTTACGGCAGCCAAAAACTCCCGGGAAATTGAGTACGACGCGAATAAGGAGCCCCGGTACGCGACGGACAGCCATGGACCCCATCCTACTTGTCATCCCGGCCCTCTTAGCCTACAACCTGGTGCACCGAAACCGCCGCGCATGCCGCAGAAGGTCAGAACAACACCCAGGGGCAAAGGGGGGCGAGTAAACATAACCCCTACCCAATTTAAAAACTACTATATTCTGTACATACATTACCTCCAGGGTCTGGTCACTTCAGGGGGGTGCATGTCCAACAATCCCTGCGTCCCGCAACAACGGAAGTGGACGTGGACGCGTACCCCTACGTCACCACTAGATTATTGATACGCACCGTACCCACACATCCATAGCATGGGTACGGTCCGTATCACTATTGTAGTGGTGACATAGGAGTACGCGTGGTACGGGCCGTACACGCGCTCTGAGAGCGTGTGTACAGCCCGTACCACGCGTACTCCTACGTCACCACTACAATAGTGATACGCAACGTACCCACACATCCATAGCGTGGGTACGGTCCGTATCACTATTGTAGTGGTGATGTAGGAGTACACGTGGTACGGGCCGTACACACGCTATCATAGCGTGCGTATGGCCCGTACCACGCGTACTCCTATGTCACCACTACAATAGTGATATGCACCGTACCCACACATCCATAGCATGGGTACGGTCCGTATCACTATTGTAGTGGTGACGTAGGAGTACGCGTGGTACGGGCCGTACACCCGCTCTCAGAGCGGGTGTACGGCCCGTACCACTATTGGATTGGGGCCTTAGGGGTACGCGTGGTACGGTCCGTTCACACCCTCTGAATGCGGGGGTACGGTCCGTATCACACGTACCCCTACGGCACCAGTACACTTGGGATACAAGGCGTACACACGCCACGAATGGTGTTGTATGGCCTGGTGCAGCATATCACCATTATATTGTTGTGTGCGGAGGTCAAGGAGAGCAGTGTACAGCACCAAGGGGGTGGGTGGGTGGGTGTGTGGCTGCATAGGATTCCCAGCAGTGGACAGAGACATGGGGGTGGGTGCACATCACTACCAGCAGTGGACAGACATATATGGGTGGGTGCACCTCACTCCCAGCAGTGGACAGACATATATGGGTGGGTGTATATGACTCCCAGCAGTGGGCTGCAATATGAGGGGTGGGTGCAGAGGACTCCCAGCAGTGGACAGACATATATGGGTGGGTGCAGAGGACTCCCAGCAGTGGAAAGACATATATGGGTGGGTGTATATGACTCCCAGCAGTGGCCTGCAATATGATGGGTGGGTGCAGAGGACGTCCAGCAGTGGACAGACATATGTGGGTGGGTGTATATGTCTCCCAGCAGTGGCCTGCAATATGAGGGGTGGGTGCAGAGGACGTCCAGCAGTGGACAGACATATGTGGGTGGGTGTATATGACTCCCAGCAGTGGCCTGCAATATATGGGGTGGGTGCAGAGGACTCCCAGCAGTGGACAGACATATATGGGTGGGTGTATATGACTCCCAGCAGTGGGCTGCAATATGAGGGCTGGGTGCAGAGGACTTCCAGCAGTGGACAGACATACGTGGGTGGGTGTATATGACTCCCAGCAGTGGGCTGCAATATGAGGGGTGGGTGCAGAGGACTCCCAGCAGTGGACAGACATATATGGGTGGGTGCAGAGGACTCCCAGCAGTGGACAGACATATATGGGTGGGTGTATATGACTCCCAGCAGTGGGCTGCAATATGAGGGGTGGGTGCAGTGGACTCCCAATAGTGGACAGACATATATGGGTGGGTGCAGAGGACTCCCAGCAGTGGACAGACATATATGGGTGGGTGTATATGACTCCCAGCAGTGGGCTGCAATATGAGGGGTGGGTGCAGAGGACTACCAGCAGTGGACAGACATATATGGGTGGGTGCAGAGGACTCCCAGCAGTGGACAGACATATATGGGTGGGTGTATATGACTCCCAGCAGTGGGCTGCAATATGAGGGGTGGGTGCAGAGGACTCCCAGCAGTGGACAGACAGATATGGGTGGGTGCAGAGGACTCTCAGCAGTGGACATAGACATGGGGGTGTGTACATCATTAGCATATGCCCACGACTACATGGGTGTATGTACGCATCCCTGAGTTTTGACTATGATGATAGTGCCATAACAACACATCACTGACAGCAGTGTCCCACTCCCAGGAGGATGGCTGTCTTTCCCCCACTGCATGACACACCACATGTGGGTGTGAGGACAAATGACACATGCATACCCACCCCTGGCAGATGCAGCACAATACACACACTGAGATCATGCCACAAGACTTTATAGTCATGTCGTCACTGCCTACTAAAGTAAGAGAGCCAAAGGGAACACACATTGTCACGCACATCCCAGGACTGATAGAAATGTACAGGTGCTGGGCCAGCCACCAAGATGTCGTCTCTCATAGAAGGAATAGGGTGGAGTTTCCACAGATACAATGCCCACAATTGTGAGTCACGTGCCCATATACCCTGCAGAACAAGTACCAGATGTGTGCTAGGCCTGGATTACACACATGCATAGTGTAGAAAAGGGAGGATTTCTCCATGAAGGCATTTCAACATACTCAATACACAAGTACAGTGACTAGCAAGGATGGCACAGACGATGCAGCCGGAGACATTGCTGAGCAGGCATGGCCATAGTTGAAGGGATCCGTCACCAACAAAGGAAATGTAGACACAGGTCAGCACAACAATTGGGCAACTCTTTGCAGGGAAGATGTCAGGTGCCACAGAGGAAGGAACACTCCTTGGGACAATGTCTCAAAACCATGATAAAACACACTACAAATGATACTTGGCAGAGACCTTGTGATGGCACGCAGATGCCATGGTCAACCTCATCACCATCAGACTCGAACATATCTCAGAACAATAACACATTAGCACAACCCCAACTCCTGGAGCCTCAGCACCAACATCAATACCTGAAATGCAATAGTGTTCAAAGGAAAAATAAAATGCTTTATTCAGCATTAAACAAAAGGAAGTAATAAGACTATATACAAAGGCCAATGGCCAGTCCATCATATAAGTCCTTGGGGGGACACTGGGGCACATGTCTCCCCTAGCTTGCCTGCACACTGGAACCCTCAGGTTCGTCGACCGGGGTGGGGCATCATGTGGGGAAGGACCAGGCACCGCAGGGACAGGAGGGGGAAGGGTAGGTGGGGTGGGTGCAGGGGTGGACGCGTCCACCACAGGGGGTGGGGCAGCGCCAAAGGTGGTGGTCAGCTCGGCGCTGCACACTTCTGCAAGGGCGGACAGAGTAACCCCTGCCCCGGAAGAAAGCCCAGGGACAACGGAGGGGGGGGCGCAGGGATGGGTTTCAGCGCTCCTGGGGGAGGGGGTGGACATGGGCGTGGACTCAACTCCCCTGCCCGGGGACTTCCTTGACCACTTGCGGGGTGGTGACACAGTGGGGGCAGGGGAGCCAAGGGGAGTGCTGGTGAAGGGACTGGGTTGTGAGGCATGCGTACTCAGACTGTGGCTGCGGGTATGGCTTTGTGCCCCAGACCCAGTGGGTGTGCCTATCTCCCCCTGAGTGTGCGTGTCAGGATGTGTGCACTTGCCCTTTCTTGGTGGTGTGCTGGATGTGTCTGGTGTGGTGTGTGCGTGGAAAGGTCTGTGTGTGCATGGGACAGGTATGAGGGAATTGTGGATGGGGCTGGGGTAGGGCGGGACGAAGTGCTGCAGCAGAAACACTGCTACCGTCAGTGAAGTGTCCATGGACTGCAGAAACCGGCGTTGCTCAGACATCGCTGATGACATGCCCTCCATGAACGACACCATCTGTGTCAGCAGTTTGGTGTGGCCATGGAGGACATTCAGCATCGATGCCTAGCCAACCTGTGACTGCCGCTGTATGTCCACAGACTCAGCACTGAGGGCAGCAGGGGTGACAGGGGCAGGGGGTGCGGTGCCTGGACCGAAGGAGACATGGTGGTGGTCAGCACGGACAGAAGGGACCGGAGCAACTGGGAGGGCGGTGATGGGAATAGAGGAGACGGCACCAGATGTTGGGCTGCTGCAAGGTGTAGTGGCAGCCTCCGCCCCCTCGATGAGGTCAGCCTCGGACCCGTCTGCGTCGTAGTTAGTGTCGTCACCAGACAGGTCCTCTGACTGACTTCCCTCGCCCTCCGTGCCACTGGCTCCCGATGACTCGCCAGCACTGGTGCCACTGGTGCTGGGTCCCTCCTCAAGGTCCGTGCTGGTGTCTCCCTCGGTTACCGTTGATGATGCTGTGGGCAAGGTGAACATACAGAAAAACATCAGTCACCTGTATACATCTGACACATGAGTACCAAAACAATAGGTCACAGTGCATATCAGGCAATGCTTAATGAGTAACAGCTAGATTACTCCTCACATATGTAAGCCCTGTACTCCCCAGTTGGTAGACCCACCATGCCACTTGGACACATGAAAAATAGGACACACCATCCCAAAACTAGACTGAGAAATATACTGAGAAGCTAGTGATTGGGAACAGGTGAACACAGCAATACAATGAAGTCATGCCACCTCTTGTGTACCCTGTAAGAAACACGAGTGGTGCACCCAAGGCAAACTAACACACCTCAATACTAACGGTGTCCCCACACTCAGAGCCTTGTAAGTAATTTCGAACAGTAACCCCAAAAACTTCAGTCCCTTGGGAATAACAATACTTCACACAACCAACATGTCAATAATGTGGGAATGTTCCATTTTGTGAACAGAACACACATGTGCCTGTATAAAAGATGTCTCCAAAGGAGGTGCACACCAAACTACATTTACCCAGTCATTGAAGAAGCTGGCAGCCTTATACACAGGACCCACTGTCCAAAAGAAATGGTGTTGCAGAAAGTACATATATATGGGCCCACAGAGGCCCTGATGACTTGACACTCGTAAGTTGGTATCACCAACAACCAAGCACTTACCCAAATTCCACAACACTCTGGGAACAAGTATATGTATAATCTGCAAAACTGTCTGATGAGAACAGTGGCTTCTTTTAAAAAGTGCCAGCTTGTTCCATGAAAGTGTAAAGGTGGTTTGTTGTGCACTTCCTTGGGAGACATCTGTCATGCATGCACATTATTGTTCTTCACACAAAAACATCAAACTAAAGCTTTGAAAACTGGAAGACATGTTGACAAGTGTAGTGAGTGCCAAGGTACAAGACTCTTTTGACTAGCAACTTTAATTATGCCAGTTGTCACATGGCCATCCGTTCCCTGATGACACAGTTGGAAACACATCTGACCCACTGCCTGTCATGTGGAAAGGCACACATGTCCAAACACAGGACAATGCAAAAGCTACGGGCCTGCAATTGGGTCGAAAAAAGGCACACCTGCACTGCGGAGACATCCTCATGGCAAGCCAGAATGTCCACACAGATGTCAGCACACAAAGACAAAACTACGTAACATCTGGACCACACACTGGTGCCAAAAATGAATGACCAGGAATCATGTATTTAAACTATTGACACATGCTGCAATGCACAAACAATAAACCCTGCACAACATGACTGGGTCACTGCACGTTGAGTCTCTGTCAAGACAATTATTGCACACAGGTCAGACCTGGCAAGGAGACATAAGGTGTGGTCATGTAGGCCTCGCCCGCACAAACCCCCGATACCTGAGACAATGTGATTGAGACAGATCAAGAACTGACACCTCTTAATCAGTGTTTTATAAACTTTACTCAAATTTTTCCCAAATTTACTCCACATCACCTTGTGAGGCTGCCAACACATATATGTGACAAACAACCATCAACAGATAGTTGTGAATAGCCACACAGGCACTGCCCAGTGTGAGTATGCACAAGCCAAATGGGGTCTCCCTGTCCAGTGAACACATGTAGCACACTTCGGATTAATAATAATAAGGCCAGGGAACAATGCCACAGAGGCAAACCAATGCTAAACACACAGAGAATGGTCACAGTGTTGGATGACACACCTGATTACGAGGCAAGGGTGTCTCAGGGGACTGTAGTGGGCACACTGCTCCTTGTTCCTGGAATGATCTGACTGTAACGTGAGCAACCGTCCTGGCACCATGCATATCTCCCACTCATGCACATCATGTCTGAGGCCACAACATCGGTCATGCATGCTGCAAGTGTGTTCACTGGAAACCTCACACTCCTATGGTGAGACTCATCATCAGTGCAAACCAATATGGACCCCCAACTGATTGAAGAGGACAGGGCACAGGCAAGATACCAACACATGTCACAGACCACCCTCACACATGATGCATAAAGCAATGTGCACTTGGATTAACTGCAGCCCAGATGACCATGTGCAATAGTGATTACACACAGACCAGGGGACACATGTCAAGGAGGGGAAGGGATGAATAAGAGCATCGTTTGACTTTGGGGAACAGAATATGCACTGCACATATAAACCCTGGCAGTGTATCCAGGCGACAGAGCACTTCGAAAGGCTGGTGACACACAACACAACAAACATACATGTACCTACCCCCTCCTTGCTGCTGTAGCTCCTAGAACTGCCTATCCAGGTCAGGGAACACCACCGCCAGGACACGCTGCATGTGGGGGGTCAAGCGGCAGCGCCCGCCGTGTTTGCGTGGAGGTGATAGTTTCAGCTGGACCCGGGCGATCCGCCGGGTCCAGCACCGGATGTCCTGCCAGCGTTTCCGGACTTGGGCCAGGCGCCGCCTGTGATCACCCGCCGTCCTCACGGCCCTGACGATCCTCTTCCAGATGACCTCCTTCTCGTAGGCAGTTACCTGTGAGGATGACAAAGTGAGACAACATCACTACACATGCTCCATGTCACAGAGACACACATTTGAACATCTTTGACATGTTGGACAGGGCATCGGATGCTGCCAATGAATTTATTCTTTCTCATATGTCAATTGGCCTCTGTGGAATCCCCAATGCACTACATGCCATTGAAAGTACACAGGTGGCAGGAGGGGTGCGACACACTCCCTGATCATGGCACACACTGTGCATCACATGCAACACCAGGCTGATGGACAGAACCTCTAAGCAGTTACGTGCCCTAGGCCACTGACGCAACCTCAGCAGAGTACACAGACACACACAGGCACAGAACAATCACCTGCCATTGGCAACAGCGGATACAAACATCACTCTGCACATGTGCCACTTGCCTGTGGGGTGTCACAGGTGTCGGGCTACCTCATCAAGTCAGACACACAGCACGGCTTACTTCTCACATCAGATGGTTAGAGCTGTTGCCTCCTCCATGCAGCTGTGGTGCAACACTTCACATACACACTCACCCACATGACAAGGAACATTCATACACATCAATGTCCATGGGGCGTACACATCACTTGGACACTCTCACCACAGCTCCACTCAACTCACACACATCTGTGGGTACAGTCACCTGTCACACCTGGGGGACCACTGAATCACCTCAGGACAATAGACAAAATAGGGAACAAAGGATTTGCCAGGCTGAATGTGTCATGCACTATGCAGTGAATGTCACAGTAAGCACAATGCAAGTGAGGAGTGCACACCTGAACTACATCATGCTCAGCATGAGAGACATAAGCCTTTGTCCCCCCTGGGACCCACTGGAAACAACATTGCATGTCTGTCACACCTGGACACAATGGCAGAAGTGTCAGTCACAAAAAAGGTGCACAGTCAAAGGTAGTGGAGTCAGCACTCACCTGTTGCCCTGGTCTCCCATACAGGCTGGGGTACTGTGGGAGGAGCACATCCAGCAGGGCCTCATTCTCCTCCTGGGTGAATGGCTGTGCCCTCTCCACAGTCCTTGACATGGTGCCAGAGCAAACACAGACAGCAGCAGTGGTCGACAGGAAAGTTGTGCAGGCAAGTGCCCTCTCATGGGTTCTGCCTGACTTATATCTGTCTTGCTGGGGGCTTTCATTTACAGAAGTATAGAGTGATTGGTCAGACTAATTTGCATCCTACGTTTCCTCCAATCCCTTTAAACATACACCAATGACAGGATTTTGCATGGTTGGAAATTTGAGCATCATAGCAAGGCAAACACCACTTTGCAACATTGTAATTTTTGGCCCAACTGACTTTTCCAGCCCACATGATGTGCACATTGCAAATGAAATCTCGGTATCCATGACAACCTGCATGCATTTTGGGCCTAATACTTTTCCACTATGTATTTTTTTAGTGAAAAACACAAGTACGGTGCATTTCACACATACCCGTCAACGTACGGCACTGTCGTACTTTAATCTTCGGGACCGCGTAGGGGACAGGGCCCTACCACTGTCCATCCCGGTATTAGCGAACCGCAAATGGTCAATGCGGTATGTACAAGTGCTTTATATAACGTTCTAGCTATGAATGCACTGTGTACACGTTATTTTGCATCACTACGCGGGTTCCATTTTGGAAGCGGTGGCCATCTTATGATTGCCCTCACATAGGCTATAATGAAGCAAATACGGGCCTCACAATGCATGTGCCTTTCCTTGACTCTTCTGTGACCTGGGCAGCTTGGCTCCGCTGCCCCAGGTCAAACTGGTCTCACGAGTTCCCCTTCCTCCGGCCACCTGTGATTAGCATCAGGGCTTGACACACCATAAAACCCTTTCATCCCACACGAGCCTCCAGCTAATCTCTTTCGCACCTGCTTGTTCCTGCTTTATGGCTTGTTTCCCAAAACAGGAGATGCTCATGTTTATTGGGGCCTATCGATATCTGATGTGGGATCTGAGCCTTGCTGTGTAAATAATTGTGGGCTGGCTTGACCGGAATGTGGGATGGTCATCATGACTCTGCTCTTTCGTTTGAACTGTACCCTTGTATATTGCCGTATCATAAACCTAGGAATGTATGCCTGAAGCAGGAAAAACTGTATTTAAGAAGAAGCCCGTTTCTGTGTTTTTCAGCAGTCTCCTGAGAACATACACGCTGTTGTACTTCTAGGATACCTGTAATTGGTCTGCAGCCAATAAACAAATCTTTGACTTCACCCAGAAGACTCTGTGTTTCTGTAGGTCTGAAACAGGGAGAACCCAGAAGTCATAGGGTGTGTGCCCTGCACCGCTGGGCTTAAAATACCCAATACTTCAGCACCACTACAACAGTGATACGGACCGTACACACGCTCTGAGAGCATGTGTACGGTACGTATCACTATAGGAGTGGTGCCGTAGGAGTACGCGTGTGTGTACGGAGCGTACACACACACGTGTACTCCTACGGCACTACTCCTATAGTGATAAGGACCGTACACACGCTCTCAGAGCGTGTGTACGGTCCGTATCACTATAGGAGTGGTGCCGTAGGAGTACGCATGTGTGTACGGAGCGTACACACACGCGTACTCCTACGGCACTACTCCTATAGTGATACGGACCGTACCCACAACGTGAGTACGGTCCATACCACGCTTACTCCTACGGCACTACTCCTATAGTGATACGGACCATACCCACGACATGTGTACGGTCCATACCACGCATACTCCTACGGCACTACTCCTATAGTGATACAGACTGTACACACGCTCTCAGAGCGTGTGTACGGTCCGTATCACTATAGAAGTGGTGCCGTAGGACTACGCGTGTGTGTACGGAGCGTACACCCTCGCGTACTCCTACGGCACTATTCCTATAGTGATACGGACCATACCCATGACGTGAGTACAGTCCGTACCACGCGTACTCCTACAGCACTACTCCTATAGTGATACGGACCGTACCCATGACGTGAGTACGGTCCGTACCACGCGTACTCCTACAACACTACTCCTATAGTGATACGGACCGTACACACGCTCTCAGAGCATGTGTACGGTGCGTTTCACATGCTTACACTGGTGATAAGATGCGCACACGAAAGGAATGGATGTATCAGACTCGCACAAGGCTGTACATCAAGTCATTGTCATTGCAGACTTTCGTGTGCATGGCCTAGGTGTGTCAGGCAGTGAAATTGCACATGTCTCCTCATGTAGTTGCACAATTGATGTGTGATGACCTGTGTACACATGTCATGTGTGATGGGGCACTATGTGGCACACTTCCCCTTCACACTTTGCACATGTGTGCCTGTAGTCCAAACCTGTCAAGCACAGCATCACTGGCATGGCACAGTGACCACCACCCGCAACTGTCCCCTGATGCCATGGACAGGGACACTACCAACTGACATTTCACGATCAGCGTGCCCTGATGTGACTATGTCACATGTGTGTCATGTGTTCCCATGAGATTGCTGTTAGTGTTCCGTCAACTACATCTGCTGTTGCTGCATCCAACATGTGTCTGTGTGGAGATGGGCATGGCACACATCTGCGCACACCATGCCACATGTGGATTCCCACGTAAGCATGGTCTGTATGCATTGAACATGACATTTTCACATGAGGACATATCTGCGTCGTATCAATGTCTGTGGCTTCTGTTTTCACGTGTACCCCTTCATTGCAATGTGTTGGATCTGTACATTTGACATTCCATGTGACCTGTGCGTCGAGCTTGCCGTCAGCTGTCTGTATGAGATGACATCCTTTAAATGCAGCTATGTGGATGTATGTCACTCCTGTGATGTCTCTGGCTGTTCACTCAGACTTTCCCCCAGGTCATTTCAGGGCATGTCATGTAGACTTGCCAATCAACGGGTGTATCTGGCTTTTCGAAGGAGTTTCACAAAGCTGGCATACGTGTCCTGGATGTATTGCACAGACCAGACTCTGTATTTATCTGATGTGTAGTAGCAGTTTAGCATGTGCTCTGTTCATTGACATTGATGTTGTTATGCTCAAAATCTTCGGTATTCAAGTAAATTTTCTGCAGGGCACCGCCTGTCCCCCGACCAATGCCAGACTTGGTTGCCATGAGGGAACGTGACTGCATCCGACGGAACAGATTCACACCACAGTTGATTGAGGACTTGACCGCCAAGCTGGAACCACACCTCCAACCGCGACACAGGTACCCTACTGCGCTGACCCCCAAGATGAAGGTGATGGCAGCCCTACATTTTTTTGCCACAGGTACGTTTCAATTCACCATAGCTGATGTTGGTGGTATGTCCCAGACAATGTTCAGCCGTGTCCTGCGTGATGTTTTGGCAGCCATGTTGGTGCACCTTGATGAATTCATCCATTTCCCTACTCCTGAGGAGTTGACAGGTGTCAAGGGTGATTTCTATGCCCTGGGAGGGATGCCCCATGTCATTGGGTCCATTGATGGGACACATGTAGCTTTGGTACCACCACAGGCACAGGCGGTAGCCTATCGCAACCGTAAACATTACCACTCTATTAATGCCCTTGTGGTGTGTCTTGCTAACATGCTGATTTCTCATGTCTGTGCACGGTTTCCAGGGTCAGCACACAATGCCTACATCATGAGGCATAGCAGGGTGCCACAAATGATGCTGTGGCTGCACAACGAACGAGCATGTCTTGTTGGTGGGTATACTCTGTTTGGCCTGTGTGTTGCGGTATCTTTGGCGCTTACGGCATCTCCTGACCCACTTTTTTACATGATGTTTCCATGTAGGTGACTCTGGATATCCCAACATGCCATGGCTGATGACACCTCTCTACAACCCAAGATCAGCTGCAGATCACCGCTACAACAATGCACACGGGCAGACCAGGCGAGTGATTGAGAGAACTTTTGGCCTCCTGAAGAGCCGATTCCGGTGCCTTCACAAGACAGGCGGGTCCCTCCCATATGCACCGGTGAAGGTCTGCAATATCTTCCTCGTGTGCTGCATTCTGCACAACATGGCAATGGAGAAGGCAGTGCCACTCATCCTGGATCCGGATGAGCAGGAACATCCACCCATGGAGAATGAAGGGCTTGGTCACGAGGCAAGTGACGAGGAGGAGGAGGAGGATATCCGGAGTCAGCTCATACGCAACTTCTTCTCATAATGGTGAGTCACTGGGTCTGAGGGTGCACGCTTGTATCCTTGGGTGGCATGTGTTGCAATGTGTGTGTCCAGCTGACTGTATGCTAAGTGACTTAGATGTGTGTTCTGATGTGTCACTCGAGTGAGGATGTCATTCCACACATTTTCCCAGAGACACTGTCTTTTAAATTAGCATGGGGACAACATTGTTCAGGTTTAGTAAATGACCATGTATGCAGAGAAAACTCTTTGTGCTGACTTCTTGTGTGTCTGTCATTCCCAGGTACTTGCGCATGTTGTCTGCTCATGTCATCATTGTCCTCCTGCTATTCCTCATGAGTATTGCAACGTGTGGTGAATCATCGTTCCATGCAAGGACACGGGGAAAGGTCATTTTGGGTAAGGATTGAAGCAAGGCAATGTTTGGGGTGGTACATGTTTGGAATGTGTGGGTACTGCTCCTGTGCATGTTGTGTTCCCGTGCATACATGTCGACTCACCATGGGGCACATAACATGTAGCATGACTCCCATGAATTGATAGTCACCCTTCCTGACAGTCATCTGTAATGGGTGTAGGTTTCAGGTGAAGGCATCAATGTGTGTAAAAATTCCCTCTGAAACCTATGGGATGTTACGGGTGGACATAGTGTGGGACATCCCCATGACAGGCTCAATGGGGAATTGCAGCCTCTCCGTGTGCAGCAGGAGGTGTTTGGCTCATCCCCTTAACTTGTGTGCCAGTTCATTTGGATTTACAACATCCGTGTTGTGAAGGGGTTGTCCAACGTAGGTCCCACATGTTCAGTCAATTGACCTGTGAGTCTGTTCACATAGATGCATTTCCCTTAGTGTGAGTTTGAGTAATAAAGGTGTTCCTCACACTCATAAGTGCCTCATCTCTGTCAATGCAGGTCTCTTGCCACTTTGCATGCGTCATCTCTGGCATAGTTGTCAAAGATTGTGCCTAGGAGTGTATGTGTATTTTGTCAACATGCATGCATTTCTTCATGGATAATGATCTCTATTGTGCATGAGGTCCATGGGTGTGTATGTTTTAGTCCAGGTTGCTCACCCCAACGGGCCGGACACCCCTGCTGAGGGTGTGTCTCCTGTGGCAGATCGGCATTCTGTTCCCTGATCCTGTGTCAGTCATCTTTGGTGATTGTTCAGCCATTTTATCTGGGTGAGCCATGACTAACCTGACACTCCTTCCTTTACGTACGCCTGTTGCAATTGTTGTCCTTTCTGACCTCCTTGTCTTTGTGTGCTACTTTCGGCCTAGTTTCCAGTACATGCCGCCTGCTGCTGCGGCCCCTGCGGCAAGGGCCCACCAAGTTCCCGGATTCTGCAACCCACACGCCTCCAAGATGCTCCTCCCTTCCTCCCTCCACCCATTCATTGGGCTGGCATCAGCTTGTCTGTGCCACTGTTGCCGCCACGCGGTGCCAAAGACACGACCGTCAGCGCATGCAACGTGCACATTGCAAGACACTCATGTCCTTGCATGACCCACATCACACAACAGTCACTTGTTGCAGCCACCCCCCAAGCAATGTGCAACCAAAAATCAACCACATACTCTCAGCCATACCCTAAGCGCGCACATGACCCCTTCGCATGCTGAGTGTGCAACTCCAACTGCCTACACAGCGCTGCCCCGCCTTCCAGGCCCGGGCACACCAACCAGGTCATGTCCCTCCTACTCCACACCGGCTCCGTCCAACAGCACGCCATTGGACTCTGTTACCTCCTCAACACAACAGGACCACACATCACCTTCATGACAGTGACGTGGATAAAAGCATCCACAGCACACAACTTCTTAATTGCCATCTCAGACGGCTACAAGAGCAGCCGTAGGGACAACACTAACAATCCCGGGGGATGAATTGATATCTATTCCCAAGTACGCACTCAGGGTCACTAATCGAGTTTGGCACAAACCCCCTGCAAACCCTCAGAGTAACACTCATCTACATATCTCCAAGCCTACATCCACAATTCAACAAAGCCATCAACACGTCCATCTTCACGCACGCACTCACATCCACAGGATACATGTGGCTGTGGGCTCAGAACTTCTGGCTGGATGAGAACCACACCAGCATCCATCATTGGTCCATCCACATTGGCATCCACGTTTCTGACAAGCAACACACTGCCACACACCCCGCTACCAAACCCCCACAGATGCTTGATGTAAGTCAACACAGACATGCTGTGTGGGACACTGGAACCAACACCACCGCCACACCCTGCAACCTCACACACTGGATCAGCAACTGATCCAACGATCTAGCCACGTTGACGGACTTTCCTGTGACGCACATCAAGAATTACGCCACCTGTGACCAGGCACAGCTAGTGGACTCATACACGTCTAGCAGGACTATTGTGCACAGCTTGCAACACAAATAACCATCAGTGGCCTTACAAGCAGGGCAAACGGCACACACAGCCATCACCATGTCATCATCAGGGACAATTGGAGATCCTTCAGAAGGTGCAGAGGCAAACACAGCGCACAACATCAAGGAGCTCTTCTGCATTGTGAGTGCACTGACATCAACTCTCCATCCACAAGACAGCCCACCCTTGCAAGGCAGAGCCAATCCCTTTCTACTTTCTACCACTACAAGTAAATGGACATACACGCAAGCCTTGGCACACAGAGGCAGAACGCACTATTATACGCGGGACCAACCCCCCTCAGGTTTAGCACTTCCATCATCAGGAGATACAACACCCGGCTCATGTGCAAATCCACTGGGGATCTCCATCAGGCCCCTTCCCACACAAAATCTCAACCACATCATTCCCCATCCTTGTAGCCCCCGTCCAGCACGTCATGTATGTATCATTGGAGTTAGCCACATTCCATGGTAGATAGATGCATGCAGTGACCCAGGCCCTTCTTAGACAACGGACGGCAGGAACGCAGGCTCTCAAGGAACATCACCGTGCTTCCCTAGCCAGCAAATGTCATCAGGAAGACAGGCAACGAGCAACTGACAAACTTCCTCCACGCAAAGAGCTCCAGGCAACCTGCACAAGGCCATCTTCCACTGTAATCACCCCACTGCAAATGTCATCATTACCACCAACAACGACAACGTTGCCCTGCTCCACAATGGTGAGGCCATCCCCCTTGACCTCTCCACGGCATTAGACATGATGTGCTTACACACTGTCAGCTCACACATCTCCAACACTGGTATCCCGGGTATGGACCCTGATGTAATCACCTAGTAGCTCGCATGCAAGGCCATGGGAGTGAGACTCAAGCCTTAAGCATGTAGTACAGTGGCCTCATCTGGAACATGGCCAAGGGCTCATCTCTCAGCGTGTCAATCTTCAATGTGTCCATGACCCCCCTCTCCACCATCACATGCGCACACAACCTCATCATCATCTCATATGCCATTGACAGCCAGCTGCTCCTCACCCTTACCAAAGACACAGCCATTGCCGGTTCCAATCTTCAAGAAGGCATGAGGTCCGTTGATGAATGGGTGAACATCAGCCACATGAGGCTGGACTTGGCCAGGACTGAGGTTATAATCTGAGGATTGTCTCCTTACAGCTGGGTCAACTCCTTGTGTCCCACCCGCCAGGGCACTGCACCAACACCCAGTGACCACGCACACAAGATGGTGTGCATCCTGTACTCAGCGCTCACAATTGCCATGCTACTCACCAGCATCTGTACCTCATGCTGCAACACCCTCCGCATGATGCACATGATCCACAGATAGATCCACTCCAAAGCAAGACAGACCTGCCCCAAGGTCCACGACACCAGCTGTGTCCACTACAGCCCCGCACCCTACAGAGAAAGTACAGCCAAACTCCCGGCAAACTTGTCCACATCCAGGGTGCATCTGCACACCTCAGCTTCAACATCCCATGCACCAGCCACACCAACGTCCACCTGAGATAGCTGCAAGGGATCACTGTGTGCTGCAGGATGACCTTCACACTCCTCACACACACTCAGGAGGCAGTCAACAACCCCAGACCCCAAAATCAACCTTGTACGTCTGTCATCCAAGACCCCGTTGGGCCAACTCTATGCATCCAAACTTGCCCTGGCCACCATTCTTCACATCCACAAAACTCCAGCATGAAGGAGATGGTTCTCCCACCTGGCCAAACATACCTGGGACTCCCTCCCCGGGAACCTCCACATGAGCCATGACCTCTAGGCCTTCATCATCCTCTTCCTGATTGGTCTGTCCGCACAGATTGCAAGCCCCCCCTCAGCAGCTTGAGGCCATCACGGGTGAGTATTGGGCTCCCAGTCTGTATCGGATGATACATTGTGACCCATGTGTGTCCTGTACCGGACTCAGATCCCAGGGTATGGATGGCTGGAGTTAGTTCAACACTCAGGCATAGTTTGACATTTACCCACACGTATGTTGTGGACTAATGCAAAATGACTGCAACATCTAATAATAAAAATTTAGTTTTATTCTCGGTGGGGGTCCGTGTTTTGTTAGAAATAAATAAGGTGCTCTACCGGGTGCATAGAATCCAAAGTTCACAGGGGGAGATGGGATCCTTGGCATTTGAAGTCATCAGAGTCCAGACCACAGTGTTGGTCATCATTGGTCAGACTGTGACCAGCAAGTCCATGTGGCAGAGAATGTCAGTGAATGAGGTCATGCTGTTGCGCATGAAGGCCAGGTGCCAGGCCAGGTGACCTGGGAGATGTGGATGGTCCGCTGCCTTTCACGGTCTTTTCTGTGGACGAACAACCTTCCTCGGGGGACCCTCAGATGCAGGCCTTGACGATGCTTGGGATGCTCCGTCGGACGAATCTTCCTCCTCCTCCCTCCCTGTGGCTGGTGGTGGTCTTCGCCTGGTGGCACAGGGAGGGTTGCCCATGTTGTCGGCGCTCCGACGGAGTGAGCGGCTTATGTCCGTTTGCACCGCCAGGAGCTCAGCCAGTCTTGCCTCCATCCGTCCTTGGTGTTGTTGTTGACTGGCGTGTTGCTCGGCCTGCTGATTCTTAATGTCTGTGAGGGTCGCCACTACCTGACTGATGGCCCCGGTGTCACACCGGTATGCCTCCATGATGTTGCATACATGTGACATACCGGTCCCTTCAGCTGGCTGGTCAGGTTCTCGCCTCAGCCTGCCTCCACTCCCACCACCCCTGCCCACACGAGCCTGGCCTGCCATTGTGGGCACATCGGGTCTACGGGACCCCTGAGGGATGGCAGTTGCGGTGTTGTCTGCCTCCTCCTGGGTGCCCGGCGAACCTTGTCCCTCCAGGTCAGACTGGCTCAGTTGTTCAGTGTGGGCAGGGCTCCTGGGTGTCTCCTGGGATGTGGCAGGTGTGGGGGTGGTGGTTGGCACAGATGTACCTGAAGCAGGTGCTGCAGGGGCTTGGACACCAGAGGGGCCAGGTGGGTTGGGGTCATCCGTGGAGTGTTGTGAGGTGTCGCTGCCGGTGGGATCAGGTTCCTCCCGAGCCTGGGACTGTGGTACTTGCCCCCCATTGTTGGAGGGAGATCCATGACGTTGCCCTGTGTGTGAGAGAGAGACAATGTTAATGCTGTTTAATGCGACATCCATGTTTCATACATATTCAAGTTGCCACAGTTCCTCCAGGTAGTTGTATGTGCCTAGCATTCACATCAATGTTCACTTGTGGATGGGTATGTTGCAGGGGACAGATTGAAATGTTCTCCAGAGTGTTTGACATGTCGAATTTGGGCTTGGATGCTTCTTTGGCTGTGGCTTGATCTTGTTGTGTCACATGTCCATTGTGAGAGTGGGTAACTCCATTGGCTGCCCCGGGGGTGTGTGCTTGTGTAAGGGGTGTGTGATCATCCCTCAGCCCAATGCTGTTCAACGTCTACATGGCCCCCCTCACACAAGTGGCCAGCCACCACAACCTCAACATCATCTCCTACGCCGACGACACCCAGCTCATCCTCTCCCTCACCAAGGATCCTCACACCACAAAAACAAACATCCACGAGGGTATGAAGGCCATCGCCGACTGGATGAGGAGCAGCCATCTGAAACTGAGCTCGGACAAGTCAGAGGTCCTCATCCTCGGACCCACACCCTCAGCCTGGGACGACTCCTGGTGGCCGACCGCTCTGGGGACAGCACCGACACCCACCGACCACGCATGCAACCTAGGATTGATCCTGGCATCCTCCCTCCCCATGTCCAAACAGGTCAACGCAGTCTCCTCCTCCTGCTACAACACCCTACGCACGCTCCGCCGGATCTACAGGTGGATCCCGACCGAAACAAGGAGAGGAGTAACACAGGCCCTTGTCAGCAGCAGACTGGACTACGGCAACACACTCTACGCAGGACTCCCAGCCAAACACCAACGGCGGCTACAACGCTTCCAAAACGCCTCCGCACGACTGATCGTCAACGCCCCCCGCCACACCCACATCACCCCCCTCCTGAGAGACCTGCACTGGCTCCCCATCGACAAGAGGATCACCTTCAAGCTCCTCACCCACACACACAAGGCACTCCACAATGCCAGACCAGCCTACCTGAACATCAGACTCAGCTTATACACCCCCACCCGCCAGCTCCGCTCCGGCAGCCTCGCAGCTGTCCCCCGCATCCAACGTACGACCGCCTGCGGCAGATCCTTCTCCTACCTCGCCGCCAAGACCTGGAACACCCTCCCAACCCACCTACGCCTGCCCCAAGTCCTACTTGCCTTCAGAAGACTCCTCAAGACCTGGCTCTTCGAGCAGTAGTGCCCCCCCCCCTCAGCGCCTTGAGACCCTCACAGGTAAGTAGCGGTGCCTGCTGGTGGGTGTAGTGTGATTTGGCAGTGGGTCTCCCAGGTGATGTATCTGTCCCCCCATGGTGCATGCTGCCATGTCAGTGAGTGTGAGTTCCTGTCCTAGATATCTGAGCTTGTTGTGTTTGTGTTTGAGTTTGCAGTGGTCACAGGAGAACCTTGTGCTGCCTACAGCAGGGCCAAGTGTCAGCTACCTTGTCAGTACTTTGCCAGTCCCTGTGCATTGAGCATGATGCATGGGTATTGTCAGGGTCCTGGTAGTAGCACGAGATACAAGATGCCACTAACCTGGAGGACGGACCAGCAGGGACGACGACAGATGAGTATTTCCCTTCCTCCCCTGGGAGCACCCTCCCACAGAGGACCTGACTACTCCAGCGTATGGGAGCACCCCGGGAGAAAGGGATAGGAGATGATAACAGGTTGCTGCTCTGGCCTCTTCCTGATACCCACGTCTTAGCGGTGTGTACAACAGCTCGGCAATATTCTCCCAGGGGAAATACTGTGAATGGGATGAGAAAAGAAAAGGAATTACACCCTAAGGACACGAAGGACTGTAGCCCAGACCCCTTTTTTCCCTGATGAACACCCACTCCCTGGTAGGGCAGTGAACAGGCCAGGCCCGGGACACTCCGTCTCACCTGACTCGAGGTAGGTAGGATCCCAGGGTCTCTCCTCTAGTAGCGGGGAAGTAGAAAGAAACGGAGAGGCTGCTTAATTCCGGAAATGCTGGATTTATGGGGAAGTCTGGCCGTGGGTCCACAGTCAGTGGGGAAGTTAGTGATCAACACCTCCAGACGCTGTTCACTGTCACAGCGTAGGAGGTCTGAGGTCTTGCAGCTGTTATCGTTAGTCAAAAATGCCAGGCTACGCTGTTTGATCCACAGCTAGCTTGGCGCTGGGGGCAAGAACTTAATTTAAAGGAAGATTCCGAGCTGCGGACACGCTCAGAAGTGGCTGGAGATGAAGGAGAACGCAAGTCCGGCGTTTCACTCCCTCGTTTGAGTTCTAGCTTGATTGCCTAAATACCTAATTTTCCGTGATGCTGGAGAATAGTCCGGCAAGGTGCAAACATTCGTTCTGGGCGGATTCGAAGTCTAGCGTTTTATCCCAGGGTAACGGTCACGACCTCAGGAACAAGTACTCCGGCGGGGAACACCATCCGCCCTCAAAGCAGGAAGCAGGATTACGGGCGAGATTGTCAAGCGCCGCCCTTCCCGGAAGGAAGCGCTTTATAGGCCAATGGAAAAGGGGATCCGCCTGGCCCCGCTTCGAGGTCGCAGGGAGTTATGGGTTTCGTAGTCCTCGCCGAGTCGATTTCTTCGGAACCGCGTGATCCGTCCCAAACCCGGGGGCTTCTCGCCTGGTATGGATCTGCGGAGCCGGGTGGACGCTACAGGTATGTACCTGGGCCATATGGGCTGAGGGCAATGGTGTCTGTTTCTGAGTTGTACAATGTGTTTTGTGATCCCCACCCTCCCAGCATCCCGGACATCCAGTATTGGGTTTGTGGTTTGTGTAGCCTGGGACATGGCATGGCCTTGCTTTGTGAATGGGGCATACACATGTTAGTGGCATGAGCGTTGTTTTTGACTGTGGTTGTGTCCGGTGAGGGCTTGGGGGTAGGTGAGTGCATTTGTTGTAGTTGGGGTGTGGATGCCATTCCCCCCATGTTACGTAAGTTTTTTGTGTACTCACCAGGCTCGGCAACTCCTTCGACTTCGTGTACTCCCACCGGTGGAAGCAGGGCCATCACCTTCTCCTCCCAGGGATGGTAATCTACCGGTCTGCGGGGCAGCCTACCTCCAGTGATGTTGCTCTGGGCGTATTCCTCATTCATTTTGCGCTTGACTGCCCTCCGCAGATCATACCACCTGGCTTGGCATTCATTCCTGGTCCTTCTGATGGGCGCAACAGCATTCACCCGATCGACGATCCTCTGCCACATGCGTGTTTTTTCGGCTATGCTGGTCTGTCTGACCAATGTTCCAAAGAGCTGTGGCTCGACTCTGATGACTTCGTTGACAAGGGTGTCCAGCTCCTCCCTTGTGAACTTTGGATTCTTGTCTGTGGGCATTGTGTGGAGTGAGGGTGTGGATGGTTGTCTGTGTGTGGGTGTGAATGTGAAGGTGTGTGTGTGAATGTGTAGAGGGGGTATGTGTGAAGGAGTGTGTTTGAAGGTGTATATGTAAAGGTGTATGGGTGCAGTTGTTGTGGTGTGGTCTGTATCTGCAGTGAGTCTGTTGGTAAGGCTCATGGTTTGTGTGTGACTGCCCTTTTTATTGGTCCATTTGTGGGTGTGCCTGAGTTTGAAATTTTGGTGGGTGTGTTATAAGAGGTGGTTGTGAGTTTGGGCCTCTTTTTGCCTGTTTGGATGTGCCAGGTCAGTCATTTTGATGTATTTTCTCCTGTAGACGTGTTTTGTGGTGTTGTGCGAGTCGAATTGACCCTCCTTGTGCTGTTTTACAGTGTCCTGGTTCAGTACGAGTCGTTTTAGCGTATATACGGTGCGTACAGACGCGATGCTGGTGTACGGGGCTGGGGTACGGTGCGTCCAAGTACGGGGCTGGGGTACGGTGCTGGGGTACGGTGCGTCCAAGTACGGGGCTGGGGTACGGTGCGTCCAAGTACGGGGCTGGGGTACGGTGCTGGGTACGGTGCGTCCAAGTACGGGGCTGGGGTACGGTGCGGGGTACGGTGCGTCCAAGTACAGGGCTGGGGTATGGTGCTAGGGTACGGTGCGTCCAAGTACGGGGCTGGGGTATGGTGCTGGGGTACGGTGCGTCCAAGTACGGGGCTGGGGTATGGTGCTGGGGTACGGTGCGTACAAGTACGGGGCTGGGGTATGGTGCTGGGGTACGGTGCGTCCAAGTATGGGGCTGGGGTATGGTGCTGGGGTACGGTGCGTCCAAGTACGGTGCTGGGGTACGGTGCGTCCAAGTACGGGGCTGGGGTACGGTGCTGGGGTACGGTGCGTCCAAGTACGGGGCTGGGGTATGGTGCTGGGGTACGGTGCGTCCAAGTATGGGGCTGGGGTATGGTGCTGGGGTACGGTGCGTCCAAGTACGGGGCTGGGGTACGGTGCGTCCAAGTACGGGGCTGGGGTATGGTGCTGGGGTACGGTGCGTACAAGTACGGGGCTGGGGTACGGTGCTGGGGTACAGTGCATACAAGTACGGGGCTGGGGTACGGTGCGTCCAAGTACAGGGCTGGGGTACGGTGCTGGGGTACGGTGCGTCCAAGGACGGGGCTGAGGTACGGTGCGTCCAAGTACGGGGCTGGGGTATGGTGCGGACATGGGGGGACGGGGCTGACATACGGGGGTACGGTGCTGACATACGGGGGGATATGCGGACATACGCGGGGGGAGGGGGGCTGTACAACCCGTATCCCGGGCATAAGTTTACCCGGGATACGAGTGGTACAGAGTTCGCTCCGTACGGGACGTTTTACACACGCTTGTGTATTCGGAAGGGCGGTACAGATCGTACTTGTGAGCTCGGACTTCATTTTTACGAGTTGTTCGTAAAACATTACGACAACGTCTCGTAGACATTTTCCCGATACGAGTCGTATGTATTTTACACGTACGAATCGTACTTCACCGGTGGGACGGCACTTTTACGATTTGTACGTAAAAAAATACGGATACGAGTTGTACGGGACATTTTTTTACAGGATTGGAATCGGCACCATATTAGGAAAGATTCTTATTTTACCTATCAGTGAAAGAATCAAACGCAGCTAAAATATCAAATATGATTTTGATATTTCCTGATTCTCTACAGTTTATAAAAAAATTAAACAAAACCTAAAACATGCTTCTAAATCCTGCATCTTTAGACCAAAGACAACAAAACTGAAAAAAAGCAAAAGGAAGAAGAAACAATATTTTAGTGCCATCGCTAAACAACAAAACTCAAGCAGAATAATGTTAGCCCAGTCTTTCTTACTGCTAACTTATATAACAAAGTTACATTGTATTGGCCCCTTCAGGAAGAAAAAATTACTCTTTCACTCTCTTTTTCCTTTCTTTGAATGGCATTTTGTTTGTGGTTGTGCGGGTGTTTTTTCAATGTTTTTATGTTTTCACTGGTGAGGGCTATTTCTCTTTTAGTGGGGTTTTATCAGTTATTTTAGGTTTAAACCTAAAACCGGACAGCCTAGTTATATTAAAAAAACATAAATGAATATCTCTGATAGAGATTCCTACTGCCAGTAATGCACAGTTCTCACACATGTACAAGGGCAATGCACTGTTAATCTCACTCACCTGCTACTCTGGTTTGCCATACATCTGGCTGTGTAGTGGCAGGAGTGTGTCCAGCAGGCCCTGATTCTCCTCCTCAGTGAAAGCTGGGGCCCTGGGATGTGCAGAGAGATGGGGAGGAGCAGGAATGAAGCAGGTAGTGCTGGCAAGTGAAGTCTCTAGGGAGCAGACAGCCTTATATCTAAACAGCAGAGGTGGTCTCAAATACATGCATCAAAAGTGATAGGTTTGCGTCGGTCGCATTGTACGAATCGGTCCAATGCTTAACTTTGCTAGCAAACGACACGCCTACCGCGACGTTCAAACACTCTTCATGTGTTCTCTTTTGAAATGGATACATTGGTGATGGGAGGTCACAGAGTCATTTTCCATGCGCTGAAGACATGAGTCCAAACACGCGTTGCTCACCATACCAACAAACAGTCAATGGCTGTGACCGAATAGTTTCGGATGCGAAGAACCCGTCCTTTGAATACTCACCCGCGTCTTTCACCATTACAACCGATGGCTGTAAACTAATCATTTCGGATGTGGTGGACGTGTCCTTTGAATAATCACCGCGTCTTTCACCATGACAACCAATGGCTGTAAACGAATCGTTTCGGATGCGGAGGACGCATCCATTGAATAATCAGTCGTCAAAGCACATACTGCTGTGAATGATATATCTTAGTACAGTACATGTGTGAATGAACTTTATATCTGCAAAAATTGGGCTGTATATTAAAAAGGCACACTCCCATGAGGAGCTGACCTTAAGGGAAACATGCCACACTGTATATTTTTGCATGTAAAGCATGTCTGGATTGGAAGTCCTGTATTTGAGTGGCTGTACTTATGCAATCTTGCTTTGGCACTGTATTCTTGAACTGTATGACCAATTGCACAATTTTTAAAATATCAGACTATAGATGTCGGCTGTTTAAGTAATGGCTAAGGATTCTACCATTGGATGAGTGGACAGTGAAATCATTATGCATCTCCATCTGGTTTGTGCAATGTCAATAACTAGTCTACCTGAGTGCTCAGACTGCAGTGTATGGTATTGTTACATATTTCTGAATCAACTACATTGAAATTAGTCTGTGTATGTGAATTCATTTGTAAAGTAGACATAAATTAATGACAGTGTCCAACCTGTGACGGTGTTGGGCATGACTGCGTATGTGAGATGTGTATATCAGGTGTTATACATCTCTTGAATTACGTGTTCCTATTCTGTCTTTATATTGGACATGTTAAAATATTTAGAACCTTAAAGTGACATATTTTAACTCTTGATCCTTGGAACATGTGCTGTTTGCAGACATTCATGATGTCAGACACTAGTGAGTTTTACATTACACCCCTATAATTGCTGTGTCACCATACCCTGATAACATGTCTGTGTATGGTACTGATGCTGGGATATGTATATAAGGTCATTTTTAAAAATATTAATCATGTATTTGAAGGATCTGTAGGTTCAGTTGTGTTCAGATTTCATGTTCTGTTTGTCTCTAAGCATGTTGCTTGGTAAATTGTGACGTGACACCATCCGGGTTCATACTCTACACATAGGTAACGCAGATGACCTGCAGTCCACAGGCCCTTTCCAGTCCTGGCAACCATGGAAGAACGTGACACCTTCAGGAAGTACCGCTTCACAAGGCCAATCATTGAAGACTTGACTGCGCAGTTGTCACCTCATCTACAGCCTGGTCGGACATACCCAACTGCACTGATGGACAAAGTGAAGGCTATGGAAGCTTTACATTTCTTTGCCACCGGTGCATTTCAATACACAGTGGCAACATCTGGTGGGATGTCACAAACCATGTTCTGCCATGTTCTGCGAGATATTTTGGCTGTATTGATGCATTATCTGTGCCAATACATAAAGTTTCCAACACCTGGAGAATTTGGAGATATCAAGGGGGCATTTTATGCTTTGGGACAGTTACCACATATAATTGGCTCCATTGATGGCACACACGTTGCATTGGTGCCACCACAGGCCACTGAGGTAGTGTATCGTAACCGCAAACATTACCCCTCAATTAATGCCCAGGTGGTTAGTTTGGCAGACATGTACATCTCCCACGTCTGTGCACGTTTCCCTGGATCTGCACATGACGCTTACATCATGAGGAACAGTGCCATCCCCCGTTTGATGTCACGGGCACAACATGACCGTGCTTGGCTTATTGGTAGGTGATGTGACATACGTGTGCTGTGTTGTGTGTAGATTGTATGTCTGATAATGCTCTGACAGCCAACTACAGAATCTATGTTTCTGTTTTCAATGTAGGAGACTCTAGGTACCCCAACCAACCTTGGTTACTGACGCCACTGCGTAACCCAGTCACCCCTGCCGAAATGCGTTATAATGAGGCACATGGTAGAAGCAGACGTGTCACTGAACGTACTTTTGGCCTCCTTTAGACAAGATTCCGCTGTCTCGACCGGACGGGAGGAGCCCTACAATATGCACCATTGAAGGTGTGCAACATTATCACTTCTTGCTGCATTCTCCACAACCTGGCTATACGGAGGGAAATTCCACTTATACAAGACTATGCAGACTAGCATCCACCAGTGAAGGAGGATCCTGGACTGGGACATGATGACAGTGGGGATGAAGATGATCAAGAACTTCTTCACATGATTGTAGGTATGCAAAGAAAGTAGGGGTTCACCCCCAAGTGTTTGTTGTTGTGTTGCTGGTACACAATGTGTATGTATGTTTGTGAGTGTAAAAAAATTGACATGATGTTAGTTGTATGATAAGTGATTATGAGACGGTAAAGTTGAGATGTACAGTGTTTCTGTGAATCAAAGATAATGTACACACTGACAATCTTGTGCTTCAGCTAACATAAAAAAAAAAAAAATAAGAGACCTAGTCCTGTGTGCCTAACTCTGTTTTATGTTTCTTCTTACCAGGGTACTTGGTCGTGTCAAACATGCAATTTTGACCTCACCAGACACCTGATGCTTTGACCTACTCCAACAGTGGACTTGTTTGGAAATCTATTACACACTACTCCTTTCTTCTGTTTTCTGCTTTATATTACTGTGTGATGTTCATTGAAATAGGGTTAATGCATCAGGTTGTGTAATGGGAAAAATTCTAGGATGCACAATGATTCATGCCTTGTGTATTTTCACACATCCTAAGTAATTTTTCAACAATAAACATGCTCTATGATGCACTGTTATACTAACAAAATGTTGTTTATTGTGTTTTAAATGGTGCTAGTATTTTAACCAATATACTTGCATTGCATATGCAACATGTCCTACGTTTTCAGGCATGACCTGGTTGTGTCCATCTCTCATGCTGTGACAATGTACATATACTCACAAGCCAGTAATGTACTCCTTCAAAGTGATGTGTTACCAATGTCGTGCACACTTTCTTCTTTGTCTTTTTCAACATCATTACAGTAATTACATTTGTTATTCAAAGTCACAACATTACCACATTTTTTTGTGCAGAGTGATTTATTTTAGTGCATAATGTGAATATATCAGTGCACATAATGGTGGTGTTAAGAACCAAAATAAATCGAAATTATATAAGTGCAGATAGGAGTTGGTAGTGTTCGTAGATGAGGTATTCCAAAGTAAATGCATAGTTATGTGAGTCAATAGTTCAACATAGACCCTCCAGCCAATGTGGGAGAGTTCTGTGATAGTCAACAAAGTGAATGCTTGGCACACAATGGAGGATATCAGGAGCAGGTAGTCACTTCCTGGGTGTGATGCATAGACATCTATCTCTCACCGTTTCTTCTCAGGATGACCAACTCCACATTTTAGAGGGGGTCCCTCAGGTGCAGGCAGCTGCAGTGCAGGGGTCTCTCTGCCAGAGTCCACATCCCTCCCTGTGGCTGTCGCAGATGTTATAGCAGTGGATGTGGTAGTCACACAGGGAGGTGTGCAGATGTAGGTGGCAATCTGGCAGAGGGAGGTGACAATGTCCCTGTACACTGCAGTCTGATCATCCATTTTTGAAATGAACATGTCCAGTTTTTCATTTATGCTGCCTGCTGTTGTTGCATAGTCCTGAGGATCCCTACGACCTGGCACATCACTCCTAATGACTCCTCATACACATTGAGGATTCTGGAGTGGTTTGGGGTCTCCACATCATCAGCACCAGCTGCTTGACATTGCCGGTCCCCATGACACCTCCACCCACCCCTACCCACATTAGCAGTTCGATTTGTTGCTGGCACAGTCGACACAGAGCCTCCTTCATCATTGTCATTGGTGTTGTTGGGCAACTCCAGAGTGCCCCGTGTTGCTGTGGTGTTGTTGGTCTCATGTGATGCTGTGCCCATGCGGGGAGGGTTCAGCTCAGTGTTGGCAGCTGAGGCAGCAGCTGCGTGCATCGTCGGAGCAGTCGGAGTGGTCAGCGCTGTTTGGTGTTTTACAGCCCCGGCTTATCGGCTTGGCCGCATATGGCTCCTCCTAAATCAAATGCTCTGCGGGTTGGACGTTTAACCCCCAACTCTGTAGCGGCTTCTGTGGTTAATTCTGCTAATCCTGTTATGGAAATGACTAATGGCATGCTGAGGAAAAGGGTCCCCTGAGTGGGCAGAGGGGTAATGAAGCTGCTTAGCTCTGGAAGAGCTACGGATCTCCTCACAGCTGCGCCCAAAGCAGCCATTGCCGAGATGGTGCTGGAGGCATTTCAGCGGAGGCTGGGAGGGTCACCTGAAGTTAGGCTTGAATTTCCGAAAAGAATAGAGACGGAGACTACTTTTGAGGAGGCTTTTGAGATACAGCCTAACGTATCGTCGTCGAAAACGGATCACCAGCGGTAATGGACATTTTCAATTGATGGTTAATGAGGGGAGCAATGATACTAGTGCCGCTACAGGGGGCTCCTTTGTCTCATTATTATCAGATGGAGTGCATTTAATTGAGTCAACTGATGCTACTATACCTATACTTATGCCGCCAACAGACCAATCTGCAGTAATGGCAGATTCTGCTAACACTGGGTTAATTGAAAATAGGAAAGCCAGTTTTCAGCCTGTGAGTGGTTTATCAGCTGTGATGGTAAATCCAGAGCTGGAGCCGCCACGGCAGGGAGATGTAGGTCTGAGACAATCCCCGCACATGCTGGCTCAGGGAAAAAGGAACTACCTATAATGACAGCCACCCAACAGAGCAGTGGGCATGTTGAATTACCGGCCCATACCGCTGATGGGATATCTCCCTTTCCATTTTCAATAAATATTAACAACTTATCTGAACAGTCATAAGACGAGACTACTACCCTACAGTCAGCAAAAATGAAGAAACACAACTTTAAAGCTGGCAAACAAGTCAAACAAGCCAAAACTGGTCAGAAAATTGCTGAATTTAATCGTAATAGCAATATGTGTCAACGACAAGCTGGCGCAATTCCTGTAGTACACATAAAAGCAAAAGCTAAAACTCAAGATAGCCCTTTGCGTAAATGGGTGACCTCAAAGGGGGAAGTCAAAGCAATCATATCAAGACTATCTGGCTCTGGCTTTGGCCCGGGGCAAAATCCAGTAGCTATTAGCGATCAGTCTCTTCCCTCCCTTCAACAAATGACAAATCACTCACCAAAAAGTGCTAGTGTTGCTGAGGACTCTTATGCCGTTGACCTGTATGATACTGGACACTAGACGAGGAATGCTTCCGACCCATTGAACCTTCTAGCCATTGTAAATGCATTAAGAGTGGCATCAACATCAGAACCCTCACTAACATCAATTATGCAGGCATTATTAACGCAGAGATCTGAAGCAAAGGAGCACTATACATATGTTGGGGCGGACAACGTTAGTATTCAGCAATCTCTGGTGGCAGTAACTGATAAGGTGGCAGCACTCACAACTGAACTGACTACTTTGCAGCAAAGGCTATCGGATAATGAGGATGGTGTGTCACACTCAACCAAACTACTTCTGGAGCACAATACACAACTTAATGCTCTACAGGGAAAGGTCGAAGACCTTGAGAATCAGCAGCACCGGAATAACTTGTGAATATTTGGAATTCCGGAAGGCAGAGAAGGGTCGGCTCCACAAGCGTTTATTGTTCAAATCTTTCAGAAGGCTTTTCCCGACTTAGCAGATTGGGATTGGGACTCCCAAATACAGCAAGCTCATAGCTACCAATCTTTCTGAACCAAGCAGATCAGCCTAATTCGCGCCGACTATGACCAATAATTATTCTTGCAAAATCACGATGGATAAGAGATGGAGAATGACACAACTCATTGACTCTTAGAAGGTTCTTGGCGAGTTGGTATATTAGCAAGAACCAGCCCGATTGAAGGTTATCAAGGATGGCAGATCACAGATCTACTACACAGATCAGGAGGCAAAATCGGCACTTCCTGAATTTCAACAAAGCTCAACAAAGCTCTAAATAGCATTATGCTCGGAAAACACTAAATAAATATTAATTACTAGATAGGATTAGTCGGGACATTGAATATGGATGTATTGTCTTTCTTTTATGAAAGTTGGGGTGTTATCTTTATATTATATTTTATTTCAGCCTCTTCAACAGGTCATACAACTTATGTCTTCCTAAATAATGTTAGGAGATCCTCGAAGGGCACTGCTTCTTTATGCTGTCTTTGAACGACAGCAGGTTAGTGGGGGTGATTCCTTTTCCAGGACACGGGGTGGATGGGTGAGGAATTGTTTTTGGTTTAGAGGGGAGGGGTGATTATCAGCTGAGAGATAGGCGACATATTGATAAGCATTGGCATTGGGGGTATACAAGAATGGGGGTACAAATTATATTAAAAGGCAGAAGGGAGAGAAATCATAACAAGTAATAAGTATATTTTAGATTTGAATGTGTCCGAAAGTCCTATGTTTTTTAGAATTGCTTTATATGTATTAAGATGGAATGTCTGGCGTAGACAAAAATTAGGGGTGTATCTGAAATATTTTGTACAGCATAATGGGGTCAATTAGATGTATCAGCTAGAATGTTGCTGGGCTACATTCATCTACTAAGCGGCAGCTAGTTAGAGAAGAGCTTAAATTATAAAATATACACTTGGCTGTCCTGGTAGAAACACATTTGGCATATAAGGATGGGGGTCTGTTTAAACAACTGGGCTTAGAAATCTTATAATACACTTCACAAGGGGCTGCAATTAGGGGGGTAGCAATCCTTAAGGAAAAGCATTTACTATGTAAGAAACTGAAAAAAGCTTCTGACCCAGGTGGCAGATGGGTCATATTACAGCTTGATATTTTCAATAGAAAGCTAGTTCTATGTGCAGTGTATGGGCCAAATCAGGATAATCCTACTTTATTTAATAAGCTAATGCTGGAACTGCTTGATTGGCAGGGAGAAATAGAGATTATGGGGGATTTTAATTGCACTTTGAATTATGCTATTGACTCAACAAATTGGTCTGCTCTACTGAGAATGAGTAAAGTCCGGAAGTCAATTTATGAACTAGCTCGAATCTATGGGCTATCAGACCTATGGCGTACATTACATCCCACTTTACCAGGCCTTACGTATTATTCTGGGCCACATCGACACTACTTGAATAGATCTAGTCTTCTTGAGCAATAATCTTCTGGGAACATCACAAATAGAGGTTTGCCCACTGATAAAATCAGATCATAATCAGCTTTTCATTTGTTTTCAACTTTCAGCTGAGGATAAGAGTAGTCGGTCTTTTTAATTTCCAAGATATTTGTTGTCTGATCTAAAGCATGTTACACATATTCAAGGGGCTCTTACAGAATTCTTGCAACTTAATATGGAGACTGCTTCTCCTCTTATTGTATGTGATACAATGAAAGCTTTTATGCGTGGCTCTACACAGCAATATATCTATTCTTCAAATAAGACTGCTCAGAAGAGCTTGAATGAGCTCAGTGATACTCTACAAAAATTAGAGTTCGAACTTACCGAGGAGATTATGTACATTGGGTTGAATAGTGCTCTAATAAACACAAGGGCGCTTCTGACCCAGATGTTTAAAGAGAAAGCTGTGGCAGCCTATTATAAAAATCAAATGAATCAGTATGAGTACAGGGATCAGGTTGGGAGGATATTAGCCTATCAGATCGCAGATAAAAAATCAAGAACATGGATCAACTCAATCAAGGGTAGAGACGGTCAGATATTTAGCTCTAATAATTCAATTTTAGATAAACTTTTTCAATTTTATCTTGAACTATATACTTTGCCCGGTCAGGTGGATATGACTTTGGTGGCAGAATATATATAGCTAGGGGATCCCCGTCATCTCAGCTTGGAGGCAGCTGATTATCTTCAACAAGATATAACTGATGAAGAAATCATATCTGCAATAGCTTTGCTACCATCAGGTAAGGCTGCTGGAGACGACGCTTTACCAATAGAATTCTATAACATTTTCAAAGTATTATCCTCCCGCTTCTTGGGCAGGTTATGCATAAGATCGGGGAATATATGGGAGTTCCTAAATCTTGGGATATGACAAACATTGGGTTTTTTTCTCAAGAAAGGGAAGGTGGCAGATGACTGTGGGTCTTACCGCCCAATCTCTCTTATTAATACCGACGCTAAAATATTTGCCAAAGTGTTGGCTAATCGATTAGCGTCTCATATGCCTGGTCTTGTATCTGAACAACAACATGGATTCATAATTGGTAGGGATACTACTGCACATGTTAATACAGCGATAACTGCTTTTGATATAGCTAACAAGACATCTAGCAATTTAGGGATGATCCTCTTAGATGCAGAAAAAGCATTTGACCGGGTGGTATGGGAAGCATTATGGAAAATATTGATTAAGAATGGTTTACCAAACCGATTTATGAAATGGATTTGGGCACTATATGTAGGAGAGTAGGATATGCCTCTTATGGTTACCCCCACTTTTTGCTGCTGTAACACTGTTTTTCGACTTTAGTCTGGCTGAGGCCCTGCTAGTCAGGACCCCAGCCTAGCTGCTTCCTCTCTAAATTGATTCCATGTACCCTGGTTACATAACAGATTGGATTCTGAGGTGCCCTTATAAATCCCTAGTATATGGTATACTATGTAGGTACCCCAGAGACCTACCAGGGGCTGAAGCATGTATTATGCCACCCCCTGGAAAGCCCTCCAAAATGACACCACAGGTCTGCTACTGCAGCCTGGGTAAGGTGGTGCATGCACCCCTTACAGAGATATAGGTTCACTATATCTCACCTATCACTGCACATAGAAAACTATCAGTCACCCCTATGGCAGGCCTTATCAATCCTGAAGGCAGGGTGCTTGAGTTTGTGTGAGAGGGTGCCCAGGCATGAACTGAGCCCTTCTGCAGCCTTCGGAATCTCTTCTCCGAGGTTGTCTGTGATGCAGCCTGACAATATACTCTTAAGTGCATTATAACCAAACGGTAAATGCTAACTTTGGACTGGCTGCATGGAAACATGTTGTGTTTGGTGTCAAACACCTTGGAATCATACCCCCACACCAGTAACTGGTGTGGGAGTATGATCCCACCCTTCTAGAGGGAGAGACATGACAGCACCGGTATACCCTCCCATAGGACGGTCCCCTGAGTTAGTCCAACCCCTTCTTTGGGTATAAAGTAGGAACCACTAGCAACAGGACTCTAGATATCCCTGGATGAAACTCTGCAACTAAATCCTGGAACTTCGACGCTCTACTCAAGACTAGAGGACTGAAGAAATCTCCCTTGGGGTCAAGGAGCGACTCCCCTGCTTGGCAGGCACCAATGAAGCCTTTTGCCGGTCTGCATCTCCGAAGCTCCTGACGGACTCCGAAGCATCTGCAGCCCAAGAAGAGGATTTCCAGACTTCTCAGAGGCTGACCCGAATCCCCAGCAAAGCTGAGACCCACAGCCCTCATGAGTGACATGGAACCGGAACCCCTGGACACCGTGCACGTTTGCAAGTGCATTGACTTCTCGACGTCTCTTGAAGTCGTGCTTTGGGTTACTTGTAGCCCAAGCCCTGAGCACCCTTTGTACTGAAGATTGAGGGTCTACACTCCACGAGTGTTCTGTGAGCCCGCTTGTTGCATTTCCGCTCAAGGCTCCTTTGCGATCCCTGGTCTGTCGACTGGTGGGTCCTTGTGAAGGTGACTCTGATTTTCCTTGGAGATATGTAAAATGGGGGAAGATTCAATAAGGTGTGCAGAGGCAGGAATCTATATTATCTTTTTTTTTACATGCATTTACCTCTGACACCATTGATCGCAAAATGTCTTTTCTCAGCTAGCCTTTTTAATGACTGCGAGTTATAAATCAATTATTACTATTTCTTGTTAGTTTGAAACTGAACGAACACTACTTCATTTCACAAAGCACATGTCCTATACATAAAACAGTGACGAATATTTACATTTGTACAGTGACTTCATAACATATCGTACAACATGGAAAAGTGCTTAAAACAGACAAATAATAAATTTTTTCATAACAATAATGAGGTGTCCGCTTTAGTATATCTTTGGGAACTATAGCAAATTTGCTCCTCAAGTTCTGGCTGTTACTAAGGTCCTGAGCAGAGTCAGATACTTGTGGCGTAATGGTTTAAGGGAGCAATAAACAGGTTTGCTGTTTAGGCTCTCTAGGGAATTCTGATGTCTAGATTGTTCTGTCCCAAACTTGTCTGGATCTCTGCTAGTTAGCCAACGCGTTTCGACCTATATCGTATTGGACCTTTGTTGTGTATATAAGGTCGTCTTCAGGGCTGTTATATGTTTCGAGTCGGACATCTATTCCTGTAAGGACAAAGATATGTCTGTTTTAGTTTGTGTACTAAAATGGGAAGTTGTAGAAACAAAATTGTTTTGGAAACTTACGTGCACTCAGGTAAGGGTTGCTGTTTCGTCTTTGCCTATAATACATGGATAAATTGAGTGAGAATTTGCACTCTCTATTTTGGAACTGCCTGTTGATGGTATTATGCTTAGATGGTACGTAGCCTACCTTGCAATTCTTTAAGAAGGGGACCGACTTGTGTGGTTGGACTTGTCTTGCTTGGTGTGGCTGATTTCTCTCTGAGAAACGGATAGTGGAGGGGAGAACGATCTAATTGTGTGTTCAAGTCTGAATGGTGTGATTAGTTTATAGAAATAGAGACTAGCCTTGTCTGTCTAGTTTCGTGCTCTTAATTTGTTAATTGCTACATTGTGGGGGCGTGGCCGTACTATCTTTGAGAGAATTCTTGACGTGCCTGCCAGTGCGTTCTACCTTGCTGCGGTTACTGGTGCTAGTTCCCCATAATCTTGCGTGCCGCAAATATGTGGTGTTGGGGCTTTAAGTACCGATTAAGTCACCCAGGGCTATTACGGACTACAGGCGTGATGAGGTTGCATCTCCCATATCGTGGCGAGTTGTCTAAATTGCATCGGTGATTGAGAATAGCGTGTGCCCCTGTTTTCGCGTTCCGTACCTTTTTTTTGATGTTGTGTTGTGGCGGGCCGGCTCACTCTAAGGTTCGTAGTTTTTTTCTCTCTCTCCGCGTCTTCAGCGTTCCCTTCCTTCACGTCTCCGGCATTTGCAAAGTGCTTTGAAGCACTGATTCGCATTGATTGGTTCTTGTGGAGTTTCCGGCGTGGTTACGCATGACGTTGTTATGGTAACGGGGTCGGTGTTGCTCCGGAATTCTATAGTTTGAAAAAAACTTTAGCGCGGCGTATCTGAATGTGTTATTATCGCTTTTTTTACATTTCTGTCTTTTATGCTGACCTGTATTTGTGGGAGAGGCAGAGACATATTTAACATATGCTTTCTTCCGGGTGAATTTGTTCCGTTTCTTCAGGGACCAGCCTAACTGATTTTATGATGTTGTTTGAATCAAAAAAACTTTAGCACGAAGTGTCCGGTTTGTTGTTGTCGCTTTTTTGCATTTTTGTCCTTTTTTGTCATGCATTTATATTGGAGGCAGAAACATGTTTAACGTGTACTTTCTACTGGATGAGTTGGTTCTGTTTCTTCGGAGGCCAACTTGTTTAATTTATTGTTTTCTTGAAGTTGAGAAGGAGTTTTTGATGTTTTGTATATGTCTCACATTTTTGGCTTGTAATAATAGTTCTGTTTTTAGTATTAGTGGATGTGTCTTCTTCTTCTTGTGTTCCAACTTTTTTGCTTCCGGAGGAGGTGACAGATGGAACCCCTATTATATGATGTGTGATATTTCCGTCATCTCATTTAGCCCATTTTCTATGGTACCCAGGAACATGATGGTTTTAGCTTCAGTTTTGGATAGTATTGCGTCGATGTTTTTGCCTTGAATGTGGCGCAGAACTGTCCACTTGAGGTCATTTGGACCATGGTTTTTCTCAATGCAGTGTGATACCAACGGGGCATTGGGTGTTTTGCATTTGATCCTTGAGCGGTGTTGGGAAAAACGATTTTTCACAGATTGGGTGGTTTTCCCGATGTATGCCAATGGGCAAGGACAAAGTACACAGTATATAACGTTGTGTGTGTTACAGTTGGTGAAGTTTTCATGGATTATGTATTTCTGCCCGTACACAAACTTTGTGCCCTCCAATGTGCTGTCGCAGGATACACATGTGCCACATTTTCTGTGTCCTTTGATTGGAGGTAATGAAAGCATGGACCTCAAGGATGTTGCTGGTTGTTTGTAGGTCGTATTGGCACGCACCAATTTTTTTCGTATGCTTGTGTTTTTTTTGAGAGCGAAGATTGGTATCTGTGTGAAAGCTGGTATGCTTTTTATTGTATCCCAATTTTTTCGAATGATTTTTTGCATCTCAGTTGTTCGGCTTGAAAATGTCGTGACGCATACAAGATTTGTACTTTTTTTCTCTGATCTTGGAGTAAGGAGAGAGTCTCTGGGGGTGTACCAGGCCCTTTTTAATGCCCTTTTGAGTAGTTTTTTGGGGTAATTCCTCTTTAGCAGTTTTTTTCCTTTGGCTTCCCTGGTTGCTCCTGACGTGCCCTGACTCCCCACCACGTGGTGAGTCTCTCAGACCTCGCTGGTCTGCACCGAAGCATCTTTCTCCTTTCTGCGTGGGTTGCTGTTGCCAAGGCTTGTTGTGTCCAATCTGGGCACCGACGCTGCAGCACTCGACATCCTTCGTAGAACAGCTCTAACCCAGCTCCTGGTCATCCTCCACACCTCCTGGTCCCCGTGGCTGAAGAGTCAAGCTTTACCTTCTTCCCCTGAAACACCCGACATCGGTGGGCATTCGTCTATCGTGCCCCTGGTCACTGGCAGGTGACCCAGACTCTGTCCCCTCTGATTTCAGGTTCTTCACATCTTCGATCCAGGCTTGGATCTCTTCGGACACTTCGCATCTTCCCGCCAGCAGCACTTCTTCGCCAGCTTCCATAGAAAACGATGACGCGACCCGACACCATTTGACACCTATGCACCCGGCTTCCCTAGGTGAGGTAACTCGAGTACCAGGGCCGGACTGGCACTGCCGGGCACCGGACAATCCCCCGGTAGGCTGCCAGGGTTGGGGGCCGGTTTTTGGGCCGGGGGCCGGTTTTGTTGCTGGGTGGGGCGGGGGCCGATTTTTTGTACTGCACTCAGTACAGTAATCCTAATCACTGCTCATTGCTGCGCAGGCTGCAGCAATGAGCATTCATTGTTAGACCTGCTGCTGCGGGCCAGCCGGCACGGCATTCACGTGACGTGGTGGAGTCACATGACTCACGTGAATGCAACTAACAGTGCGCCACTTTACGAACTGAGCAGTTAGCCGTCCAGTGCAGGTCCTGTGTCTGATAAGGAGCCGAGCCTGCAGAGGCAGGCAGCCTGCTTCGGTAGACTGGGGCACACGAACGTGCCTGTCCAGTGGGTTGGGAATCACGAGGAGCAGATGTACAGCGTGTCTCAGCTGCAGCCTGCAGTAAATATGACCGCCGGCCCCACCGATTCAATTGCCGAGGGAGGGAGGGAGTGAGTTGCGCGGCAACAGTTGGTAAGTCAAAGTCACAGATTTGGTGGAGTGATATATCTGACCTGATCATGTCTTGTGAAGCCCCAAAACACTTCAGTCTCGCGCCTGTAAAAGACCAGCACTGTAAGACTGGGATAGTAAGCTGTCCCGCCTGGCAAGTGGACTGTCTCCACCAAACATCGGTATAAAACCATGCTAAAATGAGAATATGAAAATAAGGTTTGAATAAGCCATACTACCGATATTCCGGAATCCCTCACTTTGATGCTCTAAAACGCGTTGGTAAATATCTAGAAATACATATTCCTGAAAAACAATTGCCATGTGTTTGTATGCAGATCTGTTTAAAACGTCCTTTGTTGGAATTGAGTGGGAGATAAATGTGAAACTAAATGCAGTTGTTTCAGTGACTTAAGAAAGGAGGCAGTTTATTTGACACGTCTCACCGCCTGCAGCTCATGAAAAAAACTATTGCATTAAACTAGAGTGCGCCGAGGGACTGTGCTCCTGATTGCACCCATTTTGCACGTTCCGCGGTACTATGATAACAAACGGGCTTCCTTGCCCGATAAAGCGTCGCCGGGTTGCATTTCTGCCGTTTTTTCAAGTGACAGAGACCGAGTCAGTGGAGTGCAATCTCTTCTTGTGAAGGCCCCTTTCTAACGCGCTTCGGTCTTGTGCGTGTAAAGGACCAGTACTGTAAGACTGGGACAGAGACAGCTGTCCTGCCTGGCAAGTAGATTCTCTGCACACAACACCCATACCTGGCCATAGAAAACAAACTAAGACAGCTTGTCTGGAGTCACCGTGCACAGAATAATTCTTACAAATGGGTGCTAACATTTGAATATGAAAAATAGGATTTGACTAAGCCACTGTACTTTGTTAATATGATAACAAACAGGCTTCCTTGCCTGCTGAAGCGTCACCAGTTTGCATTTCTGCCATTTTTTCATTGCCAGGGCACATTATATGTTCATTTACTCTCCATATGACAGGCCCGTGAACTGCAGCTGCCTGCAGCCAGTGGGGTGCCAGTCCGGTCATGACGTGTTAAACTCACTCAGAAGTTCTGCATTGGAATGGCTGCAGGCATGGCTGCTTGTAGAGGCCCAGGCTGTGACAAGGGTGTGTGTTTACATTCTGGCCACCTTAAGTTTGCCGTTTATTTCTCAAAACTACATGGGGGTAATTTTAACAGGTTTCCAACAGCTTTGGCTATGTTGTATGGGAGATTATTGCGCCGGCCTCAGCCTGTGAGGATAATGGTGCTCAGCCTGTGTGCGCGTGAGTCAGCTCACTGACTCTGTGACAGGCAGCTGAGATACCTGGATCCCGGTGTAACTTGTCTTGTTCATGTTGGAGCCTCACACATCCTTCCTGTTGGGCTGGGTGCCCCACGTCACATGGACAGAGAGAGGCCCTGGAGTCCTGATGTTCTCCTGATTGATTGCTGGCAGGTATGGGGCCATAGGCTGGCAATGATTTCTAGTGCTTTGCTGCAGTTTTCAGATTTTCTTGGAGTTTCTTGTTGCTCAAATGGGTGTAATTTCAGATATTTATGTTTCCCCCGTCTTCATTGCTTCATTTTGCTTGCGAGAAAGTGTCACTCATAGTCATTGAAATGTCACTCATATAATTACACTGAAATTATGAAAATGTCACACATAGCAATTTGAAACCTTGGCAGCTATGCGGTATTGGGCACACGACTGCCTCGCCGGGGGTGACGTCAGGCCTAGTAGTGAGTAATGACTGTGACAGCTGTGCCGCGGGCGGGAATTTTAATGCAGCCCAGCAGGATACATTGTAGCAGGCAACAGTGCACGAGATCCTTAACTGTTTCCTGAGCCTGCTGGCAGCAGCGCCGGGGCGGGCAAGTCTGCGTGGAGCAGAGCCGGCGCACGCGCTAGCAGCCTGGTTGCATAGCCAGTTTCAGCGCTGGTACAGGCTACAGCAGAGTGAGACAGTGCATTAAAATGCGTGACGATGCATTTCAGTGCGGTGATGCGGAACACCACACTGAAATGTGTTATTGTCACGTCTGATGCGTGATTCTTGGCAGGCCTGGATCTGACTGCCTCTGGTGCATGCTGCAGGACTTGTAGCGGCACCAGTGTGTAAAATGATAATCCAGGGTTAAATGGAATTCCAGTGACATGGAATCATCCTTCTTAAGCACTTAAAAAACAATGTTTTAACAAGCTTTTGAAGAAAGTGATTGCGGCCCTCTATGTTAGATTCATCTTTAACACTCACAGGAAATAACGCTCCATTTTGTCAAAATCATAAATGTTATGTTAATGAAACAGGTACCAAATTTACTAACACACAGGAGATTATTGTGTCTTAAAATGCCAGCTACAATTTGAACTACTGCCATCAGAAAAACACAGAAACCCTTAATCCAACACTAACCCGTGTTTACGTGTGCTTGAAAGATAAAAGGCAAGTATTTCGCCTAAGCCAGATCCTGCTGTCCCCTAGATTAGGTCTTTGTTATATGTTTTGGGGCTGCTGCCTCTGTGAGAATAACACCAGTTTCATAGTTGTGGAAATGATCTGCGCTCAGACCGGCTGTCACAGCTCTGTTTAGTAAATTTCTAACTCCGCAGGAGTCGGTTGGGTCCTGCAGGTAGATGCTTGTTGGTCTGTTGGGAAACATACCCAGGGCGACGATTTATTCAATTAAATTGAGTGCTTATGCATCGTCGCCAATAAAGTTCTTCTAACCCCATTATCTTCACCGGCTCTACGGCGTCCTCTAGTGCAACAATTTAAGTGCACACATTACAAGGGTGTAGACAGAATTCCTTTTTGAAATAATTTTCATTTATGTTGAATTACCTTTATTGAATAGTTTTTTTTAATGTTCTCTCTGTTACAGCTGTCTACTGCTTGTAATAAATTAAATCTTGATTTTCTCTGCACATACTAATGGGCTTGTTATTATGGACCACTATTATATACATCAGAAATAGGCAAGAGAAGTGCATAAAAGCAATACTCACAGAGGTGAAAATACAGTTAAAAATTCAAAATCTAATGCTTTACTATTGGGTGGTTGAATTTCTTGCCGCCCAGATTATAAAAACCTGGTTAAGAATTGATACACTGCCTGGGTACTTCAAATGTCCAGGCTTTAGCTAACATTTCTTGAGGAAATTTATAGTGATAGAAACATGTTCATCTATAAGCACAGGCCTGATCTCTGTTTGCTTTGGGTTCTGTTTTATAGCTCCATTGCTGGGATTGGTTGGATGCTGATATGAGCCTTGGCTCTCTGTTGGATGAGCAGTCCTGGAAGCTAGTGAGGTAGCACAGCAGGTTAGGTGCTCGCAGCAGAGATCTGTGTTTAACCCGTAGGTCCCAGTCTCAAATCCTGGCAGTTCCAACTAATCTTGCTTTTGTTTCAAAGTCGATATATTTAGCATCACGATAGGCATCTACATATTACCTGCCTCACTGTAAACAATCTTGAGTCATATCCTGGGCTGACATCAGACTGTGCATACAACTCATTTCTCAATATAGCACGGGCATAGAGTGAAAGGGTGCAACGTTTATGCTGCTGTTGTGCACCATTCAACAATAGTGAAGACATTATTATTTTGTTTTTTACAGTAAGCATTTACCTTTTAAACAGATGGCCCTGCCGAACGATTTTAGGTGATCTGAAATTTGAAGGGTTGGTAGGCACAGCCCGCTTCTGCAGAGGTTAAGATAATCAACATTTACAACTTCTTTGTGTTTTTTCTTCATGAAATATCAGTAGTTCCTACAGATTCTAATGCTTCCCATCGCGATGCTGAAGTTATGTAAGCAGTCCGGCTGCGCTAACAGTTGTGTGTGAATTCTGATTGTATTGTTGTAAATGCTTCCTTTTACAGTCAGCCTGATTCTGTAACTCTCAGCTGTGCTCTCGGCTGGTGCCGCGCAAATGTTAGTTAAATATTGGTTAAAAGGCAGCAACTGAGATCCGCGCTGGTGCTTCTCAGCGTTCTTAGTCGGTCCCAAGTGGACAGAGGCTGCCTGGTCAGACTCAGTGATGCGTGGATTCATTGATTGTGACTCCTGCAAGGTGCTTCACACCAAGGAGCTGTGCATTTAAGTAGCCAGTAGACCCCCCCCCCAAGCCCCCCTAGTAGCGTTCGGGCATGCTCGCTGCGCTCGCTCGCTACGCGACGGACGGGGGCTGGTGTGCAGAAATTTGCCAGGGCTGCTTTCAGTTTCCAGTCCGGCCCTGTCGAGTACTCTGGTGCTCCTGTGGGTGTTGACCCTAGAACTGTCAAAGTCCAAGAGGGTTTGGTCCTAGTCCAATTCTAAGTGTCCCTAAACTCTAAAAATCTAACCGCAACTTTCCCCATAGAAGCTAACGGGAGCTCAGCCTGTGTTCTCACACTGCACACGGCCCCCGTCACTACCTTGGGTGGTTCCTTGGGGTCCAAGTGATTCTACAGGCTCTAGGCCTTGTGTCTAGTTAAGTTGTGGTTCTTATACCACTTTTTTAGTATATGGTTTGGCTCGCCCCTAGGGCCTAACATGTATTTCGTGCTACTTTACTGTTTATTTGAAGTGTAACTTATGTGCTTTTGCCTCTAGCCTCATAAAGAGACTAGAGGGGGGTGTTTAGTAATACATACATATATTTTATATATATATATATATATATATATATATATACCTGGTGTGGTGTCCCTTTCATTTAGCCATTCAAGAGATTATAGACTGGTAAAACAAGCTGCTTTACATTCCTTCAAGACTTAGCCTGAAGGCTACTCTCCATAGCTACCACTAGGATAGCTTTCAAAAAAGGTTGTCTTTAACCTATCATCAATAAAGGGTTGTTTGGACTGGTGCAAGGTGTCCACTATAACTAGTGGACAGCATATACCAGACCAACTTCTCACACTATACATCAAGCCACAGGCAAAACTTATATATGCCAATATGCACTCTGCTATATTTCAGATACAACGCGGCACAAGGCAGGGGTGTCCACTCTCCCCCGTACTTTTTGCTTTATTTATAGAGCCATGTATTTAAGCATTAAATCAGAATACTGATATAATCCCATTTTGACATGGTATGCACCAATTTAAGGCCGTCGCGTATGCGGATGAAATTGCGGTATTTACATCTGATCCAGAAGCAGCTCTGAATATTGTACAGGAAGAAGCAGAGATCTTTGGCGGCTTTTTGGATTATAAATTAAATGTACACAAAACACAAATACTGCATAATTTAGAATCTATAACTCCTATAATTGGAGCTTGAAATACTGTAACGTATTTAGGGGTCCGGATTACTACCAATATAGATCAAATTTGGAGAATTAACTATGAAGTCAATCAGTTATAAAGAAATTTAAGAGTTGGAATAAACTTCCTGTAACTATCATTGGCCAGATTAATATAATAAAAATGACAATCCTGTAGGAGAGTAAGATCTGCTTCTTATAGTTACCCCCACTTTTTGCTGATGTTTCACTGTTTTCAACTTGGGCTGGCTGGGATCCTGCTATCCAGGACCCCAGTCTAGTTTTTTTCTCCTCTAAATTGATTGCATGTACTTTAGGTCCCCTCTAGATTGGATTCTGGGGTACCCTTATAAATCCCTAGTATCTGGTATACTATGTACCTAGGGCATAGCTACCCCAGAGGCCTCTCAGGGGCTGCAGCACATATTATGTCACCCCTGGGAGTCCATTCAAAATGACACAACAGGTCTGCTACAGCAGCCTGTGTAAGGTGGTGCATGCACCCCTTACTTAGATATAGGCTCACTATATCTATCCTATATCACTGCACATAGAAACCTATTAGTCACCCCTATGGCAGGCCTTATCAATCCTGAAGGCAGGGTGCTGGGTTTTATGTGAGAGGGTGCCCATGCATGAGCAGAGCCCCTCTGCAGCCTTCCGAACCTATATTCCGGGGTTGTTTGTGATGCAGCCAACCATATATATTTAAATGCATTATAATCTCGAGGTAAATGCTAACTTTGAAACGGCAAATGGGGGAGGTTCTGGATAGACCAGAGCCTGCGTGAATCACAGCTAAGACCCTAAGGTCGCAACAGAAGTAAACCAAAACATATACAAACTGTGCAGTGAATTTACAGTGAAGCAAGATACAAATAATATAGAGGACAATAAGCAAGTAACTGTTTTGTCACTGTTTGTTTGTATTAAATAACAGGTTCAATGGGTATTGTTATCATCACAATACATCAATTAAGGAGTGTGTATTCCAATTCAAATTAAATTGTTCAACAATTATAAAAATGAGGTCCCAATGCATTTCGGGTTAGTCTCTAACCCTTCGTCAGGGGATATATACATTCACAAAACAATCAAAGTAAATGTAGTTTTTCTCTTATAACTTCTTTTCAGCCTCCAGCCGGAGCTGCAACAAAAGCCACATGAATCCAATTAAGGAAATGACATGTACATTGAATCAATAGGATTTGCACTCGTCGAAAGATCATAGGGTGAAAGACCACTACCAAAGGTTAGCGTATGGCAGAGTAAAAGAAAAAAGAAAAAGTGAACAGAGTGAAGTTTCACCGAGATGTGTGTGCAAGAAACTGTGCTCAAAGTCACGGAGTGTATGAAGACGAAAATAAGTAATGGGCGTGCGTGTTTGAACTAGACCGCCACCGGCACTCAAACGGAAAACTGTTAAGCCTCGACTCACCCTGCTGTAACGCCTGGAGTCATAGAAAAAGAGTCAGAATATCTGCCGGTCGGTAAATCTCTGTAACAAACGAAGTCTAGGGTTAACGAACAACCGAGTGGTTGTAATACTATGTATCAGCTCAATGACCGTGACCGCGGCTTACCGTGCTAGTGAAGTGTTCGTGTTTCTCTGCGAAACTTCCGGGAACTGCAAGCCTTCTGCTAGCGCATGCGTATGCGTGTGAACTATGTCAGTTATAACGGGAACAGAGGTGCGCAAAAGACATGAACGAAGGACGAACGTCCAGTTCATGTAATGGAAATGGAAAGAGGAATCAATGTTCGTAAGTGAACAAGTAAAACAATAAAGATACTGTAGGGTTGCCAAGTAAAATCTAATTAGCCGCATATCTATATACCAAGAGGATGATGAAGAGAAAAATATATAAAATAAATGTGAAAACGAAGTGCGAGTGCAAAATCCTTTACAATGAAATGCATAATATGACACTTTCAGATGAAACATAACATTTCATAGTGGTCATTAAGACCACCTGGGGTCACCGTTCCTAAGAATTTTATCCAGTGTGTTTCTCTACATGATAAAACTGTATTCATATCTCTGTCTAACAGTGTGGGGAGACGTTCCAGGATAGTGAACCGTAATTGAGGAATGGTGTGAGGTGTATTGATCCAGTGTGTGACAAGAGAGGAGGTCATGTTCTTATTGCGAATTCTACTTTTGTGTTCGATAATTCTGGTCTTGATTTTTCGACTTGTCCTCCCGACATATACCAAGCCACAGGGGCATTTTATGGCGTAAATGACCCATTCAGTGTTGCAATCTGATGTATGTTGTAATGTGATTGTTTTGCCTGTGTGTGGATGAGTGAAAACCTTGCCTACTATGACGTTGCCACATTGGCCACAGTTATAGCATTTTTTCATCCCGGAGTTTTTCACAGTTTGAGGTTTGACTTTGTTTTTAAGGAGATCCCTCAAGTTCTTCGGTCTGGTGTGAGCAAACATAGGGGGATCCTTAAACAACTCTTGAAAATCAACTTCTTGTGAAATGATGTCCCATCGTTTGTGAATGATGGTTTTGATGTTTTTAGATTGCATAGAGTGTCTTATTACAAAAACTTCGCGTTTAGGGGAGACCTTAGGGATAGTGAGAAGCAGATCTTCACGTCTTTTTTGTGCTACTTTATGTTCTGCCTCTAAGAGGATGTTGTCAGGATAGCCCCTGTTTTTGTATTTCGCCAATTGCTCTTTGATGTTCAATTCACATTGTTGGTTGTTTGAAGTGATTCTTTTGATTCTCGTAAGTTGGGACACCGGTAAATGTTTCTTCAGGGAGTATGGGTGAGCACTGCTGAAGTGCAGTGCGTTGTTGACATCTGTGGGCTTTCTGTAAATTATGGTGATTAGGCCGTGGGTGGATTTGTGGATCTCAATGTCCAAAAAATGGATCTTGTCATTTTGTATGTCATGGGTGAGTTGTATTCTCGGGTTGCAGTGATTCAACTCGGTGATACTGTGTTCCAAAAGAGTTCTGGGACCTTTCCAAATAACCAAGATATCGTCAATATATCTCAAGAAAAGGATTGTATTGGCGCGCCAGACTGGGTTGTGTAAAATGAATAGATGCTCAAAGTAAGCCATAAAGGTATTCGCGTAGGCTGGGGCTCCTGGAAAGCCCATGGATGTGCCAGTGATTTGAAGGTAGTATTTGTCTTTCCATGAGAAATAACTGTGGTACAGTGCGAAATGTAATAGTTCCAGAAGAAAGATACTTTTTTCTTTAGAGAATGATGAGTTAAGGAGTCTCCATTCTACAGCCTCGAGACCTTCTTCGTGGGCTATTGATGTATAGAGGGCCACGACGTCTATTGTACAAAGGAGATAATCAGTGTCAAGATGTTCATTGATCGATTCCAACTTTAGAAGGCAGTCTGTTGTGTCTTTGATGTACGTTTCCCAAGATTGAACCAAAGGTTGCAAATGGTGGTCCAAATATTGGCATGTTGCCTCATGTATGGATCCGCAGCCTGCTACTATAGGTCTAAACGGAGGGTTCTGTTTGTTTTTGTGTATTTTTGGGAGCATATATATATGCGGAACCTTTGGTGTGGATTGAAAAAGAAATTTGCGTGTATTTGCATCAATGATGCCATCTTCCTCTCCTTTCTGTAGGATACTGTTTAGTATTGTAAGAAAGTCCTTAGTAGGGTCTTGATCCATAGCTATGTATGTGTTCAAGTCGCTCACATGCTCATCTACGTTTTTTGCGTAGAACTCGGTGTCCATTACCACTAGGGCTCCGCCTTTGTCGGCTGGTTGGAATGTGATGGACATGTCTTGTCGTAATGCATTCAAGGTACGTGCTTCCTTATGAGAAAGATTCGAATGTTGAGGTTTGGTGTACTTGTTGCTTTCCAGGTCCTTTTTGACCAGAATCTCAAAGGTGTCAAGAGTTTTGTGTGACAATGGGGACATGAATTTACTTTTTGGACGAAATGAATGAGTGGTAGGTGTCTCATCTTCAATTCTTGGATTGATGGCAAAGAACCATTTGAGTCGTAGTTTACGCATGAATTTGAAGAATGCAATCTCTGTTTCCAAGCTGTTGGATGTATAAGTTGGTACAAACGATATCCCTCTATTCAATACTCGGAGTTGGTCAGTATTGAGTTGTTTGTTAGAAATGTTTACAACTAGGGAATTGTTTTCTTGGTACTCCGCTGAGGTCTGCCCGTTACGATGGTTTTTTTGGATCTTTCCCCTGCGGGTGCGTTGTCGCCTGGTGTGGTGGTTTTGTCTGGAGGGGATTTCGATGATTGGCCCTCGGCTAAAAAAGACGGTTTGGTAGTTGAGGTAGTTGCTTGTTCTTCCGTTTGATCACCAGGTTGAGATCGTGACCCAACTGTCGGTCTATGGAGTAACAGATCTTGTTCATTAGCCACACTTTCTTCAGAAGACGAATTGCCGGTCTTTTTGAAAGGGCGTTTTTGAGCATAAACTTCAGCCCAAGAGTAAACTTCGTCAAGTTTGTAATCAATTGTGTCCCTTTTAAATTTTCTAATTTTACGCTCGTGTACTTCCTTGGCGTGGACATCAAGTCTGTTATTGATGTCTTCTAAAACTTTATTCCAGTCTTCCTGTTCCATGTTTTCGATCATTTCATCTTTCAATTTATTAATGTCTTGATCTAATTCCTGAAGTATGGACGAGATTTCTTCAACTATAAGTAGTATGAGATCCAGCGAGCATTTGTTCAAGATAGCGTACCAACGAGACATGAAGTGTTTATTAAATTTGAAGAGCATGGGTTTTAGAGCAATTCTTAGACCTCTAGGGATTCTTTTTACTTTGTGGTACTCGATGAGCGTTGTAGCGTGGAGACGTTGGTTAATTTCCTTCCTCATAATGTATTCCAATTGTCGTAGCTGTTGTGTTGTTGTTCTGGCGGAGGAACTGAAAGTGCGTGTTTCTTTTACGAGAGAATAAATGGATGTTGCTTCGTCTGGTGTATAAGCTTTCGTTAGTGCCTGATTGGTAGTCAGGTCTGCAATGTCTTTCCACGACATTTTTGTTAACGGGTGCTGGACCACTGGGACTCAATAATATGAAGTTAATGTATGGTTAAGTGGGCCTGCACACCTGTTCTGTATACTGATGTGTTGTAATTAGATTAAAGAAAAATCTTTCGTTTGTTTTAAGCGTGCTTTCACGTAAAGGGATGTGAGTCAACGTCCCTATCAGTAACAATAAATGGGGGAGGTTCTGGATAGACCAGAGCCTGCGTGAATCACAGCTAAGACCCTAAGGTCTCAACAGAAGTAAACCAAAACATATACAAACTGTGCAGTGAATTTACAGTGAAGCAAGATACAAATAATATAGAGGACAATAAGCAAGTAACTGTTTTGTCACTGTTTGTTTGTATTAAATAACAGGTTCAATGGGTATTGTTATCATCACAATACATCAATTAAGGAGTGTGTATTCCAATTCAAATTAAATTGTTCAACAATTATAAAAATGAGGTCCCAATGCATTTCGGGTTAGTCTCTAACCCTTCGTCAGGGGATATATACATTCACAAAACAATCAAAGTAAATGTAGTTTTTCTCTTATAACTTCTTTTCAGCCTCCAGCCGGAGCTGCAACAAAAGCCACATGAATCCAATTAAGGAAATGACATGTACATTGAATCAATAGGATTTGCACTCGTCGAAAGATCATAGGGTGAAAGACCACTACCAAAGGTTAGCGTATGGCAGAGTAAAAGAAAAAAGAAAAAGTGAACAGAGTGAAGTTTCACCGAGATGTGTGTGCAAGAAACTGTGCTCAAAGTCACGGAGTGTATGAAGACGAAAATAAAGTCGTGCGTTAAAAAACGTAATGGGCGTGCGTGTTTGAACTAGACCGCCACCGGCACTCAAACGGAAAACTGTTAAGCCTCGACTCACCCTGCTGTAACGCCTGGAGTCATAGAAAAAGAGTCAGAATATCTGCCGGTCGGTAAATCTCTGTAACAAACGAAGTCTAGGGTTAACGAACAACCGAGTGGTTGTAATACTATGTATCAGCTCAATGACCGTGACCGCGGCTTACCGTGCTAGTGAAGTGTTCGTGTTTCTCTGCGAAACTTCCGGGAACTGCAAGCCTTCTGCTAGCGCATGCGTATGCGTGTGAACTATGTCAGTTATAACGGGAACAGAGGTGCGCAAAAGACATGAACGAAGGACGAACGTCCAGTTCATGTAATGGAAATGGAAAGAGGAATCAATGTTCGTAAGTGAACAAGTAAAACAATAAAGATACTGTAGGGTTGCCAAGTAAAATCTAATTAGCCGCATATCTATATACCAAGAGGATGATGAAGAGAAAAATATATAAAATAAATGTGAAAACGAAGTGCGAGTGCAAAATCCTTTACAATGAAATGCATAATATGACACTTTCAGATGAAACATAACATTTCATAGTGGTCATTAAGACCACCTGGGGTCACCGTTCCTAAGAATTTTATCCAGTGTGTTTCTCTACATGATAAAACTGTATTCATATCTCTGTCTAACAGTGTGGGGAGACGTTCCAGGATAGTGAACCGTAATTGAGGAATGGTGTGAGGTGTATTGATCCAGTGTGTGACAAGAGAGGAGGTCATGTTCTTATTGCGAATTCTACTTTTGTGTTCGATAATTCTGGTCTTGATTTTTCGACTTGTCCTCCCGACATATACCAAGCCACAGGGGCATTTGATGGCGTAAATGACCCATTCAGTGTTGCAATCTGATGTATGTTGTAATGTGATTGTTTTGCCTGTGTGTGGATGAGTGAAAACCTTGCCTACTATGACGTTGCCACATTGGCCACAGTTATAGCATTTTTTCATCCCGGAGTTTTTCACAGTTTGAGGTTTGACTTTGTTTTTAAGGAGATCCCTCAAGTTCTTCGGTCTGGTGTGAGCAAACATAGGGGGATCCTTAAACAACTCTTGAAAATCAACTTCTTGTGAAATGATGTCCCATCGTTTGTGAATGATGGTTTTGATGTTTTTAGATTGCATAGAGTGTCTTAATACAAAAACTTCGCGTTTAGGGGAGACCTTAGGGATAGTGAGAAGCAGATCTTCACGTCTTTTTTGTGCTACTTTATGTTCTGCCTCTAAGAGGATGTTGTCAGGATAGCCCCTGTTTTTGTATTTCGCCAATTGCTCTTTGATGTTCAATTCACATTGTTGGTTGTTTGAAGTGATTCTTTTGATTCTCGTAAGTTGGGACACCGGTAAATGTTTCTTCAGGGAGTATGGGTGAGCACTGCTGAAGTGCAGTGCGTTGTTGACATCTGTGGGCTTTCTGTAAATTGTGGTGATTAGGCCGTGGGTGGATTTGTGGATCTCAATGTCCAAAAAATGGATCTTGTCATTTTGTATGTCATGGGTGAATTGTATTCTCGGGTTGCAGTGATTCAACTCGGTGATACTGTGTTCCAAAAGAGTTCTGGGACCTTTCCAAATAACCAAGATATCGTCAATATATCTCAAGAAAAGGATTGTATTGGCGCGCCAGACTGGGTTGTGTAAAATGAATAGATGCTCAAAGTAAGCCATAAAGGTATTCGCGTAGGCTGGGGCTCCTGGAAAGCCCATGGATGTGCCAGTGATTTGAAGGTAGTATTTGTCTTTCCATGAGAAATAACTGTGGTACAGTGCGAAATGTAATAGTTCCAGAAGAAAGATACCTACGCGAATACCTTTATGGCTTACTTTGAGCATCTATTCATTTTACACAACCCAGTCTGGCGCGCCAATACAATCCTTTTCTTGAGATATATTGACGATATCTTGGTTATTTGGAAAGGTCCCAGAACTCTTTTGGAACACAGTATCACCGAGTTGAATCACTGCAACCCGAGAATACAATTCACCCATGACATACAAAATGACAAGATCCATTTTTTGGACATTGAGATCCACAAATCCACCCACGGCCTAATCACCACAATTTACAGAAAGCCCACAGATGTCAACAACGCACTGCACTTCAGCAGTGCTCACCCATACTCCCTGAAGAAACATTTACCGGTGTCCCAACTTACGAGAATCAAAAGAATCACTTCAAACAACCAACAATGTGAATTGAACATCAAAGAGCAATTGGCGAAATACAAAAACAGGGGCTATCCTGACAACATCCTCTTAGAGGCAGAACATAAAGTAGCACAAAAAAGACGTGAAGATCTGCTTCTCACTATCCCTAAGGTCTCCCCTAAACGCGAAGTTTTTGTATTAAGACACTCTATGCAATCTAAAAACATCAAAACCATCATTCACAAACGATGGGACATCATTTCACAAGAAGTTGATTTTCAAGAGTTGTTTAAGGATCCCCCTATGTTTGCTCACACCAGACCGAAGAACTTGAGGGATCTCCTTAAAAACAAAGTCAAACCTCAAACTGTGAAAAACTCCGGGATGAAAAAATGCTATAACTGTGGCCAATGTGGCAACGTCATAGTAGGCAAGGTTTTCACTCATCCACACACAGGCAAAACAATCACATTACAACATACATCAGATTGCAACACTGAATGGGTCATTTACGCCATCAAATGCCCCTGTGGCTTGGTATATGTC